>NW_006160175.1:2760814-2799752 GCF_000334495.1 Tupaia belangeri chinensis
GCCCTTGGGACTGTCTGTTAATTGATGTTAGATGATCCCTACAAATTTAGAAAGTCCTGTGCATATAAAAAAAAGGTCCACATGAAAAATAGTTAAAATAGAAGGCAGAAGTACTGCAGCACATCGGCAGGAAAAAAAAAATGAAGAAAATTTAATAGCATTTATACATTTGTAGTTACTTTTCAATGTCATGTAAAATCTGAGTAATTTATATTTAAAACACATTATTCCTTATATCGAAAAACACAACCCGATTTATTTCAGAGATTTTTAATAAAGTAATTTCCTGCGAGACTCCATTTTTTTTCTTTAGGAATGAATCAAAATAATATCTTCACAGAAGGAAAGGACTGTTGCATGTCAAAGCCTGTATTATTTGCCCTTGAGAAATGTTTTTAAAAAGTATTTAGGTAGCTTGTTTCTATTTTCATTTTATAATTTTTAAATAAATATTTTCCTATGAGTGAATGACTGTGAAGTTTACTATGTAATGTAGGTAAGAATGCTGGAAAGTACGCTCAAACTGAGAGCTACGCACTTGCAGACTCAAACACTACCTAAAACTTGAAAGATTCTTAGCCACGATAGCAGCAGAAGCTGGGCCTAGAACATCTTCAAGGAAGCCTTTCTTTATGTGTTTAGAGTTGAGATGAATAAAGAAATTCAAAACAATATCAGAAAAGTTCAGCACCAGGTTATTGATTTGTTTTACATACTGTGAATAGAATCATAAATATTATCTGTATGCATACTTAAAAATAAGTGTTGGGAAAAATAACATCGAATAATGTTGTATTCAGTTAACTTTATCCTTCAAAGAGACACTGGAAAACTTGTAAACTGTTGCATCTTTAAAAGCCATGATTTCCTTTTAAATTCATTTACAACCCATATACTATGCTAACATGGTTTTATAATTCAATATTGACTGGCCTTCCATTTCAGCTCGTTGGATAGCCAACTCTGAATGAATTCAATATGAATTTAAGGAGAGAGAGGAAGAGATGAAATAATGCCGATGTACGAAAGTGTAAATCGACCTTGAGTTTGAAACCACCAACATAAAATGATCGCTTGCTCTTCACTGCTGAAAATCTACAGCTTTTTGCTTGGCTCCTTTATGTCACACCCTGGGGAGCAAATTTTGGGTATTGATTATGCTATATTATAAGCCATACACCTTGCGATTAGACTGTAATTTTGACAGCAGCAGTTCATAGACAGTGAAGAAAATCGAATGAACACCTTTGTACAAGCAGCAGAAACCATGAGCACAGACCCCTGTAACTGCCCAAGGTCAAATTAGAATTTATGGGAGAGTGGAATCATTCTTAAAGAAACAAATAAATATATGAATAGGTAGGTGCAAAAAGAGGTAAAAGTAATATACCATGAATGACTGGTCAAAATGAGAAAAAGAGGGAAAAAGAAAAAGTAAAAAGAAGGAGTGAAGAAGAAAAGAAGGAGAGAAAGAAGAGAGAGGAGAAAGGGAAAAAAGACAGAAGGGAGATGAAGAGAGAATAGTAAACAGAGGAGGGGAAAAGGCAGCCACAAAAACAGAGGTTAAAGGAAAGGAGAACAGTATCCGGAGGAGGTGCACCTTCTATTATATATTCTCAAATTTCCTCAATAAACTAAGCATATTTTGTAAAGAACACATGTGGGGTGATTTCTCAGGCCCTCTAGCTATAAAGGGAGAAAATCAAACTGCTTTCTGCACCTTTGGGAGAGTGCATCCACAACAGATCTGTTGAATTATAAACTATAGAAATGAAAAAAGAGGCAAAACTAGATGCCACGTTTACAGAGATGCCATGTTTGTATCAGAAAACTAGTTCAGAGTCCCTGAACAAAAGAAATCAAAACAAAAATAGTTGATCTAGCATTCACTCTATCTGTTCAGGTTCAATTTGGGGTTACCAAGAGATTGTTTACATTTATTTTTATTTTTTTTTCAGTGCAATATGATTAGTCTTTCACACATGCACCCCTTGCCAGGAAAGATGGCATAATCCTAAAGGTAGGCATGTAAGAAAAAGTGAGAGATAAGCATGCTTTTATATTGCAAAGAAAAACAATTTTGATGTCCAGCAGATGGGACTGTGGGCAGTTCTGTCAATAGAAAAAGTTTATAGTGTGTCATCTTTTGAATGTATGATTCTTTGACTAGCAACAATCGAATAACTTGAAAAACTTGTTTAGTATTACAAATCATTTTCTGTATTATCTATGCATCCATACTCCTATAGAACACTATTACACAAGCTCTCCCCCACCCCCGAAGGGAAGTATATAAATGCAGTAACCTTAATTAGTACAATTTGGCATCTTAATCCATGTGATATTTTTGCAAAAGATACAAAGCAATTCAAATGTTGCAATTCCACTGTTCCATAAACACCACTCTCTCATACACACACACACATATATATATATATATATATACACGCATAGATTTTTTAAAACATTTTTCCCAATTATTTTATTTCACTTTATTTTTTTATTTTAACTAAAGAGGAATAGAGGGAGAGAGAAAGAGAGAGGGAAAGTGAGAAAGCAAGTCACCAGGTCTAGGACTCAAATTGTGGTCAGTCATGTGGGAGTCCAGCATCCTTAACCACTATGCCACCTGCCAGCCACCATAAAGATCTTTGTGTGTGGGACCAGCAGTTAGCGTAGTGGCTGTGTCTCTGGACTCCCCCGTAGTCGACCACGGTTAGAGTCCCAGACCTGGTGGCTTAAACTCACACAGGGCATGTGTGCATGCGTGCCCAAGATCCCAAGAGGAGAATGGAGGAGAAGGGATTGTGGCGTGGCCATCTCCCCTGGGGGGTGATTTCCTGCTGTCTGTCTCTCTGTCTCGCGAGCGCAGGCGCCCTATAGCAAAAACCTCTCCAAAAAAAAAAAAAAAGATCTTTGTGTGTGATAAAACAGCTTCTGCCAGACCATAGTCAAAAAATTAAAACGAAATAAAATCTTGAATTCATAACCAATACATTTCTACACATTAACTATTCATAATCGCCTTAAGAGAAATACAGTGAATCACAGTAAAGTTCTATATTAATAATATAAGAGATAACATAAATAAGACAGTATTTTGTTTTTGTTAGTAAAATTAAAAACGTTCTGCATTTATTTATATATTAGCAAAATGAATAAATATTAGGGTCACATATGTGGATAAATCTGAATTCAAAGTACCAATAAACATTTTAATTTTCCTCTTTGCCATAAAACCATGGGTGAAAAATTTTTTGATTAAATGAACTACTTAACTATTTGCGATGTAAAAATTGTGTACAATTAAAGTTGATTTGGTCATGAAGATACTGGTATCTGCATATTCATATCGATATCTGAAAGTATTCTCTTATACTTCCTCTATCTACCTAGACTAAGGAATTTAATAACTTAATCTTAGAGGTCATTTTTTGCCAAAATAGTCCCAAAAGGAACTATGTTGTCATAGAATTATTCTAAGTTACATTTATGTGAGAAAAAATATGCTTAGATTTTGATAGTTGGAAGATTTTTACAGTTTTCTACAAAGTTAGCATAATTTAATTTTTACAATGTGATTTTAATATTATAATGTTACTCTATCATCAGAGTGCATAGCCATTACAATGATGTGTGAAAGGTGCCAACAATTGTCATGTATACGCTTAAATTTGGAAGCTGAAGCACTATTTAAATCGGCAAGGATTCACAAAGGTGACGTGGGCCTCTGTTGAACATAGTTATTTAGGAAAACTCAGGAGTACCATTTGTATGTTACCATCAGTGGCATCCACGACAAAGGAAAAATGTCAAGAAATCAGCCTCAAAATTTCTTACTTCAGAGCCAGTCTACTTCTTTATTCTATCCTATCTTAGTCTCAGGCAGGAATTTATCACAAATAGGAAACTCTGTATTATTTTTCCTGTCATCAAAACACTATACAACATGACCCAAAGAGAGATCCTTACCAACTAGGTTGCTACCACTTTAGGGAAATGTTAGAGAATGTAAAAGGATTTCTCTCCTAGTTTCAGTTTACCTGCTGCCGTGGGAGCTCACAGATTTGGACATTTGAATGCATGCCTATAGTTTCTGGCATGTTTCATATATCTACCTCATATCTGCCTGTGATCTACGTTTTTTAATAATGAATAACTAAATATCTGTGTTATAAAAGTTTGAAAAACAGAGTTCATAACTTAAGGCATCAATTCAAAGAAGTTCTAAAGTGCTGTGGCATAGGAAAAGGACATTTAAGAGAGTTTTCTGTACTTTATAACTGTCAACCAAGTGGTTTCATTTCTGTTTTGTAAATAGCTTTAAATAGGAATAATGCCTTATTTTACAGTGGTGGTTGGTACTGTTTCTAACAGTATCTTAAAATTAGAGTTGTTTCCAAGTAGACAACTCTATAAATGGAAGTCCATTTTTTATTTGTTCTCGTTTTTCTTTTTTATTTCTAATTTACCTTCTTTCACCAGCGTAAGCTTTCATAACACCTAATTAGCTGTCTGGAATAGCAAAAAGCAGACACACATCTCTATTTATGGCTGGCCCAAGTGTTATGTAGATATATTTTCCAGAATTTAAGCTAAACACCCTCACAGATTCTCTATTTACCTGAAAACCATGACAAGCCAAGATTGTTGACTGGCATTTCTTATACAGTAGTTTTGTACTAAAAAGTTTTACACACAACTGTACAAATTCATGTGCACTTACTTCTCTATCGGTACAACAAATCGTAATTTATCCAAATATATTCTTTTTAATTTTTTTATTAATTAATTAATTTATTTATTTTTGGAGAAGTTTTTAGCTATAGGGCATGTGTGCTCGCCAGAAAGACATAGAGACAGAAAGCGAGAAATCACCCTCCAGGGTGGATGGTCACCCCGCAATCCCTTCTCCTCCATTCTCCTCTCGGGATCTTGGGCACGCACGCACACGTGCCCAGAGTGAGTTTAAGCCACCGGGTCCGGGACTCAAACTGTGGTCAACTACATGAGAGTCCAGCGACATAGCCATTACAATTGCTGGTCCACATAACCAAATATATTCTAACAAATCATAAAAATATCAGTGTTAAAATAGAAATCTTGTCAGAGTACAGTCCAATAAAACTCTAATAAAGTGGATTCTTTCTTTCAGCAAGTTGACATAATTTGCAACATCCTGTGAACTGACACTTCTCTAACATAAACAGTTATTTCTTTTTTTGGCTATGTTTATTATTCACTTACTTCCCTTTACCATCCTATAAAACTCGTAAACTGCTATGAAGACAGAATGAGTCATTCCATAGAAATGGTACTCTTAAACTATATTCATACAAATTGTTTCCATTTATGATTTCTATGTCCCATTTATTAGTATATATTAGTTAAAAATAAACTTACTGATTTCACTCTGAGTAAAAATTTCACTTTCAATATTATTTCTAGAGACAGTGCTAAGAAGTTAAGTTGTCTTACATCTATTTTTTTCTTGTGTCAGAATTTAAAAAGGAAGTTATTCTAATACTGCATTTTTACCATATGCAGGTTTTTTTCAACTCGTGTTCATGTGACTGTCAGGCTTTATTTCAGTACTATTTTTAATAAGTTTGGTTTACCCTTTATGCAGGGAAAAATGGGAATGGGTAAGAAAATTTGTCACATGGGAAAACCAATCATTGGCTTTAAATGATCTTTCTTCTAAAACATTGTATTTCCCACATTTCTTACTTGTGCATGGGATGTATGTTTGTCACTAATTAAGTAACTGATAGACACACAGACGTGGGTGTCGTTTTCTTATTTTATTTGTGTGTAGTGACTGAATCAGGATAATTATTACACCCATCATCTGTGCCATGTGATATTAGTGTTGAGAACATTGAAAATGCCCTTTTATAGTTACTCTGAGAAATAGAGTTATTAATCATGTTCTCTCTACTATATTCTTTTTTGTTTGTTCTGCCATAGGGCTTGTGCACTCGCCAGAGAGAGAGAAAAAGACAAGAGAGAGAGGAAAAGAGAAAGTAAGAAATTACTGCATGGGGAGGACAACCAAGACACACTCCTTTCTCCTCCATTCTCCTCCTAGAATTCCAGGCACACATGCACACATGCCGAGATATTTTAAGCCATCAAGTCTGGGGCTTGCACCGCAGTTGGCTATGTGGGAGTCCAGTGCCTGAACCTTCATGCTACCTGCTTGTCCTGTTTCTTTTATTTTATTTTTTAATTAATTAATTATTTTTTTTGAGAGGTTTTTGCCATAGGGCACGTGCGCTCGCCAGACAACCAGAGAGAGACAGAGAGACAGAAACCAAGAAATCACCCCCAGGGGGAATGGCCACGCCACAATCCCTTCTCCTCCATTCTCCTCTCGGGATCTTGGGCATGCAGGCACACACACCCGGCGTGAGTTTTAAGCCACCGGGTCTGGGACGTGAACCGCGGTTGACTACGTGGGAGTCCAGCGACATAGCCATTACACTAACTGCTGGTCCCGCTTCTTTTATTTTTTAATGTAAGGGGGAATCATATCTTTTTAGAACATGCTCATTTCATAAGGATGCCTTTTCACATGTTAGCATTGACATAATGAGAAAACACTAGATGGGAGTCCTGGTACTTCAATTACTTTCTAATAATCGGCCCTAAGGAATCAGAATTTAGAACTACATTTTTTAATGGATATACTAGGAAAGAAATGTATGTATTTTCAGCTGGCTGCACTGTCAGTCTGACTTCCAGATTTTATTTCAGTTGTGAAATGCTATTCTATCTGCTTTTGATAGGCAGAGAGCACATTTTGAAGAGAAGTTATTATAATACTATCAAATAGTCAAACTGTGGCAGCTTTGAAGTAGCAATCCTCTAGCATGCACCTGCTTTGCACAATGCTTCTGAATGTATTGCCATGGCTGCATTCAGACACCAGAAACCACTGGCCTATATCATATTCAAGTGAATCCAATCACAGCTGGGTTTTTGGAGCTGCTTGGAACATTTGCACTTACTATTCAATGCACCTGCACACCTTCAGGGATAATTTTGCATCTTCATGACCCTTTGGACACAATAAAATGTTTACTATCAAGGTGGAATTTTGGGGGTAGATTGACAGCACATTAGATGACACCCTGAGATAAAGAAAATCTAACGAATTGAGATTTATGTAAAGGAACACATACAAACACTATAAGGAAATTTGATATGGAAACATTAGGAATATAAAACAATGAGAATTTAAATTATACATTGGAAATTCATGGCACAAATACAATTGTGTCCCATGGCACAGCGTTCTGAGATTGACATTCAAAATGTGACTGTCCTCCCAATCCTATTATGGGGGTGTAGCCAGCACCTGGGGCAGCAGCAGATTCTTAAGAGGTGAAGGCACAGCCAAATGGGGCCATCTCTTTCCCAACAGGTACCATGAGAACTGGCTCTAAAGCCCAGTATTAAACACTAATGAAGAAAGACTTGTATTTTCTTTGAGAAATAGCCTCTGATGTAGCCTCTCAAGAAAACAAACAAAAACATGCAATGAAATATCCCACCAGAGTAAAGAAAGCTAAAATTTGGTGGAAGCATTAGATATGTATAGACCAGCAGTTACTTTAAAGAAGTTGTACTCAATACTCCATATAAAAATGCTTTCGATATCTACTTTGGGCCTAGGAAATGGAAGGTTTCAAGCAGATTTATCTTGAGTAGAATGCTGAAGGATGATGTTTCATCAGGCAGAAATCTGTGATAAACGAACCTAGGTCTATTCACTTTTAAAATTCTCAAGTTTCGAAGACTATATACCTCTTAGCTGATGAGTTTAAACATTGGAAACTAGAAACTAGATTTGAAACCAGCATAGGGGAATTAATTCATGATAAATTACATTTTGAACGATGTCATGAATGTCCAGCAACAGAGGTACAGAGAAAAGTATAGATGGTAATATCGTGAAAGGCTTTGTGCAAGAGCTGATGCTTCATCTAGGATACAAGGGATGATTGGGGTTTCAACAGATGGCGGCCAGCAGAGAGAAGGCACTGCAGGTAAAGGGATAAGAAAGAGAAGCAATCACCACACAAGAATGTGAGTTTCACAGGGAGGTAAGAGGCCAGCTTTACAGGCCCAAGAACTTAGCCTGCAATGTCAAAAATAATAATAATGTACAGAAAATTGATTAGGATCTCAAAGAAGAATGGACAAGATCTGAGTAAAAGACCATATGTAGTGCAGCAGGCAATGACACACTAACAGTTAGTTTTTAAGCAGTTTACTTGCCTCTGAAAAATCTTGAATTATTTGAGTGTTTGACTAGAAAGGTATTGCACAGAGACCAGTAAGTGGCATGGTGTTTAAGGTGCTGGACTGCACATGACCGACAACGGTTCGAGTCCTGAAACTGCCAGCTTGCTTTCTCACTTTCCCTCAATCTCTATCTCTCTCTGGAAAAGTTAAAAAATAGTAATAATAAATAAAATTAAATATTTTTTTAAAAAGAAAGATATTGGACAATATTTATGAACCTATAAAACCGGGATAAGCTATAAGGTAAGTAGTATACAAATCAGCATTATTTCTTGAAACTGATATCTAGAATTATGACCCTGGCCAGAATATCTCAGCACAATTAGACCTGGCATGATTCAGTGGCATAATAATTCCAGCTCCAAAACTCACTTTTCAACTTGTATCTCATCCCAAACTCAAGATACTCTTACTGTGTATTTTCTCAATTAGTATTTTATATTAGCAGTGTAAATCCTGCATTTCATAAGTCTGCCTTAGAAAAATATTTTTTCCTACATCTTCTTTATCTGCTTATCCTCTTTCTCTAATTTTCTATTATTCTTAACCAATCATAATATTGTATATAATTTCATATCTGAAAGATTAAAGGATTCTTTTAGAAGACCGGAAGAGACAAAGTCTGAAAGAAAGAAGATCCTTTAAGTATTTAGGAGAGAATCAGTAGACACTTTACAAATCAAAGAGAAATGACAGTGAATAAGAGATGTTGAACCTCAGAAAACTCAAAATAAATGACCAAAGGAAATTCTTGAAATGTTTATCCCAAATAAGCATTTCTATTTTCAATGAAGATAATGTCATAACTTTGCCATTGAAATGCATATTCTACCAATGCCTCCTAGCCTTTATTATTTCTCAATCTGTTCACCTCATGGAGACCTGTATGTCCCTTGAAGATCAAGATACTGCAGCATACTTGTTATTTCGCCATTCCTTGACTATACAGAGCATGCTCAGTATATACTTCTTTTTGGGTTTTTGTTTGTTTGTTTGTTTGTTTGTTTGTTTTATGCCATAGGGCACCCACATTCTCCAGAAACAGAGAGAGACAGTGAGACGGAAAGTGAGAAATCACCCTCCCAATGGGAGGCTGACCAAGCCGTAATCCCTTCTCCTCCATTGTCTTCCTGAGATTTGGGACACACACACACACATGTATAGCTCATGTAATTTTCAAGCCTTCAGGTCTAATACTTGAACCACAGTTGGCCATGTGGGAGTCCAGGACCTTACAACTACACCACCTACCGAGTATGTATTTCTAAATTAGAACTAAATGTTTGTAATTGATGTAAAGGAAGACTAAATTAAAATGGTGTTCAACACCATTGGATTGTCAGAAAAGTCATGATATTTTTCCTATGCAAAAATGCATAATAACTTTTCTTATGACCCAATATATGTATTCTAAGAAAAACTATTCCTTGCAAATTATTCATTGCAGAAGTATTCATTTGTGAGCCTTTGTAATGGCCATTTTCAAAATGTTCTCAGAATCTAAATAAGGTTGTGCATAATAGTTTTCTACTACTATGAAATATACATTGTTTATGGTAACATCAGATCTGCCTGTTAAATATCATGGTTACATAAATATCCAAAGTTCTATTTATTATTAAGGATACCATTTTAAATTATAACATAAACCTTGCCTGATAAATATTAAATATAAACATGGAGGTCAAGAATTCCCTGGGAATTTTTTGAACCAATGACACTCTTATTGAAATCAAAGCCTATATTTAAATAATCACCTCTTTATAATTTTAAATTATGGAAAACAGAAGGTATCAGGAAAACTTAGACATCAGCATCTTTCTTTTCCTCTACTAGTTTTCTCCTTTTGTCCTTTTTTTTTTCTTTTACTGCACTGTGTTAAACAATCAGTTTCTCTCTATTGTTAAGTGAGCTGCCTCTGTATCTCACACTTTATCTGAACGCTATTATCAATATATGAATTACTTAGTAAGTCCTTGTATGTTAGAGCCCTGAAAGGGTTAATGAAGCTTCCAAAGAACCTGATTCATATGCAGTGAGAAACCTATGCTCTGACATGCAATAGTTAGCAAAAGCTGTTTGGTTTACAAGGACAAATTTAAAATTCTAGCAACTTAAGTAATACTGTGAATCAGACCCAAGACTATTTAAATATGCTACTATTCTTCATCTTTAGAGAAGATGTTTTCTTTGTGCTTTTATTGTCTTTCTAAAGTAGCCCCATCTCTGAAAATGATACCATTTTTGATGACATGGATGAATACATCTAAGATTTAAGTTATCCTCCCAGCAAAGTAGTAATCCTGTAAGGAAGGTCAATGAAAACATGCCTATTAAGCCAAATTCTTTGTAAGCAGCCAGCAATCTAGATAGTCTTATTAGTGCTTTTCTCTCATGCCTGCTATTTGATTTCTACTGGGATGTATATATATTACCAGCTTAAATCCTGTTGTTCATCTCGTTTCTAGCACTTCTCTGTATTCAATTGTTAGACACAAGTAAACAGAATCAGATGTCATTTTTAGCATTCTCAGAAAACAGAGTTAATTCGGATACAGCTAATCTTCTACTTATTTAGTAATCAACGCCTGCTGGTAAAATGTGAGAGTCACAATAGAGTCTTTTCAAGAAAGATTTTGATAGTTTTAATGACATTCCAGACTCTAAAAACTATTTATTAAATTCATAGAACTCCACTCTAGAGGGATATCTGAAGAATTCAATCATTACTTTAATTAGATGGACATGATTCCAAATGAACAGATAAGCACCTTATTTAGACTAGTAGCTCAAAATGTATTTTTAAAGAAAGAAATCATACAAAGGACTTTTGGAAGATGTAAAGGACTGTGAAATATATATATATATGAAACTATATTTCTCCAGAGATGACTTCTGCAAAATCACTTATATTATGAAAATTTAGAAATAAACTAAAGCGAGCCAGCCAGTGGCATGGTAGTTAAGGCAACTATATCCCACATGGCAGATTATGCGATTTGAATCCCAGTCCAGTGTCTTAAGAAATATACTCGGCATGTGTGCGTATATGCCTAAAATCCCTTAAGGAGAAATGGAGAAGGGATTAGGGTGTGAAATTTCAGCATAGAAGGTGCTTTCTCTCTCTCTCTCTCTCTCTCGTGAGTGCATTCTTCTTCTGGGGAATAAAAATAAATAAACTAAAATTAAATGTCCTCAGTGTGCATGTGCATATATACACAGCCACGCACACACACAACATGTACACACATATACTTACCACACACAATTGACAATAAATATTTTTTGAGATTTTTGCCTTAGGGCACAAGCACTTACCAGAGAGAGGGAGAGAGACAGTGAGAGAGAAAGTGAGAAATCACCCCTCACAGGAAATAGCCACTCTGCAATCCTTTCTCCTCCATTCTCTTTCCTAGATCTTGGACATGCACACACACACACACACATCCAGCATGAGTTTTCAAGACGACTGGTCTGGAACTCAGACTATGGTGGACCATGTGAGAGTCCAGCAATGTAACTGCTACAGCATCTGTTGGCTCCAATAAATATGTAATTTTACCAAAATCCATCCTGGGAAATAAAATCTTTCTGGCAAAACTGTTAACATTGTAATTGTCCAAAAGTAAACTTAGAATAAAGTGTAAGTAGTTTGAAAATAAATTATTTGTCCTCAGTCTTACTAAAACAAAAGTACCCACCACCAACCTTCTGATACTACAGCTATGACTGTTAGTGTTGTTATAGTTAAACTACATGTGTGTATATGTGTGTGTGTGTGTGTGTATAGTAACATATAAAGTATATAAACATATATGAAGAGTAGGAAAGAAGAGATAGTCGGCATTTTGAATAAAGAATGTTCTTGTAATTACTTCCCTAAAACTATTCTGTTCTTATTACCTGTAAGTGTGCTGTAAGTTTATTGGAACTGGTGTTTTTTATCTTGTATGATTGGCTCATCACAAGAATGAAAATTTAAGCAAAATCAATACACTCAATATCCATGTTCTAGAGTAAGTACCCAGAAATGTTTCTTATAATGGGTTTTACTGGCAATGACAAGCCATTTTTCTAGTACAGTAACAGCTTTTATATTTTCTAATCATTAAAACACACTGAGGCAATGTAGAAATTGGGAGAAATAGGCCAGGCAATTCACCTATAGCGAGATAGGAGATGTGACCCTCCAGAGTACTCAGCTATGTGTAATCAAACAGAGTCTAAAAGCTACAGGAAAAGACCCTCTGAATCACACTAAAGATAAAAAAAATGTTTTCTAAAAGAATATGAAAACAGTTCCCTGCATAATGCAGTATATACATCAAAAGGTGCTTACAGTGATATTTTAACTACATTCTTATCTTGGACAGTATTTTCTGTGATTCAGATGATAATCAACCATACCTTCAGCAAAGAATAGATGATAAAAGTAAAGTGCATTATCCATGAATAATAGAAACAAAGGAAATAAATACAAATATGTAAGTGGCTATTTTCTTTTCAGATTTGTAATCTGAACCTAATCTAAAAATAAATTCACACTGATACAAGGAGAATACATGAAGGCAATCTTTCTTGATGCGAGCATACTACATTTGAAATTTTTTCCTTTAAAATATGTATGCTTAATCTTAGAAAGAACCGATTCATTGTCGCTGCCAAAGCTATTTTCAAGTAGCTGCTTAACAATTTCTCTGTTATTGCTAAAAAAGAATGTAATATGAACTACTCAGTTTAGTGGTCAAAGCCCTCCATAATCTGACCCAAATAACTTTTTTAAGCAATTCTATCACGAAAGGAAAAGTGAACTGAAATTCTCACAAGTTAAATTTGTACATTTGTTTTCACAGCAAATCTCTTCATAATATTTAGGAAAAGTTATTCTAGAAATAATAGCTTATGTCAACTGGACAATGTACAAACTTTTACTGGACACAGAGCTGGAATCACAAAGTGTCTCTTAAAGAAGACAACTTGAATTGAGCAAGTTTCATTTTAACCTTAAATCTGTAGATGACTTAATTTCTCAGGTCCAGATGAGTTTATTCCTTAACCTAAAATTTGCCAGTATTCAATTCAAGGGTCACTCAGAAGTAGAATAAAATTTAACTATTTGACTTGTCCAAGTCCTACAAAATATATTTATTTTAATGTTCATTTGCTGAATTAATAAAAATATTTGTGATCATGAAGGAAATTTATCTAGCTATTTGTGATATTATTACAAAAGAATTACATTTATCAGTACTTTGCAAATAGAATCTTCTTACTTAGACTTCATGTCTCCTTGAATATAGTTATATTATTTTTGAAAACAATGATTTTGCATAAAACTATAAAGCTAAATGATGTATTCTTAAGCTTAGTATTCATTAAAATTACACATTATAACATATGTCTTAGTAATCAATATCTATTATCCCTAAAATACAAGAGTCGTATCTATATGGACTCTCTCTATGGGAGATAATAGTGATTTAAACAATACTAAAAAGATATAATTACTCTATTTTATAGCATACACACAGAATGATTATATTAAATATAATCATTCTATTACAATAATAATCAAAGAAATATATATGCAAAAATAGAAAAGAATTATATTCAGTAAACCTCAATTTTGTATTGAAGAATTCTATAACACTTGTCTGTGGAATTTTCAACGATTCTTGAAAAATGCATATTATGAAAAAACTGCATGGAATTCAAAAATATTTTGCACCAAAATGAAGTCATACTTAACTCCATTCTTCAGCAAACTTTTTGAAGTACCCTTGTACATCATTAGAAAATATTTACAAGCTTCACAACCTTGATTTTTCTGATACTTTAAGTGAGAAACTATACATTTTGAAATAACAAGATAACTTCAAATAGGTCACATCATAATCACCAAAGAAATGCAACTGAAAAGCAAGCATGCATATACTACACATGCACCCTTTGTACACATAATGAAAAAAAAATGCCTTTCTCTACACATAGAAATAAAGGAAAGGGGCCGTGACTAAGGCAGAAAATCTAAAACCATTTAGAGCATACAGTAATAGGGCTTAGCCCACCTAACATCAGCTTCTAGTTTTCCTGGTGTTCAGTCACAACTCCCAGCTAGCTCAGTGTTTCAATTTGGTAAATGACCATGGTTAAGAACACATGTCCATGTGTATGTGTTTACATGCACCAGTGAGCAGAAAATGGAAGCCAGATAAAGACGAATATATTTAAGAATTCATGGAATAATATGTAGAAACATATTCTAAAAGCTAAAATGAAGTATTGGCTTATATATTACCCTTGAATTTAATTTTTGCAGAATTGAGAAAACTTCCCAACTGATGAAAGTTTAATCAATGTAAAATCACGGCTATTTAAGAACCAGAAGGAAGATGTTACATAGTGTGTGTGTGTGCATGTATGTGTGTGGGCATGCCTGTGTGCATGCACTTGTGTTTTCAAACTTTCCATCTCATCATTCCAAGAGCAAGGACAGGTATAACTATTATGTTATCTGTTTAAGGTCTTTGCCTGTACTTGCTCTCCAATTGCCATTCATTTCCACACCGTACAGGAAATAAGGCAACCCCTCTCTTTTCCTGGCATAAGAAGAACACCACAAACTAATAGAAGAGTGAATATCGATTGCTAATATGCATGTATATTTTTTCAAGCACAATAACAACCTGATATGATCATTTTTCTAGTGGCTGTGTTTCTTTATGTAAAGATTAAGCTACTCAGAAACCAATCATATCTCTCAAGAGCATTCAATGGTTCACCTTGGACAATATATCATCCAGACAGAGAAAATATATGGTGGGCTAAAACTTCACCTAACCTGGAGCTACTCCCTACTGCTTTTGACTTAATTCATCTAGTTATTTCAGAAGTTAATTACTTTGCCAGACTCTTTGAGTCACATCCAGAGCATACTTTAAAGATTAGACAATATTATCAAAGTTTATCAAGTTCAGGAGATTTTAATATTGAGCTTTACCAACTGTTAATTCATATGAAATTGGTTCTTCTCTGCCTTTATGAATCTATATTGGGGTGACTGTGTAAAAATGTTTTTAAAGTAAGGGGCATTAATATATTCCACAAAATAACAGTTATTTAATATGATGTGTATTTGGTTGTCCTGGAAAAAATAAAGCATTTGGAGACCTAGTTTCCCAGGTGAGACACAGTTTGCTCTATATCCACTTACACCAAAGGAAAATGAACAAGTCCTTCTTTCTTGTACCAGCCCACTTTCCATCCTGTTAATTTCTTCCTTAGTGTTTCCTACACTATCTCCAAAGTGAAATTAGCATAAGTGGCTGACACTTTATATAAAATAATTAAGAATTGGCCCACTTAAACTCACTTAGGAATAATAAATCTGAGAAAGCCTGGTTTAAATGAATATTTAGATTCTCATTTCAACTCTTAACAGTACATAGCTTTTCCTGAAATACTGATAGCAACAATGCAGGAGAAATAAATCACTTACTGACTCTGCTATTTTCCTTTAAAAAATGAAGTCTACAGGTTCTGCATGGCAAATATAGAGTCTTAAGAGTGCCATCATCTAACAAGTAAAATTCGGATCACAGAGAAGAAAGCTAGCAGATGAAGAAATTGCTCACCTGGAGGAAGCAGATCAACAGACTGAAGTCTACTTGTGATGGTGTGTAGGGTGAGGATAGCAAAGGAAAGCAAAGTCGGGAATGCTTGAAAAATAAAATATTTTTAGTTAACAAATAGAAAAACCAAGTGGGAAAAAAGGACCAATTGAATCATGAATCCTCCTTTATTGATTTTAGTTTTTATATTAAAATTCCTCAAATTGATCAATCCTTAAAAGATATGGTCCTTAGTATTTCCCCAGATATATAAGACTTAATCTTAATGGTTAAAAAAAAAAAAAAGTTACTATGGGAGGGAGGTATTTCACTTTAAAGGAGATGGAAACAGTGCAAAGTAACGATATGAGTCCCTAGGTCAATGGGAAAAATACTCTTATGATGATGATGTAGTTATTTATTTAAGGAAAATAATTAATGTTCTGCAATAGTGGGTAGAAGATGGAAAGAAGCAACCAAAATTAAAGTCTTCACTGGCTATTCCGTAATATCCCTAGAGACCAAGACTTTCATAAAAATGGTTTACTTCATCATAATGTTGGTTACACAGTGTCTGGAATTCAAAACAACAGGCAATGCAATTTAGCTCTGTATTCAGTCACCTATACTTTAAGAATGTTCTGACTTTAGTAATAAAAAAAATTTATATATAGAGACAGACATATACACATTTGTATGTATGTATTTCAGTAGAAATCTCTATAGCTTTTTACCTGACATGAAAACATTTTTGTAATATAAATTTTTAAAATGCTGTCACATTTCTTGTTTTCATTTTGCTTTTTATGAGCCTCTAATAGATATATTAGGGACACATTTAATGATCTCCTTCTTTGACTGAAAAAAAAGAACATTTTGTTTTGCACTAATGTTATTGAAATATGCCATGAATACGAGAGATCAATTGCTGGCTAAAAGTCCTGGCAAAAAATGCCTGTTGGTGAGCAAGAGTAACTTTATTTTTGAAATAGTCTCATATTCATAGTCTCAACTTTTATTCAACATCTGTTGTTCGCCCCTCCCCTGGAATGTAATTATGCAGGATTCTAATGTAAAACAGGTTGAGTAGTTAATAACAGGCAGCTCAAACATTTTTTCTTACTGTTGCCCTGCAGATGTTTCTTTCTTTTTTTTTTTTTTCTCCCTTGGCTTCCTGTTTAATGTGTGTATGTTTCTCTCCTGTTCTTAAAGAATACTCCCACAACATATGGAAACACCTGAAAATAAGTCTGCCTCATGCACATGTTTAAATTATGCCCATTGTGATATTTAATACAGCAAAGAAAATACAGAGTATACAGAATACTCATTTAGGGGAAGGGAAAATAATCTGCAAGCCAACTTGTTGCTATACTCAGTTTAAAATTCTAAAAAGACACAAGTTATTGCCAAATACATATGGGGAAAACTTTAGTCTATGACCCTCACGTATTGAGTTACCGGACATTTTCTTTTTTTTCTTTTTTTTTTTTTTTGCATATGATGCATGCTTCTTAATTTTTTAATCCTACTAGCAATTGGAAGTTTTTCTATCCAGTGACCTCTTTACTATATAAAAGACACTTTGCATTTATTTGAAAATAATCCATGCTCAGTAGTAAATAATGTATTTTAATCATGTTAAAAATGGGACCAGCAGATAGTGTAACAGTTACATTGCTGGACTGCCACATATTGGACCATGGTTCGACGCCCAGACCAAGTGGCTTAAAATTCACACCGGGCATGTGAGCATGCATGTCCAAAAATCCCAAGAGGAAACTAGAAAGGAAGGGATTGTGGCGTGGCCATCCCCTCTGGGGGATTATTTCTTCATTTCTATCTCTCTATTTCTCTGCTTCTATAGAGAATGCATGCCACCTATAGCAAAAAATAAATAAATAAATAAATAAAGCATCTCTCTGTATTTTTACATAATATAACCAGAGTTACATAAACTATAGAATACTTTTAATCAGAAAAATATTTTTCATTCAATGTGCAGCACAAATAGCTAGCTATAGATTATGTCCTGGGTGGATACTATCCCTCCCTCTTCCCCATTTCATGTTCACCCAGAACATCAGAATATGACCTTATTTGGAAATAGGGTCTTTGCAGATGTAATTACTTAAGATGAAGTCATACTGGATTAGAGTTGGCCCTTATCCAAAGACTAGTGTCCTTGTAAAACGAGAAAATAGAGACACAAAGAGAGTAATGAAGACAGAACATCATGGGCCCACAAAGGCAGAGACTAGAGTGTGTGTCTAGGATTGCTGGTAACCACCAGAAGCTAGCAAGACAAGAATAAAAGCCTGCCTTAGAACCATCAGAGAGCGCATGGCCCTGCTAATACTTTGATTTTGGACCTCTAGCTTCCAAAATTGTAAGAGGAAAAAAAAATTCTTATATGCCATCCATTTATGGTACTTTGTTAGAGCAATCCTGGGAATTGAATACTAATTTAGGTACTGTGAAGTCAGAGGCTTCTGTAGCCAATACCTAAAAATATTGAAGAGGATTTGGAATTGTGTAACAGGTAGAATCTGGAAGATCTTTGAAGTACATGATTTAAAAAAAAGTCTAGATTGTGTTGAAGAAACTATTGGGAGAAATATAGACATTAAAGGTGAGTATTCTGAGAGCTCTGAAAAAGGTGAAAAGAGCAGCAGAGAAAGCTTTTTTTTCATTTTAGAGGATACACATACATGGTCATATCATCATGAACAGAAGGTAGGTAAAAATATGAACAATCTGGTGAGGTTTCAAATGAAAACATTATTGGACACTGGAAGAAATACAGTTCTTGTGGCAGAAAACTGGGCTGAATTGTATTCTACTATTGCCTGTGAAGTAGAATCTGTTAGTAATCAACTTAAATATTTAGCTGAAGAGATTTCCAAGCAAAGGGTTGTATGCATAGCCTGGTTTCTCTTTGCTCCTTATAGTAACATGAGGAAAGAAAATGAATTGAAGAAATACATAGGAAGAGATTAATTGAGGAATAAATTATTACACAAAAAGGAACCAGCATTTGATATGGAAAATTGTCAACCACAATCTGAATAGCATGCTTCAGAAACTGGGCCAAGGAAACAGCTATACAGTCATCTGTTAAAGAGATTAAGCAATGTAATTTATGGTTCCAATCTACCATCTCAACAGAAATCAGGATTAGAGATAGGGTTATCAAAGAAGAATCTATAGAGAGGTTTTCTGTTTTTTTTTTTTTTTTTCACTATAGGGCACGTGTGCTCGCTAGACAGACAGAGAGAGACATAGAGACAGAAAGCGAGAAATCCCCCCGGGGGGGATGGTCACCCCACAATCCCTTCTCCTCCATTCTCCTCTCGGGATATTGGGCACGCACGCACATGCGCCCTGTGTGAGTTTTAAGTCTCCAGGTCCGGGACGCAAACCGCGGTCAACTACGTGGGAGTCCAGCAACAGCCATTACGCTAACTGCTGGTTCCCAAAGAAGAATCTATAGAGAACAGTCTTCTCTAATTGAATCCTCTTGACATCCACAGAAGACCAATAAGATCAGAGAATTTTATACTAGTATAAACACTGTTGATTTAGACTAAAAAGGACAAAACAAGACAAAAAGAAGGAAGAGAGAGCATAGCACTATTGATATCTTGATATTGGACTTCTTGCCTCTAGATTGTGAGAGAATAAGCTTTTGTTGTTTTAAACCACCAGGTTAAAAGTACATTGTTATAGCAGCCCTGGGAATGCAAACTGTCAAAAAAAAAAAGAAGTTTAAAATGTAAAATACCAAAATAATGAGGAAAAATAAAAGACTATTAAGAATGATAATGGGGAAAACTTTTTTTTAAAACAGATTCTGAGAAAGTAAAACAAAAGACATAAAAATATCATATATATGTATATATACACACACATACACTTGTTAGGAGGCATTAGATTACATTTTTCACTGAGAGAGAGGGAGAAAAAAAAGAAACTGAGGCAGAAATACATTTCCTTTAAGAAATATGAGGCTAAATGGCTCCAAAATTCATTAGCAACAGGTATATGCATTATTAACAAACGAATTTCTTTAATTTAGTATACACGCATTGTGTCTTTTCATGGTATTACATATAAATATATTAAACCAATTTTTTTCTCTATTTCATGAAAGAAATTAAATGTTGTGGGAAAGGAAGAGCCAAAATGGCAAATATTTTTAAAAAGATTGAGTCAAATCTCACAACTAGTCTGTTGTAGATTCAAAAAAGAGTCCTACAACATTATATGAATATATATAACATACATTATATATATATAATTAAGAGCCCTACATCACTATATGAATATATAGATTATATATAAAATATATATGGAATTATTCACATGTCCTTGACAAGCCTAAGAACTGATCTCTCTACATTATATACCTTAAAGTGATTGAACCTAATGGTGCATAAAACCTGACAGCAGTATCTAATACACATACACAAGAAAATATCTCTTATTGTTTTGTAATATTGTTCGCAGTAGAATGTTCCTGCCATGTTATTTCAGCTTCTTTAAATGAAAAATCAATGCATGCTTTATTGTAGTCTAGCAAATTACCCCCCTGTCACTTTGTTTTAAATAATGCCTTCCAGGGCCTGTGCTCACATGTTAGGTTTCAGTGTTTTTTCTGGATAGGGTTTTGAGTTACTGAGCCAGGCTTTACAACAGGGAATTGTTATTAAATTAAAATTATTCCTAATATATGTCTATCAATCACTGTGATGACCCAGAAAGAAAACAGCAAAATTAGATTTTAAAAATGGTTTATATTATCAACATTATAATCAAAGGAAAAACGCTTTATAAATTTTTGGTTTTCTATAAAATATCTGCTGCCTCCCAGACTGCTTTAGTGAGCCGATTTTATGTATAAACCTACCAAAAAGTCATGAAGACATAATAAGCCATGTAATCATCATTATCTTTGACAATGGCTACAAAGAAGAGAGAAATCATTTAACCATTTTACTTTGATGTCAAAACAAAATGGCACACTGACAGGTACAGGCTGGGTTGTGATTAAATTTCAGAGACTACAAAACTATAGAACTGAATTCTCATTCATTTTCATCTTAAAAATCAGAGGACGGGTATCCAAGAATATAAAAATAACCAACCAAGTCAGATCTTACCGGAAAATTTCTCAGTGACTTTCTCTAACTCAACAATAGTGGCAATGACAATAAAAAGAAAAGGCTAAGTGACCCTTCTTATGACAGAAAGCAAACATTACTAGAGGGGCTATGCAGTAGAAGATATTAGACTTACAGGTATTTCACAAGAAAACAAATATTTTCTGAAAGCTTATTCATTACTCTGACTTTTTAAATTTGGAATGTATTTTACTAGATGAGGACAAAGTTAAAGAGAATTTTAGTTTAGTTCACAAAAGCATGCTAAATTTATAGGGTGTTCCAATCTATAGTTTTCAGTAGAGTACTAAGAATGCTAGCTCAGGCTAATTAAGATCTCAGTAACAGAGAACAATGAACACAATTCAGGAGAAGAGCTGGTTCCCTTCTTCCTGGACACAAACATGAATCTACAAAGAGGTCCGAAGAACTTGTTTAACTCCAGTCTCCTTTGCTCTTCCCTCCTTATCTTTCCCCCACCTCCTACTCTTTCTCATATTCCCTAAATTTTTTAGGTTTTATTATCTCAATTGGAAAATAACACTGTGGCTTATTTACTGCACCCCCCCATTAGCTATAGACGTTTTCTCCCTCAAGAAATCTTTCTTTAATGCCAAATACTTCATATTTGGTACATGTTGGACCTAAAAGCAAACTGATTAAATTATATGCAAATTTACAAGACTTCAACAATCAGTAACATTTTCAAATGTGTGAGAAAAAGAAAGCACTGTTAACATTTTAATGAATATACTTCTTTGCCAAAGAGAATGTCTTATTTCTAAAAAAATATTTAGTTATTTAATTCGATTTATTATTATTATTATTATTATTTTAATTTGACCAAAGAGAGAAAGAGAGAAAAAAGGAACGTGAGAAAGGAAGCCTCCAGGCTTAGGAATCCAACTGCTGTTGGTTGGCCATGTAGGAATACAACACCTTTAACCACATGGCAACTGCTGCCCCCTCCCGCCAAAAAGAATGTCTTTTTTAAAGGGGAAACATTTACGATACTCAGTTAATTCATAATTGGGAAATTTTAGTTAAAAAAACTGGTAATAGAAAAATGAAAGCACAAATGCACATGCACACACACACACACACACACACACACTTGCAGAGAGGCAGAAAGTCCAGCGTCATATGGAAGCCTGTCAGTATCCCTAGCTGTGCCTGCCTCTTGAAGGTATTTCCTTCTGCTTGCTGAACTCACCATCAGTAGCAGGGACTCAGAATGTGACAAAGAATGAACGCAGGAGAGTGCTCTTTTCCTCTGGTCTGGTGGGTCATTCATAGGTCAGAGATTGCCTGGCTGGTCACATGCAGTTATACATTATACTGCTGAGCCCTTTCAGGACACAGAGAGCACGAGGGAGCTGATGTGACAGCAGTCACAATATCCCTGGATTCGACATGCCTGATCTGCTTGAAGAATTCCATAACTTCAACCTCAAGGGCTGGATTCTTACAAACATAAATAATGTGTGGAAGTTAGAATACTGGGGAAGGGCGGAGATTGAATCTGACTACCCCATAGGTGGATCTACTGTTGCACTGGCTACATGTGTTCCAAGTCAAATCTCTTAAATTCCACTTACTGTATTTTTTCCCTTCCTCATGTGTAAAATGCAGATACCTTCAAAGAATTGTGAAACGAAGTGAATATTTGTATGCAACACACTCAAAACAGTTCATGAAAAGCCTTCAGTGAATGCTACCAAAGGTGGTAAGGCCCAGGCAGGAATGTGAGCCATGGAAAATATGATTAAAGAATTGAGGCAAAAACTTCATTTGACTGTGAACCCTTTTGCAAGTGAAAGCCATTTAACTATCTCTAGGCTCCTGTAAAAGGAGACGGTGTTAAGAATAAACAAATCTAAAACTGGACATGGCACATTTTACCAAAGAATAAAGTTACTAGATAGAAACACTTTATATCACTACTTCTCTTTTAAAACAAATATCCAAATGATAAAACAGAAAATAAAATCATTTGAAAACATGAGAATCAAATAGCTCTAGCATTTGTTGGAAGACCCTTAAGTATGCATTTGCTGTTCTCTGCATGCAGATACATGTCAGTGGAAAAAAATTGGAGAAATACCAGAAAGGTAAAGGAATTTAACAGGGTCACACATAATTAGAGGCAGATCAGAATTTAGAACACATACCTGATTGTCTATCATATGGTCGTTTTACGACTACCTCTGTTTCTACAATTTATGTGACAAAAAACAGGGAGGAGAAGACATAAGGTAACATTTTGGTAAAGTAATTTGATAAACTATGAAATTAATGCTAAATTTTGTCTTTCTTGGATTTTTTTTTTGTAAACTAAATTTTATGATTAAAAATTGCTTTCTACCAGAATGTAATACCGGAAAAGAATAATGAAAAAAATTCATTTTTCATTTGACATTCTATTCATTATTCACATATTATTTATTGACATTCAGGAAAATTGTGACACAAAAAAGTACAACTTATTTAACTCCTAATTGAACATGTGGAAAGAACTTTATTTTAGAATTGCCTCTTCTGAA
Source organism: Tupaia belangeri chinensis (assembly GCF_000334495.1). Lineage (NCBI taxonomy): Eukaryota > Metazoa > Chordata > Mammalia > Scandentia > Tupaiidae > Tupaia > Tupaia belangeri. Next base: position 2,784,443 of record NW_006160175.1, read on the forward strand.
CTTTTCCAGTCCAGACTATTTTAGGTTTTCCTGTGCATGACTAAGTGTTCACATATAGGATGACACTTACATTAAATGTATTTGTCTTATATTTTCCAGAGACATGTGGGAAATATTGACCTACATCTAAACAAAGGGAAAAAAATCACTCTCATAATCTGGCTTTTTTTAATTCCTTAAAACAATAGTATCCATATAACCTTCTTCCTTATAGCTATTATTCATATCTTTGTATAGTTTGACTCTCTAAGGAAATGTAATTATATGAGATAGTTTATATATACTTTAGGAATGAGAAGACTTTTGGATATAATGTAATAAAATGACTCTGTATGTCAGATAAAAAAAATTGAAATTTTGACAATTAGTTGCAAAGAAAAAGTGTTCCCCTGATGCCAAGCCTAGTCTTTTCCAAAGCTACATGTATATATATATTTTTTATCTTGTATATTGCTTTGCAGTAGACCACATAATTTTTGTCCAAGCCAGAGCAGCTATTTTTTGTTTCGTTTTTTAGGTTTTTGCCATAGGACATATGAGCTCACCCAGGAAAGAGAGAGACAAACAAAAAGAGGGAAACTGAGAAATCACCCCCTTGAGGGATGGCCACACCATAGTTCAATCTCCTCTAGGGATTTTAGGTGTGCACACACTTGCACCTGCCTTGATTGTCAAGCCTCCAGGTCCAGGACTCAAACTATGACTGGCTATGTGGGAGTCTAGCACTTTAACCTCCACACCACTTGCTGGCCCTTCCAGGGCAATTTTTAAAGTGATAGAAGCCACATTTAATGAGCCTGGACAATAGATGTAAACACAGATTTTTCTGAGTAAACCTGTTCATACAGAAAAAAAAAAAAAGACCAAATTTAGCATTTCTCGTTTGGTCCTGAAAAGGTCATTTAAAAAAATAAAACAAATCAAAATTTTATTTTGGTTCAATAATCTTAACATCTTTTATTTCCTGGAACATAATATGAATTTTTAATCTTTTAAAGCTGAAAAACAATTGTATAGTTATTGATTGACTGGAAAGAAGGGTCTGTCTGTACACACAGACAAATGTGGTAAAGAAAAATCTTTATTGTGGGCCAGCTGGTAGCATGGCAGTTAAGACGGCTACATGACCAATTGCATGTTTTAAGTTCTGGATGGGCAGCTTGAAGAAATGCTGGGCGTGTGTGCATGCATGCCCAAAATCCACAGAGGGGAGTGAAAGAGGGGATATTGGGGGTTGGCCATCCCACAGAGTTTGCTTTTTTCTCTTTTTCTCATTTTCTCTCTCTCTCTCTCTCTCTCTCTCTCTGTTTTTTTCCATCTCTCTCTGATGAGTGCACATGCCCGATAGCAAATTAAAAAAATCAAAAGAAAACAAAACCCTTTCTTATTTTTGTGAGAAACAATAGGTGCCACTGTGAACAAAACCTGGGGAGTAACAAGAAAATCATATAGAATATTAAGCTATCAAAAAAAACCTTTAAATGAAGCAAAATGAAAAATGGCAACAAAAACTTACCTTGGGAAAAAATCTGATAAAGCAGCTACTTAAGAACTACATATAATAGTTAAAGAAAAAGTTTTAAAAAAGAATAAAAGGGCAGTAAGTCCAGGATGAAAATGTACTTATGAAAAGAAACTGCAAAATAATTATACAAAGAAAAGAGAGAAATATAGATTTGTTGAATGTAGATTTGTTGAACGGATTCTGGTGGTGATCACTGGAGTAATCTAAGAATGACAGAGAGCAATAACTAAAATCACAAAGATTGCTGAGAGAAGAGCTTCCTAAAAATTAAGGATATTAAGAAAAACCTTCGGTTTTTCAAATTTGAGATGGAAGAAACAGAAAGATGAATATTTCACATACCTAGACAAACTTTAAAAACATATATCAATGAAATGTACCTAAGCATAAACCTGTTAATATCTCTTTTGATACAACATCAATGCCTACTAGAGAATGCACATATATTACAATAATGCAAAACGAAACTGTTCAGATGTACCATGGCTGGTAATTATCTAGGACACTAAAAGACGCAGGCAAAAGTTAATCTAATAAATCTGCCATTATCTCTAATACTTCAAATCTGTGCCTTGAGCTAAACAGTTGTCAAAAGGGAGCCCTGTTTACACATAACTGAATCAGAGTACGGGAAGAAAGAGGACAAGGTTGTTTTAATTACTTTCTTCCCTTTCAATTTTTGACATGAAACTTATCTGCTATTTTATTCTGGTTTCCTACAAGGTGCCAAAGATCACTGTCTTTCTTTCTTTTTTCTTGTAAAGACATGGTAAATGTCATTAAGGTGCCTGTACATTTGAGTCCTTTAGCACTGAAAGCTGGCCTTGGCAATGTTTAAGACCATTCTACAAGGCATTATCTCTCATAACCATATCTCTATGAACTGAATCAATCAGCTGCAGATGGAGATATTCATTGAGTAGGTTGTATTATTTGATAATTTCTTGGTAATAAGTAAGTTCATTTCACTTTATAGCTCAAAATTGGTAACTGAAATTATAAAATCACAATATAGTATTTGGTGGTGTTTAGTAAAACAAGCAAGAATAATTGCCCATACTCTATTGTCAGCCTCTGCTTCCCAGGAATATCAAGAGAAAGCAGCATAATTTTATAAACCACTGAAGACCAATATTCAATATTTGAACCCTCTTTTTTCTTCAGACTATGAATTTATACCTAATAGGCTCTCTAATCTCAATATTTATAAAATCAACAAAGAAAGTTTTTCTCATGAATGTATTCCAGGAATGGTATAAGCATATAAATGAAGAATCTTGAGTTATTAAGGAAATAATAAAACCCCAAACTCTCTCCATATTTCTCTAAGTTTTGCTCTCTAATTATACATTGAAATGAATCAATTCACATTTTCTAAGTCTATAATGCCACAGAAAAAATGTCAATTCAAGCTAAAAATCTTAATTAAGGAAATGTCTGTGTACAATGTTGCATCAAAATGTGTATTTCACGACTTTAACAAAGCTATGACATCCTCTGTCACTGAATTCAGATGATCTATGGCTGTGATGCCACTTATATTTGAAAGAATGACAGAAACTCAAAGTAAATAAAGATAAATTTATTTAATGGAAAGGACCACAAAGAGTTTTGGTTCTAAGTTTGGTTTCTAAACCCCTTTTTGAAAGGTCATTTTGCCTTGAGCTGTAGGAAGAGGATATTAAATATGAAAACATTTTTATTTACTTCCTTGTTTGCATTCTAAAATTTTTTATTAAAACAACTCTAGAATATTTGGCGTTTGACTAGCTACAGAATACATAGGGCAGTCATTTTCATATAGACACTATGATTTGGTAACTGGTGGTTCATAATTAACTTTTGGTAGGAACATGTTATTATAAAGCCAAATAGCAGATAACATATTAACTGAGAAATTCATGCTAGATATAAGAAGTAATAGGTATCCTGACATAATTTTAATCTATTTTGCTTATCTGGCAAGTTCATTGTATTTTTTTCCCTGTGAGTTGTATACATTAAATGTTAAACATTTTAACAAATCAAAAATATATCTTTAATATATATGTATATATATCTTTAAAAGAAATCTCATATCTCTTCAAGAAAAAGAAAGTAATCTTAGATTTCTAGTATGAAGCACTCACACACAAATTTGCTACTTTACTGTTCTGTGACACAGCTCACATGCAAGAAAATATTTTATGAATAAATATTTTCTACATATATTTTATATAACCCTGAAGGACCAGAAAGGGTAGAAAAGAACCTGAATTCATGTGGTTGTCACTTAATAAAAGCAAGCACATGCCACTCAAATGGAGAGAAGGGATATCGGAAAACTTAAGCAGGTGCCCCAGTGGGTAAGACAATTGCTCCATAAAGATCAATTTCCTACCTTAATAAAAGCAAATGATCCCACTTGATGTAAGCATTTCCTAATGATTTCTTCAAGTCTACTTAAAAACCCCCCAAAACTGAAGAATTATTTAAAACAAACCAAGTGGGCAATTATCAGTTTGTTGAGAGTGTCAATCAACCCTGAATGTGGGAGGAATTTAAGTAGTTGAAAGTACTGCCAACTTTCCTATTTGACTCCTTTTTTCTACTAACACAGACAAAAACTTTAGCAATTTCATTGCCATTTACAAGGAAAAAAAGGTTTTTCTTCATTGTGAATTTCAATTTATAATTTCTCTCAGGTCTCTATTGTTAAGGCTCAAAATATGTAAAATCTTGTATCTTCCTTGAAAAAAGAATCACTAACTTTTTCCCAGTGTAAATGACAAATAATAAATATTAATCTCACTATTAATGCTTTTGAAATATCAACTACATTTTATTTCGTGCAGTTTAAGAAAGGTTGCAAAGATATTTTCTTCAAATAGTTTTGCTTACCAATGCATTTTCCTTCATTAAAACAATCTATTTTAAGGAACAGTGACTTTTGTTTAAACAATATTCCATTTTATTTTGTTTTTTAATCTTTTATTATGGTCTTCATTCTTAAAATGGTAGGGCTAAAACACAATATATGTATACAAAATTGTAAATCTACTTTTTTTTGAACATTTATAAAGTAAGAAGAGTTTAGTGAGCTAAAAAGAAAGATTTAAATAATTTTACACCATCTGCAGTTTTTCTCTGTATTCTAGATCAAGATAGCCAATATTTTCATCAAATGTTTGTTGAAATTTAAAGTAACTGGTTTTAAAAATCAAGGTAGTATTAATAAAATATAAAGATCAACAATTTATTCCCATTTCTCACTAGGAACAACTGTCCTAATAATATCATTTGTCTACACTTACAGATTTATAAACTGTATTTACCTATATCAGTATACTTGAACTTTAGTTTTAAAGAAGAGGAAGCAGTTGTTCTAAAATCCAGTTTCAAAAAAGGATTCCAAATTCAAAGAGTTAAAGCGATTTTTTGCTAACAGACACAGGAATGCACGTAAACAGGGCAGATAGGTTATAAATGGTATATACCACAACAGAGTAAAAAAAAAGGCATTGCCAATCAAACACACACACACACACACACACAGCAGAGTAAAAAAAAGGCATCGCCAATCACAAACACACACACACAGAGTTATGTATGAGTATAGCTATATATACATATATATAAGTATATGTGTGTGTGTTCATGTGTATAACCAGTAGAAAGAAATCTGAAGGTGTACAACATAATGTAATGATAATTTCCAGGCTGTAAGTTAAAAATTGACTGATTTCCATTGAAATAATTGAAGTAAATACAATTGTTTTTTCTGAAGACATAATTTACTTTTAGAAAACAGTCTATCCCCTCCCTCCCTTCTTCTCTTCCCTTTTTTCCCTGTCTTTCCTTCTTTTCTTCCCTCTTTCTTTCATTACATCTATAATCACAATTTTATTTTGTGTATTTTTATATGAAAGTCCCAGTTTTGCAGTGTCTCAAAACCAAGGTGTTATGCTAGAGTTGCTAAGTGACAGGCAATAATTTACAAACTAGAGAAGATCATGCCCTTCCTTTTTGAAAATTAATTAATTTATTTAATATAAATTATCAATATACTTGAAGCCATTGTTTTATACCAGATATTCTACAATAGAGAGAAGGTAACTCAATCTTCCCTTATCTATGTGCTTGCTTTTAATTTGTGTAGAAAAGAAAAACATAATTGATTTTATTTATTTCAGGCAGTGGAAAACTTTTCTAAAAATTCTATTTAATTGGATAAGAGAGACTTTAATTTACTGGAACAAAAGTGTGTTCTGCTTAGCCAGTAGGCTGAGCGGCAATCAAGTAGTTAATAAAGCACAAAACACTAAAGTTTATATAGCACAAAAGGCCAATATCTTTCTACTCTTCATCAGGGAATTATAGAAACGTCCTGACCCAGCTCCTTGGACGCACAGGAGTTGCCATCTCGATTCAGATTCTTGATTAATATACTCTAGAATGATACATCTGGCAATGGCCTACATAGCAATTCTCCGAGGACTGGTGAAAAAATAGATTATTAAACTGGAACAATTATACTACCATATATTCATTTTTTTGGTTTGCAGAACAAAAAAAGGTTAACAATTTTTGAACAATAAAATGCCCACCTCAACACAAAATAATTTACTTTTGGAGACTGTAAATAAGTGAATAAGTAAATAAATGAATTTACTGCTATATATTTTATTTGAGAGACTGAAACTGCCATTAAATGTGCTAATTCTACAATAAAAGGCTCCGTAAAGATTATGTTCTGAAGGCGAACATTTCCTTTTAGCCTCTGAATTAGCTAATGTTTCCTAACACTTTCTGGACATGCACTCTTCATAGGAGAAACCCCTGAATATAAGGATACACAGGAATAGGAAGGAAAGAAAGACAGTCCTTTATTCTCAGCAAAACTTTTTCATATTCTTTACTCATTGTATTCTAGCAATTGCTCTCTGTGGTATACATGCAAGGTACTGCTGACATAACTTTAGAGATAAGAAGGTAGTTATTATAATACAGCTATTATATTGTGCTCCCAAAACTATCATAGCTTCTCTAGTGGGTAATTTTTTTTAAGAGAGATTTTTGCTACAGGGTGTGTGTGCTCCGCAGAGAGACAGAAAGTCAACTCCCGCCCCCTTTGGCCACACCTTAATTCCTTCTTCTCCATTCTCCTCTCAGGATTTTGGGCACTCACACACACAAACTCAGTGTGAATTTTACATGGTTGGATCGGGGACTCAAAGCATGATTGACTAAGTGAGAGTCCAGAGATGTAACCATTACGTCATCTGCTGGTCCCTCCACTGGGTATTTTTAACAATAAATATCACAGGCTGAGTTTATGTAGCATAAGATTCAAATGCCTGGACTGATTCGCCTCCTTCTAGATTTTACGTAGTGACAAAAGCCAATACTCACCATTTGCCGCATCAAAGTAGAATTAATTTCATTTTGCATCTAACTTGTTCTAAGATAGAAATATAAAATCTGGCTATGAAATATCCAAAATGTGTTGTCTAGACTTCCCTTTTGTCATTCTTTATGTAGTTTGCCGAGAAAAATTAAAAAATACTTCACTGAATGCTGTAGTATGGTCTGAAATTTATGTGTCTATGATTTATAAACTGGAAGTAGTCTTATAAACAGCTTTGACTTTAATTGGTCTCTGAAGACATAACTTAAATTGTTACATAGTGAGAATAAAATGCTAAGAACTTAATAGTTTGGAAAATTTAAGAATAAAATGAGGGTTTTATAAGACTGAGTTGGTTTTGTATAACTATATATACTTCAAAAAAGATAATAAGATACCATAAAGTGTGAGAAAAATAACATTAAAAACCCTACATAATTAAGAAAATGAGTATTTCATTTGCGTGAAATGCTGTGTAATAATTTAACACCTCTTAAAATAGATATTTCTGTGTGCCTGAAAATTAAAATAACAAAGCAATGATCACTATTGAAATATTTCATCCTCCTACCATATATTTGAAATAAGAAGAGCCAAATGATTTTAAAGTGATTCGATTTTATTTACCACTGACAAAAAAAAATACATAGAATCCATGTCCATTCTGATCCATCTGCAATTCTCCTAATAATATATTGAAACTTCAGAAGAAATAAAATGAAAATATAGAAATTATAATAGATCTGATTCCCAAAATTTGAATATTATCTTAAAGAAGATATTTTGAATCCTAACTCTTTGATATATTTTAGAAACAACAGAACATACTAAGTTTCTTTCTTTAATTTTTATTCAAACATTATTTCAATTCACAGGGCCAGCCGTTGACATAATGGTTACATCAGTGGGCTCCCACTTAGCTGATGGTGGTTCAAGCCCTGGTTCCAGTGACTTGAAAAATTATTTAAATTCACAATGAAACATTTGATCAGGCTGGCCCTGTAGCCTCATGATTAAGTACACTGGATCCCAAGTGACCAGCAGTGGTTAGAATCCCAGCCTTGATGACTTAAAAGAACAAACCAAGTGTCTATGTGTGTTTCCAAAATCCTGATGTCAAGGAGAGATACAGGAGTAGAAATTGGAGCATGACTGTATCCAATGGGGTTGGGGGTGCTTTCTCCCCCTCCCTCTCTCTCTGGCAAGCACACGCACCCTCTGGCGACTTTTTAAAAAAGAAATGTTCGATTATATGAGATAATCAGTGTTGATCTGCATTTAAGTGTTTACCTTCACCACATTAGGAGCTTTCAAGGAAAACACGAGCTTTCTTGTATTTGAAAATTGTGAAAATATTTAAAATGCTGACTATTTTGACATTCCTTGAGATAAATAATCAAGAACTATAACCTGCAATCCAGGGTGTGACATAAGTTCTATTTGATTTAGGGAAAGCCGAAAAATTTCCCCAAAAAATCTGAGGAACGCCAAAATCCTTAACCCTCTTACGAGTAGACCTGTGCATTTATGAGATAAATAGACAGAATCGTTTGATTATAAAATAAGTCCAAATGAACATACACAGATTTTACCAGATGAAGTAGATTCTTATACTACTGAATACGTATACACACGGGGACCTCAAAAAATTCATGGAAAATGTAACTGAAGTACAAGTTTATTTTAGTATACATGTTTTGAAATTCATCCATAATTTTATATATATACATTTTCCATGAATTTTGTAAACACCTCTAGTATGTGTGTGTGTGTGTCTGTGAATAATATATATTATATATTATCAGTAATAAGATGATCTAAGTATATATATATGTATGTATACACATAATTTGTTTTTAAATTAAAATAATAATTTTGAAAATGAGATTTTGTTTTACAAACACAGCTGGGAAAATAAAATTGGCAGTTTTTTGTTTTTTTTTTTCTTGACCCTTGAGAGGCTTGAAAAGGAGACTGAAAATAGAGAGAAATAAAAAACAAAAGTAATACTTAATCAGAAATAAGTGAATATTAAAATACAAGTTAATTTGTGTTCTTTACTTCTTTTCTTGATTCTACTAATTTACTTAATGTTGCTTTTTTTATATTTTGCCCCTGCTATAGAAGTGTTGCAATAAAAGGATATGAAATACATATAGCATTTTAAAATTCTCAGATGTAGCTCTTATACATTAAATAAAACATTCTAATTACTATAGAAGTAGTTGAACTAGTTTACGTTATATATTAACTCACTTTACTACAAAGGTTTCAAAAGTCTGATTTCAATGTGAATAAAATTGCCAAATGCCTGCCTAGTTCATATGAAAAAAAGGAAAATTTAAAATATATTAATAGAGAGTTAATTAACTGTTGGTAAACCAAGAAAGCATCTAGTTAAGGTAACATTCCACTGATGTATGAAAAGGAAAACTGCCAGTATGGTTCTAGGGTATGGCTGAGAAACTGAGAATCTCTCATTTATTTCCCCATAAAATTGCAGACAATTTAGTAATAAGCATAGAACTGTTATTCAAAGCATGAAAATGCTAAATATCAACGTTTGGACACCAGAAAATAGAAGATGAAGAGAAATACTAAGAGAAAATGTTATCAGGCTGCACCATGAAACATTATCAAGTTGAAATTATCTTCCTGAATTTTATAAGCCTTTTAACTTCCTGTTCTCACTGGCATTTATTAAACCATAAGTCACCTCAAATTGGTCTACTTGTATTAAAATTTAATAAGCTCTAGTATACTTTCAAAATAGAAAGACAGTCTAATCTGTATTCAAATGTACATTTGCCTTTAATTCAAAAATAAAGTACCTTTTTCAGTTGTCATAATGTTAATATGTTTATTAATTAGGTCAGGACAAAGTATGTGAGGATAATATATTTTCACATTGGTAGCAACTAATTTCAAGGAAAACACGAGCTTTCTTGTATTTGAAAATTGTGAAAATATTTAAAATGCTGACTATTTTGACATTCCTTGAGATAAATAATCAAGAACTATAACCTGCAATCCAGGGTGTGACATAAGTTCTATTTGATTTAGGGAAAGCCGAAAAATTTCCCCAAAAAATCTGAGGAACGCCAAAATCCTTAACCCTCTTACGAGTAGACCTGTGCATTTATGAGATAAATAGACAGAATCGTTTGATTATAAAATAAGTCCAAATGAACATACACAGATTTTACCAGATGAAGTAGATTCTTATACTACTGAATACGTATACACACGGGGATCTCAAAAAATTCATGGAAAATGTAACTGAAGTACAAGTTTATTTTAGTATACATGTTTTGAAATTCATCCATAATTTTATATATATACATTTTCCATGAATTTTGTAAACACCTCTAGTATGTGTGTGTGTGTCTGTGAATAATATATATTATATATTATCAGTAGTAAGATGATCTAAGTATATATATATGTATGTATACACATAATTTGTTTTTAAATTAAAATAATAATTTTGAAAATGAGATTTTGTTTTACAAACACAGCTGGGAAAATAAAATTGGCAGTTTTTTTTTTTTTCTTGACCCTTGAGAGGCTTGAAAAGGAGACTGAAAATAGAGAGAAATAAAAAACAAAAGTAATACTTAATCAGAAATAAGTGAATATTAAAATACAAGTTAATTTGTGTTCTTTACTTCTTTTCTTGATTCTACTAATTTACTTAATGTTGCTTTTTTTATATTTTGCCCCTGCTATAGAAGTGTTGCAATAAAAGGATATGAAATACATATAGCATTTTAAAATTCTCAGATGTAGCTCTTATACATTAAATAAAACATTCTAATTACTATAGAAGTAGTTGAACTAGTTTACGTTATATATTAACTCACTTTACTACAAAGGTTTCAAAAGTCTGATTTCAATGTGAATAAAATTGCCAAATGCCTGCCTAGTTCATATGAAAAAAAGGAAAATTTAAAATATATTAATAGAGAGTTAATTAACTGTTGGTAAACCAAGAAAGCATCTAGTTAAGGTAACATTCCACTGATGTATGAAAAGGAAAACTGCCAGTATGGTTCTAGGGTATGGCTGAGAAACTGAGAATCTCTCATTTATTTCCCCATAAAATTGCAGACAATTTAGTAATAAGCATAGAACTGTTATTCAAAGCATGAAAATGCTAAATATCAACGTTTGGACACCAGAAAATAGAAGATGAAGAGAAATACTAAGAGAAAATGTTATCAGGCTGCACCATGAAACATTATCAAGTTGAAATTATCTTCCTGAATTTTATAAGCCTTTTAACTTCCTGTTCTCACTGGCATTTATTAAACCATAAGTCACCTCAAATTGGTTTACTTGTATTAAAATTTAATAAGCTCTAGTATACTTTCAAAATAGAAAGACACAGTCTAATCTGTATTCAAATGTACATTTGCCTTTAATTCAAAAATAAAGTACCTTTTTCAGTTGTCATAATGTTAATATGTTTATTAATTAGGTCAGGACAAAGTATGTGAGGATAATATATTTTCACATTGGTAGCAACTAAAATTATTCTGGTTGGGCCTTTTTATCCACGAATTAAATTTTAAATAATTTTCTTTCCCATGTATTCCCTTTCAACTTACCCATTTCTGCTTCTAAATACACAAGGGAGATGTGTAAAGCTATTTGTAAAGCTATTAAACTTTTAATTGATGTGTACACGTACTACATCTATGAGTAACAAAAATAGCTTGCGTTCTTTTTAAAAATTAAAATGTAAATGTTAAAAGCTTTACCATTAAAAAATAATCACTAGAGAACCAAATAGAACAATACTTAGATTTACTTTTCACTCTCTATCTTTCCATCGTACTTATATTTTGGTTTTCCTATATGTACTATTTAAAAATATCTCTATATTAGGTTGACCATAGCTCAGATTTGCTTTGAAAAATCTATCCCTAGGAAAGCATTAAAAGTATTCCTCTCACCCAGAAAAAATTAGTCATTTGGTATAATAAATTATATAATTATTCTACAAAGTGCTCTGTGTAACAAAAATGGTTATGAATTAATGAGCGAATGAAGTTCATTTCAAATGAACAAAAGTTTGTTCATTTTCTCTCTTTTTTTCACTTAATATACTTTTGGCTGTAATAATTAAATATTTGTCCGTAAGTACTCCATATTTGATTTGGGGAAGCACTTTTTAGTAATGAATCGGTAGAGTCACCAAAGAATTATTGATTTATTATACTTCCGGGGAGCAAGCGTAGATTTTAAAAAAGCATATTGCAGACATCTTTTCAGAGGATATAATTCTTTATTCAAATGCACGTAACTTAAATGTCTGCAAAACAATTCTGCCAAAATGTTGATACTGCACTTAAAAACCACAAGGGGTACCATCATTTTCAAAGGTTATACAGTTATACTGTCAAGTGAAGGACAGACAATAAAGCTAGTTAGAATAATGCAATCAGTGGACATGCTGTGGTTAGATCATTGTGAAAATTATACCTGGCACAAAGCAAAGACTACGTGATTTACATCACACTTAAAGATACTGTAAAGAAGTCATGTTTATAAATCCTGCATTGTAATATTTTTAACTCAAGAATTTTCAGTTTTATTCAGAAGCCATATTTTCTGATCACAACTACATGCTAAGTACATTTCACTTAATAAAAATGCATGATTTTGCTCATTTTCACCTTTCCTCTTTAGTATCAGTTGCATAATTTGATGTAACAAGGCATATACATTTGCAAGTATTATGGTAATAATTTTAGGTTTTCTAAACGGTTGTGTCTAAAAACTGAACTCTGTTACACATCACTATTGATTTTTTACATGCTAACTTAATAAAGAAACCTTTGAACACATCCCCTAAGTGCTTTATTATATTGGTGCTATTCTGAAGACTAATTTTTAAAAATACTTTTGCCCAAATTATGTGCACAACATAATAAAAACCCCAGCAATATGGCTAGGCTATTGATTTAAAATTAAAATATCTTTTCATATATGATTTCTGAAATCTAATTAAATATGAAATGTGAAACTATAATTATATTTCCTCCTGGTGAATATTTCCTTTTTGGACACTGAGCTATTTCTGCATGTGAAAATTTTAAGGAATCAATACCCTGTTAATTTTAATTTCCTATGGAGTTTCAGTTTTTATCAACAACCTTTAAAAATACTCATACTCTTTGAAACAGTAATTTTGCTTCTAATATCACTTCCAGGGAAATAGAGATAGAATTATAAGAGCTATCTTTAATAAGTCTATTATCTATAAATGTAAATAAAATAGCCCATTATTTATAAAAGCAGTTATATATTACAATGTGTGTGTATGAGTGTATTTTTTTTTCTCAAAATAGTGATTTGCTTCAATAAGAAATTGTTCAACCACAATTTTTGTTCTGTTTTGCTTTAAGAGACTGGTCTTACTATGATGTCCAGGGTTTCTTCAAATCCTGCTTCAGCCTCCCAGCTAGCAGAAATTGGAGGCACACTCCACTGCTGCAGCTTCAACCACAGTTTTGAACAAATGAGTTAAGACTAATGATTTTGAAGAATTTAGGAACCAAGGATTGGCTCACAATAAAATGCCAAGTGTTAAGAGGAAAGCACAAATTATTATTTTGAATGAATCCAATTGTGTGATGCATATATATGTATATGTAGACATCTATTGGGGGAAATATGCAAATATGGTTACAAAGATTAAGGTAAATTTTGTTTGTTTGTTTGTTTGTTTGTTTTTTGGGGGCGAGAGGTTTTTGCTATAGGGCACATGTGCTCGCCAAAAAGACAGAGAGAGACGAAGAGACAGAAAGCGAGAAATCAGCCCCCAGAGGCCTCGCGGCAATCTCTTCTCCTCCATTCTCCTCCTGGGATCTTGGGCACACACACCTGCCCAGCATGAGTTTAAGCCACCAGATCCGGGACTCGAACTGCAGTCGGCTACATGGGAGTCCAGCAACAGCCATTACGCCAACTGCTGGTCCCAAAGTAAGTTTGATTATAACCTATAATTCCCATGAAACTTACTGTAAGAGAACTTCATCTAGGCGATTCTTTCAAAAAGCACATTATGGTCAGTAAAATACCAGGGATAATGTCCTGCCCATATTCTGTAATGTCCTACTCAACTTTCTATAAAGTCTTCCCCTTTCTCCCTTCTCTGTCTGATACCTTCTCCTACTTCAAACTCATTAACTTTGCCCCCAGAGATTCTGGATTTTGCACTTTTTATTCAACACACCAGGCAAATGGGATGTGTGCTGCTTATTCTTTCTGCTTGGCATTCTTCCCCAGAGAGTTACTGGCTAGACTTCCTCATTACCTTCATGGCTGTCCTCTCTCATTATCTTCCTGTGTTAGTTAGAATGATATATTTTCCATGAGGATTCTTGTATACCCTTTCTATGATGTATCTGGTTTATTGTAGATACTCAGTGATAAAAGGGTTAAATTAATGAAATGTATTGTTCAGGAATATTATAAATTATCAACATATCCTATCACTTGATCATCAGCAATCACAGTATTGCTGAAAATTGGAGAAAGTACACATGAATTCCCCCTCTAAAGAATCCTTAGTTGTTAATATCATCCACATAGAATTAATCATTGCCTTTTTCTATACAGAGAAAATAATGGGGAAAATTTGAGTAGGAACTACCAAATGAGTCTTAAAATTGTAAAATATTTCAGCTTCAATATAATCGTGTTTATGTAGCATTGTGAGATAAAGCAAATTAGAGACATTCTAGTTTGTTCTTCTCATTTATGGATAACGCATTGGAGATACAGCAGGTTATAAAGGTCTTAGTCAACAACATAGATAATGCAACTAGTATTAAAAGTGAGTTGATACTAGAACTAAGCCTACTAGTTCTTGGTCTAGTACTCATTACAATGACGTAGGAGGTTTCAACTTTTCTGTGTATTAGATATATTAAAGTACTTTGTCATAATCTATAGCATTTCTGCAAATACTTTGCAGCCCTGACACTTTAGTCTCAAGAGGCATTTGAAAACACATGCATGAGAACAACAATTAAAAAAGTTGAACTACAGAGAAGAATCACTTTTCATGAATATAGTCACTAACCTTGCTGTTTTTCTGACCAACAAAAAATTAGATTTCATTAATATGTCTTCAGTAGTACTAAAATGGAAATTTTATCTTGCTTTATATGTGCAAACACATTTTTTTCTCAAAGAATTTTTAAATGCCTTAACTTCCTATTAAAAGAGAAAAGTCCATGACCTTTAAAGATTTTAAAGAAAATGAGGTAGGAATGGAAAAATGTTTGGATTAAGATTTTTCACCAGAGAAAAATTTTCCAGATAGGTTTGTACTTCATTGCACTGAGTATTTTAAATTAAGTCTCTCTCTCTCTCTCTCTCTCTCT
>NW_006160175.1:2800184-2809270 GCF_000334495.1 Tupaia belangeri chinensis
TTCTAGAATCTATGACAAAACAGATCTCAATATAAATATATATATGAGATATATATATATATATATATATATATATATATATATATATGTAGTTTCTCTTGACTAAATACTCTCTCCGGATTCCGAGCATCCTGAAAGTGCTTTCAATGATGGGTGGAGGATTGGGAATAATCTGTCATGTGTGAGGACTTGGCTCTTCAAAGGAGCTACCTTCACAGTTTCATCCTTGGACAACTGTGAGTGACAGAAGGGAACAAGAGGACTCTTTATTATAAGAGACCCTGCAGTATCTCTCCTCTTGTGTGGGCAACAATTCCGTTGTTTTTTTCAGGTGGACCAATATATACCTCCTTTATCTATTTTAGTCATGATGTAGTTTACTGAATCCAAATAAAGACACGGGGCAGGTCAATAATGAATGTAAGTCCTTTTGCTTAAAAAAAAATATTCCTATGAACTAATTTGTAGCTACTCTTCTGGTAATGCAGTTTTAGTCTAAAAAGATAAAGAAATAGCTTCTTTAATAAGCATGACCCTAAAGAGTCATGTCCATAAAATGTAAATTTAAATCTGATCGAGATAATGTTTAGTCTAATAATTCTAATTTGAACACATCAAATCCACAAAAACATTCTAGGAACCTCTGCTCACAGCCAAAGCATTATTTCACACATCTGTGATAAATTTCAACTCTCCCTCAAATCATTACTGGTGGTTGTGGGTCACTTTCAAATTTGACAATTTTTAAAGTTTCAAAAGTATTGATAATTTATTTTTCATTGTGAAATGCAGAACCTAAAATTGTTTTTAATAATAAAAAGTAAACATGTAAATGAGAATAAAATAAAAGTTAACTACCTCAAATTTCATTTTATCAAGCGAATTTGAAATTGTATCAAGAAGCCATTTTTAGACTTCTATTATAACCACTAATTAATATTCTGAATACATATTAGAAATTACTGATTAAGTGATAGTCTGGCAGTTGGAAAAGTTCCTAATTTACTCCTAACCCTTATTTTATGTGTTAAGAAAATAGGCCTCACTGCGTGCTTATGAGAGGATGCTAATATTTCAAATAAGAACATAATCGTCATAACAATAAGATTTAGGAAATAGGACACAGTGACACTCTAGACTCAGAAATTCCAAAAATTCCTTGTTCACTGTTCAAGAGATTTCAAATTATTTAATCACAGAACATTCCTGGAGGAAATGATTAAACTTTCATTTAGCCATGAAAATTCAAATATCCTTTTTTTAACCCTATTTAGTTTAACACTATCAGCAACTATAGTTTCTAAGTCTAAAATTGGATTCTATTTTCCTATTCTGAAACCAGTTTCTTTTTAATGTGCTAAATCTTTTCTCTATATCCTCCAGACTTTATTTTTCTTTCAGACTTCATATGTAAGTAATTTCCAAATACTGTTACTTATTTATTTGCAAATTATCTTGGATCATTCTTTCTGTTATCACTTATCACCACATAAAATTTGGTCCTTTTTTGTGTCCTTGCAGGAGACACAGAAAGCAAGAAATCACCACCTGGGGGCTGATCATGCTGCAATCCCTTCTCCATTCTATTGGGATTTGGGGTATGCACACACACGCACCCAGTATAATATTTAGGTCACCAGGTCTGGGACTTGAACCATGTTCAATTACATGGGAGTCCAGCAATGTAACTATTGCACCACCTGCTGGTCCCAAATTTTGGTCTTTATCATTTTATGTGGGCTTAATTATATTAGATTAGCCTACTTGATAGCAACTTTTCCCTCCTACAATTTGGCATATTGTCATAGAAAAAATATTCCTAAACGAGTAAATGAATTATTGTATGCCTCTTTCTGAACATTTTTAATCATTTCTTACTGATCATTAAAATCTTAAATTCTGGCCCAGCCCAGTGGAGCAGTTGGGAGAAAACTAAACTGAAATGCTAGACGCCACATGGCTACATAGCTCACCACGGATTCAAACACCTAGTTTGGCTTGAAAATACATAAAGTGTTTACACATGTGTCCAGGATCCTAATACACTGGAGAGCTGATGAAAAAGAAAAGAAATTAAGATCCTGTCAAAGACGCTTCTGTCTCCGTGTCTCTGTCTCTCTCTTTCTCTTGTGCAAGTATATATGCTCACTACAATGAAAAAAAATATTTTTAATGTTCAAATTCTCGGATTAGCATCCAAGATTATGCACGATTTAGTCTCAATGTTTTTTCTGCCAAAGATAGTTGCTTTTAAAATAAACTTTTTATTTTAGAATAGTTTTAAATCTCAAAAAAAAAACCAAAAAACTGAGACTATAGAAAGATCCAAGTACCTCATACCTAGCTGGCCTCACACTGTCAACTTTTTACATTAGTAAAATACATTTGTCACAATTAATGAATCCATACTGATTCATTATTATTAACTAAACCCTCCTCTTTATTTAGATTTCTTTACTAATTACTCGATGTCATGTTTTTCTAGTCAAGGATCCCTTCTAGGATCTCATTTCTCAATTTTTGAAGCTATATGAAGAGATAAAAATTCCAGACCACAAATCTCCACACTTTCAGAATTTTTATGGTCAGCTATCATATATTCATTGATGTTGCCACATCAATGTTTTGAGACTGGTCTGTGTCACTATCACAATATCAAATAGATATTCCAAAAACTTTGAAAAACTGAAATATCTTCTGGAGGAAAATAAGATACAAGAGATCAAGTTAGTTTTTTGAGGGGAGAGGTTTTTACTATAGGGCACATGTGCTCACCAGAAAGACAGAGAGAGACAGAGACAGAAAGTAAGAAATCATCCCCGAGGGGGGATGGCCATGCCGCAATCCCTTCTCCTCCTTTCTCCTCTTGGGATCTTGGGCATGCATGCACACGCACCCAGCATGACTTTTTTAAGCCACCCGGTCCGGGACTCGAACTGCGATCAACTACATGGGAGTCCAGTGACATAGTTATTAGCTAACTGCTGGTCCCAAGTTAGTTTTGTTTTATGTATAATTTCATCTCTTAGTGTTTTAGTGTCTGACAAAATAATTGTAAAATCACTTCATGCAAAGTGTGTTTGAGAGGATAGAATTTATACCATTTCAAAGAATCATTAATACTTTATGCATCAGTACAATTATTACTAGATAGATTTTTGTACTGGCCAATATTTTTAAGAAGTATTGTATATTAAGATTAAATACTGCATATTAAATGTAATTTAAAAGAGTTATTTATAGTACTAAGGAAATAAACTATTTTTAGTCTCCCTTGAATTAATTAGAAGTAAATTATAGATAACATACTATTGTAATTACTATCTATCATATCTATTTACATCTGAAGGTTTTAATCAGGATTTACATGGCAATATACTATTGACTCAATTTGAATTTCAGGATGACAATGAATCAAGGAAAATAAAAATCTTGATATTTTGAGAAAGTAATTCAAGACAGTGATAGAGTCTCTTTCAGGTACTATGTTACATTACTAAAATAAATTTGAGTAGTGCGACATTATTGAGCTGTTATCAGAGAAAAATGGGTTACATCCAAAAAAAAAAATGATAGCACATCACTCAAACACCCATGGTACTAACAATGTATTAAGACTGTTCAAAACAACTTGTGATTTCTATAGTAACAAATATACTGAAATAAATGTACATATTTATATTCACAACATCAGAGTACTAAAGTAAATTAAGCTCACACAGGGAGTGTGT
The DNA here is from genome assembly GCF_000334495.1 of Tupaia belangeri chinensis. NCBI lineage: Eukaryota > Metazoa > Chordata > Mammalia > Scandentia > Tupaiidae > Tupaia > Tupaia belangeri. Next base: position 2,803,916 of record NW_006160175.1, read on the forward strand.
GCGTGCATACCCAAAATCCTGAGAACAGTATGGAGGAGAAGGGATTACAGCATGGTCTTCCCCCATGGGGGTTATTTCTAGCTTACTATCTCTCTGTCTCTGTGTCTCTGGAGAGCACATGACCTATAACAAAAATCTCTCTAATAAATAAATAAAGTTGTTTATTTGCTCTTTTCAACATTCAAAATTTTTTTCAAAGAATTATTTTATTTAACTTCATTTATTTATTTGTTTTAATTTGACGAGAGAGGGACAGAGGGAGAGAGAGGGAGAGAGAGAGAAGGTGAGAAAGCAAGTCATCAGGTCCAAGACTCAAACCGCGGTAACCGTGTGGGAGTCCAGCACCCTTCACCACATCATCTGCTGGCCACTCCACATTCAAACTTTTAAAAATGATGATAAATAAAATATTGTCATGTGAATATAGAAGTAATGATTAGGTTAATAAATAATAAATTTTGAATACTCTTTTGCTAACAAGTCCATGTAAAAATGCACTGCTATATATTGTTCACATCTTTTATCATTTCAAAAGCAGATTCCTAGTAAACTGGTATCATTTTTAGGTATAATTAAATACATTTCAGAAGGTAATGATATTCTGGTAGATGTAGGCTAAGTATCATTAGAAATTTTTTCAAAGTTTTTGCCACTCTAAGTTTAAATATAAACACGTGTGTACATGCAAGATTATACATTAATATTTATATATATGTGATTATAATGCAAAAGATATATTTGGTAGCAAACATATGGAAAGTTATAGTTACCTCTCATAAAAACAAATCCAAGTGACTTATTATCTAACCTCTGGAGTTTTATGTCACCTAGTTTTTAAAAATCTCAATATACTGTATTACAGAAGAAAGGAGTGAGCAGAAACATAACGCTGGTGTCCTCAGTAACATGAAAGGGAAAAATCCAAAAAACTCTGGCCTCTGGAGATTTCTTCCTTTAACCTTTATTATTTTAAATTTATGTTCTCCCTAACGTTTAAACTCAAGGGAATCTTATATCATGCCCCTAGAGGCATACTTGCCCCTCTCTTTAGAAACTATTCAATATGTTAGTGAGTAGTTTCCTGCTATTCCCCTTTCTTACTGATGTTTTATTATCCTGTTGCTGACGTTTTCATTTCTGCCATTATTTTTTTTGTTTTTACCACATCTCCATCGCTCTGGATGGACTTAGCTAAATTAATAATTTTTTAAAATCAGTACACAGATAATGGCTCTCTGTATAAGCATTTCACAAATAAACACTTCTTTCTGAGTATTTAAATTCAACTATTTCATTGTAAAAGTGTCTTCTGAATCCAGTAATATGAGGGACTACCTGTAGGTCCTAAAGAATCTTTTTTTCCTACTTCTTTTTTTTTTTTTTTTTTTTTTTTTTTTTGGGGTTTTTTCTTTTGGGGGTAAGCTCACACAGGGAGTGTGTGCGTGCATACCCAAAATCCTGAGAACAGTATGGAGGAGAAGGGATTACAGCATGGTCTTCCCCCATGGGGGTTATTTCTAGCTTACTATCTCTCTGTCTCTGTGTCTCTGGAGAGCACATGACCTATAACAAAAATCTCTCTAATAAATAAATAAAGTTGTTTATTTGCTCTTTTCAACATTCAAAATTTTTTTCAAAGAATTATTTTATTTAACTTCATTTATTTATTTGTTTTAATTTGACGAGAGAGGGACAGAGGGAGAGAGAGGGAGAGAGAGAGAAGGTGAGAAAGCAAGTCATCAGGTCCAAGACTCAAACCGCGGTAACCGTGTGGGAGTCCAGCACCCTTCACCACATCATCTGCTGGCCACTCCACATTCAAACTTTTAAAAATGATGATAAATAAAATATTGTCATGTGAATATAGAAGTAATGATTAGGTTAATAAATAATAAATTTTGAATACTCTTTTGCTAACAAGTCCATGTAAAAATGCACTGCTATATATTGTTCACATCTTTTATCATTTCAAAAGCAGATTCCTAGTAAACTGGTATCATTTTTAGGTATAATTAAATACATTTCAGAAGGTAATGATATTCTGGTAGATGTAGGCTAAGTATCATTAGAAATTTTTTCAAAGTTTTTGCCACTCTAAGTTTAAATATAAACACGTGTGTACATGCAAGATTATACATTAATATTTATATATATGTGATTATAATGCAAAAGATATATTTGGTAGCAAACATATGGAAAGTTATAGTTACCTCTCATAAAAACAAATCCAAGTGACTTATTATCTAACCTCTGGAGTTTTATGTCACCTAGTTTTTAAAAATCTCAATATACTGTATTACAGAAGAAAGGAGTGAGCAGAAACATAACGCTGGTGTCCTCAGTAACATGAAAGGGAAAAATCCAAAAAACTCTGGCCTCTGGAGATTTCTTCCTTTAACCTTTATTATTTTAAATTTATGTTCTCCCTAACGTTTAAACTCAAGGGAATCTTATATCATGCCCCTAGAGGCATACTTGCCCCTCTCTTTAGAAACTATTCAATATGTTAGTGAGTAGTTTCCTGCTATTCCCCTTTCTTACTGATGTTTTATTATCCTGTTGCTGACGTTTTCATTTCTGCCATTATTTTTTTTGTTTTTACCACATCTCCATCGCTCTGGATGGACTTAGCTAAATTAATAATTTTTTAAAATCAGTACACAGATAATGGCTCTCTGTATAAGCATTTCACAAATAAACACTTCTTTCTGAGTATTTAAATTCAACTATTTCATTGTAAAAGTGTCTTCTGAATCCAGTAATATGAGGGACCACCTGTAGGTCCTAAAGAATCTTTTTTTCCTACTTCTTTTTTTTTTTTTTTTTTTTTTTTGAGAGGTTTTTGCTATAGGGCGCGTGCGCTCACCAGAAAGACAGAGAGAGATGGAGAGACAGAAAGCGAAAAATCACCACCCATGGGAGATGACCATGTTGCAATCCCTTCTCCTCCATTTTCCTCCATTCTCCTCTCAGGATCTTGGGCACGCCTGCACATGCGCCCAGCAGGAGTTTAAGCCGCCGGATCCGGCACTCGAACCACAGTCGACTACATGGGAGTCCAGCAACATAGCCATTAAGCTAACTGATGGTCCCAAGGTCCTAAAGAATCTTTAACAGCCTTATCAGAGGTTCTATATTTAGTTGACCACAGGATAAGTTTGACTGGCTGATCAGTCTCCTTTGTTACATAGCATGAATTTGATTCACTATTTTCTTAAATGTGTCAGTTTACCACTTGTTCTAATTTTTGTATATACTTATAGTCCAATATTATAGACACTCAATATTACAACTCACCCAAGTTACTCATCTTTCCCTCAAAATGATATATTCTGAACATCTACACTCACATATTTTAAGTCGAATGGTCATGTTTCCAAATATATTGTGCTCGCTTTTTAAGTTGACTAGAGGGAATAACAACTTAAAAAAGTCACTTAGCTTTTTTTTTTTTTTGAGAGATTTTTGTCTTAGGGTGTGTGTACTCACTTGGGAGAGAGAGACAGAGACAGTGAGAGGGAAATTGAGAAATCACCCCCCCAAGAGGGGATGGCCACGCCACAATCCCCTCTACACTCTCTTCTTGGGATTTTGTTCATGCACGCACATGTACACAGAGGGAATTTTGAGCTGCCAGATCTGGGACTTAAACTTCGGTTGGCCACATGGGAGCCTAGCAGCTTAACCACTATGCCACCTATTGGCCTCGAGCCATTTCTTTTTCCTTCCATTTTTATTCCATCATTTGCTTTCTTGTCATATCATTTTTGCAAGCCTGTATTAGCAGTAGTCTGACAATACTGCTGAAATCTGATAGAAGTTTTATTTTGTTTTCTTTTTGCTAGAAGACTTGTGCTCATGCTGGAGTTGGGGGAGGGGAAGGGCATAGTGAAAACACTCTTCAATGAGGCGTGGTTACGCTACAATCCTTTTTCCTTCATTTCTCCATTTTATCAGGATTTCGGTCATGTGCACACATATCCTGTGTTTTTTCAAGTCATGAGCCTGGGATTCAAACCACAATACCGATGTGGTGTCTGACTTATTGTGCATAGCACTTACCTTTGAGCTATGGGGCCAGCCATAATGGAAGTTTTCACTACTAAGAAATATGACAATCTCTTTCTTTTTCCTACCAAAATGTTTAAGCCTTTATTTTCCAAATATGATCATTCCTATGAGTTTCTTTTATCTTTAATATCACATAGACTGGTTAGAACTTCATTATTTTTCACACAGAAAATTGCTGCTATGAAATAATGAAAAGATACATGAAATTAGAATGAGATGCCGTAAACTAAAATTTTGGTTCTATGACATAAAAGCTAAGTGCCTTTTGGGGCCAGCAGATGGTGCAGCAGTTATGTCGATAGACACCCACATGACCAACTGCGATTCGATTTTCATACTAAATGGCTTGGAACTCACACCAGGTGTGTGTGTGTGCGTGCCCAAGATCCTAGGAGGAAATGGAGAAGAAGGGATTGTGGCATGGCTGTCCTTCCTGGGAGGTGATTTCTCACTTTCCCTCTCACTGTCTCTCTCTCTCTCCCAGGCTAGCACACATGCCCTGAGACAAAAAACAAACAAACAAACAAACAAACCAAAAAAACTAAATGACTTTTAACTGGTTATTCCCTCTCACAAAATGGAAATAGCAATGCCTATCTTATAACATTATTGACAACTGTTTAGGTTAAGTGAAATTAAGTAAATTGGCATGATTCAGTTATCTAAAAAGCCATTATTGATGGATTTGCTTTTGACTACAGTGTAACTGGCCTCCCTAAAGCTTAAGGAGTAGTTCAATATCCTATTATTTACCTGGTTGAGATTTCTTAACATCTATTCAATGACTTCCAGCTCTCTAAAGTTGTTCTTTTTTGTTTTTTTGTTTGTTTGTTTTTTAGGGTTCATGACCAGAGAGGGAGAGAGAGACACACAGAGAGAGGGAAAGAAATTGTCCTCCAAGGGATAAGCATGTTGCAAACCCTTCTCCTCCATTCTCCTCTCAGGATTTTGGACACGCATGCACACACGCTGGACATGATTTTCAAGCCACTAGGTTCAGGACTTTGAACCACGTTCAACCATGTAGGAGTTCAGTGCCTTAACCACTACTCCACCCACTGGTACTTTGCAAAGCATTTTTTAATTCAATTCTAATCTATGCTAAGTTTTTTGTTTGTTTTTAAACTAAACATTGAAAATAAATTGGAGAATTATCAAAGCATCTTCTTTTCACAGGGAGTACATAGACTACTGGGGGTGATAAATTAGCAAAAAAAGATGTCTTACAAAAAAAAAGGAAACTGAAAAAAACCCTCCATGGCTTGTACAGAGCAAGCAGCAGGA
>NW_006160175.1:2809281-2839909 GCF_000334495.1 Tupaia belangeri chinensis
CAGGGGTTGTAGAAAAAAAAAAAAAAAAAAAAAAAGTCGAGGTTTTTTTTTTTCCTAAGTGCCCTATAGAAGTCACTAAAGGGTTTTTATTTTTTCTTTTTTTAAGAATTATTTTATTTAACTTTATTTATGTATTTATTTATTTGTATATTTATTTATTTATTTATAATTTGACCAGAGAGGGCAGAGAGAGAGAAAGCAAGTCAGGTCCAGGACTTGAACCACAGGTGGCCATGTAGGAGTCCAGCACCCTTAACCACCATGCCACCTGCAGGCTCCACTTAAGGGTCTTTATTGGAGGAGTACATTTATATAATTTATATGTTGAGGGGATCACTTTCCTACTACTGTTAAGTGATTAAAAACCTGAGAGGGTATTAAGCTAAGAGAGACAGCCTAGGCTGGGGAAGCACACTGGATGTGGTAAGTGAACAAAGGAAACTTTATATATTGGGTTGTGAGGAAAGGCATGAAGCATTTTTGTGTAGGAGAACACGGAAAATTCATCAAGACTTTCCTGATGACCTGATAGAATTGGGTGGTGATAACAGTGTTCGATGAGAAGAGAAAGTTAAAGAGTTCTTTTAGTTCTGACTGGAGAGACTAGGTAGATGGTAGAACTGATCAGGCATATGAGGAAAAGGAAGCTGGCCAGGAAGGTTTGGGGTAGACATGGAGGAAAGTGCTAGTAGTTTTGGAATGGAGAAAAAAGATGAATTAAATGGAGTGTAATCAAGTGATGTTTTATTCCACTCTAATTGCCAAAGATTTGATAGAAAACCTAGAGAACTGTGTAATGTCTTAGGAATGCAGATGGACTGCAATGTCTCACACATTCTAGATTCCTGATAAAGTGAAATTAAATTTACATATATAATTGTATGAGGGATCTTCAAAAAGTTCATGAAATTAAGTATGATGAAAAAGGTAAATGCATGGATTTCAACATTTTTCCACCAAAATAAACTCTAATTTCTTGCTGCCATGAATTTTAAGAAAAAATTCAATTATTTATTTCTTCCACCAGCAAAAGAGAGACAGAAAGAGACAGGTACCCCCAATGGGTTCTTCATGCTGCAAGCCACACCCAATCTCAGCTGGCCGGGATCACTTGCATGTGCTCAGAAGGTCCCAGGACAGAAACCCAGGACCTTTCCCATGTCAGTCCAGTCGCATTGCTGCTGTACCACTGCCTGTCCTTTCACAAACTTTTTAAATTCACCTCATAGGCATCTCTGAATAGTTGATGATAGTTCTGAATAAAACAGTAATGCTAAATTTACTAAGTACAGAATTTATAAACAAAACTGACTTTATCTATTGCTCAAAATTAGCAGAAGTACCGTGTTGGCCAAAGTAAGAGGCACTGAAGGAACAGGTAAGAACATATATTTAAAACTGTCTCCTTATATGCTGTTTCATCAGTAATCACACATTAAGAAGCAAGACCTCGTATGTGAAGAGAATTTTTAGGCACACAAAGAAATTGAATTATTTTCCGAATGGTATCAATGTAATAATGTAAGTTTTTCATGCATTCTACCTATTTTCAATAAGACTAACTAGGGTTGACTGCCTAGACTCTATAACAAAAATCTAGTGGTTATTCTGGATAAAGACAAATCATCTATATAAGTACTATTAAAAAAAAATCCACAAAATGTGCCTCTCAATACTAGATGCTAAGCAAAGCAAGTCAAAATAATAATGATGATAATAAAAATAATAAATGAGAACTATTCTGATAATATATAAGAGATATTGCAGTGCCCTTTTAAATCTGTACACTTTAAATCTGTACAAGTATGAGGAATCCAAATCACAGCTGCTTCCAAAATAACATACCCTATTATCAACTTAGAAATACTATTTTAATATAGCCATCCTGTAAACTCTCTGAACATTTTTAGTGAAGATTAAAACTAAGCAAAAGGGATGAGAGTGGAAAGAGTACAAGCATGTCATTGAGAAAGAAGAGGATTAAGGTGATGGATGTCCCAAACTCCTTCGATAAACCAAAAAACCTGAGGGACAAAAGAGGCTGAAAGACTGGTTCAGAACTGGCAGGGACCAAAATGGTGCCTGGAATACTACTACCTAACCTTTAAAATCTTCATTATATTCCATTGTACAGTATTAGCATACTAGATGACACCTAACCCGTGCCAAGACAGTTTGTGTAACCATGGCAATGACCAGAACTATCCTAAGAAGGCCAGAAAATGGGAGGAATGATGGTTCCAGGAAAACCACTGCACCTTTCCCAGAAAAGTCATGAATAAACCACCCCTTACTTAGCCTGGATTTAATCCAAGTCATATAAACCAGACACCTACTGAAGTTCAGGACTGACCTGTGTATGGGGCAGCCCTTCTTTCTTTCCTTTCAGGTAACATTTCTCTCCTTCTCTTGGTGGAATGAATGCAGCTATTCACCCTCATCTTCTCAAGGGAGCTTCTCCACCTATGGAATAGTCTGCTGGGTACACGTTCCTTAATAATCCTGTTTTCTTTCTCCCTGAAAGGCTGTCTTGAACTATTTCCTGTGTGAAGCCAAGGATCTCACACCATGAGTAGAGACCCCCCATGGGATGAGACTCTCTGGTAACATCAGGCATTTACTGTACTATTGAGTGCTTCAAAGTAGGCAAATAAGCTGTTTGCTAATGCTCAGGATTATCTATTCAAAACTCTAACAGTCATATCTTCATCTTGAGGCCAAATATGTTGCAAAGAACTTGGTGCAGTGCTTGATGCATAGCAGTCATTCGACCATATTTTTTTCTTTTTCAATTCTCTATACTACTAACTGACCTTATATTATCTGATTGAATAAGTTCACACAGTTTGTTCTGTATCTATAATCTCTTACAAGTTTCATTAGAAATTATATTTAAGGTAGGGATGTCAGCTCTGCTGTAACAGAAAAATGAAAGGAAAATATCAGCTTTGATCGCTATGAACGAACAGAAATAAGTGGTAGTTTGAATTTCACAATCTTTTTCTCCGACTTGTTTATTGCTTAGAGTAATTGCAATAAAAGCCACTTGGACACAGCAATTAAATGACGAGACATAATATAAAAAATGAGAAGGTATTAAACATGCCAATTGCCCTTCTGAAATTTGATAATCAGTTTAGCCACTGGGCTCTTTTAATTTCCCACTCTCCTCTGGTCTATCATTAATTGATCAGTCTAAAACAAAAAATATCTGTTTAGATGACCCACTCAACATAAAGATTTTCATTTTTTTAAGTTTATTTATTTATTCCATGAGTGATAGCAACAGAGAGAGGAGAGGCAGAGAGATAGAGAAAAAAAGATACAGCACCCTTCATAGTGTCCTGCCAACACAGCTCCATCTGGTCTAGGTCATAACCACACATTTGTCTGGCTTAGGGAGGTCTCTGTGAACTTGCCTGCCTCAAAGTTTACATTTTACCACTGCACAGCAATCAACCCCGACATAAAGACTTTAATGTGTATAGGACTGTATGTAATCTCCTCAGTATGGCATGCAAGATATTTTATAATCTCACCCCAACCAAGTCTTTTGGTCAAATTTACCTCTCTCATATTCCAATAAAAGCATTTGTTTGTTATTCCTGTATTTTTGATAACTTGTCACATCTCTAATTCTTTGATGATGCTATTATCCCACCTTCAAATACTCAATTCACCTTTTTTTATTTTTTTCTCTACTTTTATTTTTTTCTCTACTCTACTTTCAACACTCTTAAAACTTATAAAATTTGGATTTTGTAATGTTATTCCCCATCAATTTCTCTAATATAATTCATTTTATTTATACATATATCATAATAATAACTTAATGACATTTTAGGTAGATGCGTGTCCAAGTTCCCGAGAGGAGAATGGAGGAGAAGGGATTGCAGCGTGGCCATCCCCCCTGGGGGGTGATTTCTCTCTTTCTGTCTCTCTGTCTCTCTCTGTCTGTCTGGTGAGCGCAGGCGCCCTACAGTGAAAATCTCTCCAAAAAAAAAAAAAAAAAGTGTTGAACTCCCACATGGCTGACCGTGGTTTGAGTCCCAAACCTGGAAGCTTGCTTTCTCACTTTATCTCTCTCTTTCTCTAAATAAATTTTAAAAATAATAATAACAAATAAATAAAATTAAGTAAAATAATTATTTTAAAAAGAAAATGTTTTCATATTTATATTTACTTAAGGTTGAACTTAATGTTTATTATTTTCTAACAGCATGGAGTAATGCTTGCCTATGTCATCAACTTATTTTATATGTATTAAAATTTTCTAAGGTTTGCCACTAGACACCTCCTTTTAAATACTTTAAATACTGTTAGCTTGTAGTGGTAAAAGGTCATATGTCTATATAGAAGGTAATATGCAATAAGCATAGTAATTAAAATGAGGAAGGAAATGACTCAGGAAAAAAAGCAAAATAATCATCATTTCATCCTCCAATATAAATTGTCAAAACCTTGAAAAACTAAAATCCAGGGCAGACAAATCAATTTCTATGAAATATATATTTTGTTTCAAAAATAAACTCAGTATCAGAGGTTAGGAATGCCTTTGTTTATTAGTCCACAAATCCTAAAAGTTCTACTCAAAATGTGCTTAAATATTTAAATGTGCCAAGATCACTTTTTAATTTCACCAAGTAAATATTTGTTACATCAAAACTATTGCAGGAGTAATAAATATTTTTCTATATTTAGTCTTAAACAAAATCCTAACTGTGCAATTCTGCATTAAAGATTGAATTGAATAGTTTCTCTTGCAGTAAATTTTTTCCATTATTTTATTACCTGAAACAAAAAATTTAAACATGGAAAAGCCCTAACATGCAAATTAAGTACAAGCCTACATACTTATTTTCCATAATTTTGAAATCCCTAAAAATTCTTTAAAAAAATGTACTCATTTGATGGTGAAACCTGACTTGAACTGACCTGGGCTAATTAAATTGCAGTAATCTTTCCTCATCTGTGGATTTGCCTTCTAAGGTTCTAAGGTTTCAATTACCCATGATAGGGAACAATAATATATCCTGAGAGTAAGAGAGACAGAGACTATGCTCACATAACTTCTGAGAAAGAAGCAGTTCAGAGCAATCTATAGAATGTGAGGTCTGGTTCAAGAGAGGAATTTTGTACAAGATCTTGGTCAGTACCCATACCCACTGGGGTTATTGCCCCAAAGGCATGTTATAGTAGAGTTTATAGTAAGTGCTAAAAGACACAATTTAGTTTATAGTAAATAAACCAACTCTACAAATGCTTAGAGAACTCTCATGCAACCCTACCCTTTCTTCATTACAATGTTTCCAGAATTTATGACCAAAGTAAATTCTTAAAAAAATTCTTGTAGCCTCCCCTTACTTGTCCTTCTGTTTATTACTTAAACTAGCCATTTGGGTGTGTACCTTCTAGACAAACATTGCAGAATCTGGGTCATCCCAGACAAATCATCCTCAGTCCTTAGCACAAATAAAGTTTTTCAATTTTCATTTGTCTACCTCAGACTTCCTTTTTAGGCTGTTACTTTTATTACAGTATACTGTTATAGTTGTACTGTTTTATTATAAATTATTGCTGTTACTCTCTTACTGTGCCTAATTTATAAATTAAACTTTATTACATATTATGGTTGTATGAGAAAAAGCATTGTCTTTGTGAGTGTGTCTGTAGACAAAATACATAGGGTTTGATACTATCCTTGATTTCAGACATCCACTTGAGGTCTTGGGAAGTACTTCTGTGAGTAAGAAGGCATTACTATTATAATTTATTCCATTTTCGTGTGACTGTTACATTACAAAACTGTTAATGTCCTTGGTTATTGATATTGCACATATTCTGTTGGAGAAATTACATATTATATGTCTATGCACCATATCAATCACCTTTCTAAAATTTAAAGTATTCTTAATTCTGGAAAATAGCTGTTCTAAGAATTTCAGGCCTATGTACTATAGATCAGCTTTCAGAAATGTTTGAGAAATACAATATTAACAGTAAAGGATGAAAAATAAATGATGAAATGCAATGTTCCATGAGGCCAGCCCACAAAATAAGATTACAGATCTGCATTCAAGACTTTCCTGGGAATGCCAGTATGCCAGATATGTTGGCGCCCAAGACCTGGGGCTGGCTGGAGCTGGGGTTGGATTGTAGTGTCAAGGGAATGTCCTCTCTATTGCTATTTCTTGCTAATGGTAGAAATTAATTAATTAATTAAAAACAATAAGAAAGAATGAATTGTATTATACTAATATATTTGGGTTGATATACTACAGGTTGCTATTTTCTTATTTTTATTTATAAATATGAAATAATGACCACCTATGTTTTTACAGGTGTATATTTCATGGTAGAATATTTTGGTAATTTCCTGAGCAACTCTGGATTGTCACATATTTGAGTGTCTTTTATGTAAATGCTTATTTGAAGTAAGAGACTGATGAACTTTGCCTTGAACTTTATAGAGGTTAGAGCCACCTATTATGAGCTCTCAATAAATATTTTTCTTTTATCTCCTTATTACTGCTTATCTCTTCAAATTTATTTCTCCTTTCTTTCCTTTACAAAGAAACAATTCATTTTTACTTTAAAGCTGGCAACTCATTATGTTCCAATGAATACTCATTCTTTAGTCCAACCTATCAATATTCCTTCTAAATTGGATCATTTGCTTAGTATATCGATGCCCAGTTACCTTGAATAACCTAAGTGCTTTCCGTTCATAACCCTATCTTACCTACCTATTCCTCCCCCACTTCTCTCTTTCTGTCTCTTCTCCATTATTTGGTGGTCTTGAAATTCTAGAGAACTTTCTGCCTCTAATTCCTGACTATATTGCCATGGTGTATCCTTTTGAAATTCCTCTCTTTCTTTCTCTTTCCCCCTCCTTTTTCATTATACCACTGTAACTCCTCTCATGGAAATTGAGTGACCTGTCAGTTGTGAGGTTGCATGGACTTCCTTTGAGCATCATTTCCTTGAATTTCTCTAAAGAATATTGCTTCTTCATACTTATTATTGGCCACTGTGTGACAATAGAGCTTCCTACCTCTTCCCCTTCGTTCCTAACTTGACTTTCCTGTTTTGATTGATAATTCTGCTTCCTCTGTTCACTCTTCACTGGATATATTAAATTTTTCAGTATACATCAGATATTATATCCACTTACCATATGTTATGATTGTATTTATGCTATTTGTTAAGTTTTTTTCTATCTCTCACATCAAAAACACTTCTCACTTCTAACATACCAGTTCAAATATCATCTCTTGTGTGAAATATTCATTGAGCAATCAGGAGCATTCTGTTGCTCCTCTTTGAAAGTCTCACACCCTTGTATATTTCTTTTTATACGTTTTGCCATAGGCTACAGGTGCTTTCCAGAGAGAGAGAGAGAGAGAGCGAGAGAGACATGAGAAATCCTCTCCCTCTCCCCCAGGAGGGATGGCCATGCCACAGTCCCTTCTTCTCCATTCTCCCCTTGGGATTTTTGGTATGCATGCACATATAAATGGCATAATTTTCAAGCTGCCAGGACTGGGATTCAAACCTCAGTCAGACATGTGGGAGTCCAGCACCTTAACCACCACGTCACTTGTTAGCCCCTCTACATTTTATTATATTTTAATAAAAGTTTTATTTTCTTTGTCAATTCACTGGGAAAGTGTATCCTCATGGAAATTCAGGCTCAAGGTGGGCAGAATTTTGTTTCATTCTTCTCAATCCTTAACTCTTGGAAGAGTGCCTGACACATACTGGACCCACAAAAATAAATAAATATTCAATATAGCAATGAAGATAGTCCCATGTACATTATAGACATCATGCAAAAAGCCAAACATAGTGTTCCAAATGCATGTTTCTTCCTTAAAATTAGTGAGCCTGGGAAGTTATACATTTATGCTAGTCATGCCAGATCACATATTTGAGACTATCTTCAGAACTAGCTTGTAAATCTTAAATTAGACCCTGTTCAATATTATTATGTTCTAAACAAAAATATCATTATCCAACTGATACATTGATTTAATTTGGCTAACAATGATATTCAGCTGGAAATGAAATTTAAGAACTCCAGATATGGAATTCCCATACTGAATATTTTTCATGGCAGATTAGACTATTAGCGAATTCTTCCTCTTCCCAGCTTCTAAATTTGTTCTGTAGCATTCTGTCCTAGCAATCTATACTTTTTTTTCTCCCAGTATTATTTCTCACCAATGAATTGGGTTGTCAGAAAAGTCATGACATATTTTTCTGTTTTTCTATGCAAAATGTATCATGACTTTTCTGATGACCCAGCATTTGGATTTAAGCATGATTCCATGGCAGCGACTTCTAAATTTATACCTCCTGACCTCTCTGATAACCAAACTGTTTAACTGCCAGCTGCCTTTATTGATACTTCCACATGGGTCCCTCAGACATTTCTAATGAACATGTCTAAATCTCAAGTCTTCTTCTTATGGCCAAAGGTTTTCTCTGCAGGAACTTACCCTGTCTTTACTACTTCAGTAAACTTAACGTTTGCCTTCTGAGTTACATGAGTCACAATCCTAAGATTCAATAACACACCAAGTTTTATAATACCTCACTGTTTTCTAAAGGTTCTCTCAAAGATCTGATTGGCCAACATTGTTTTGTTGTTGGGTTTTTTTCCCACCATGTCTAAATGATGAGAGTTCAAATAGCTGAGTTATTTTGTCAATGCCAGTATACAACTAAACATTGGTCCTTAAGAGAAAATTAAGAAATCAATTTTGGGAGCCAACAGGTGGCATAATGGTTAAAGTGCTGGACTCCCACATGGCTGACCACAGTTCAAGTCCCAGACCTGGTGGCTTGAAACTCATGCCAGGCACATATGAATGTGTGCCAAAAATCCCAAGAGGAGAATAGAGGAGAAAGGATTACAGCATGGCCATACCCCCAAGGGGTGATTTCTCTTTTTCTATCTCTCTGTCTCTGCCTCTCTGGCAAGCACATGCACTATATAGCAAAATCTCTTAAAAACAAACATAAATAAATTTTAAAAAATTTGAATATTTTTAATCTCTATGATATTAAGATATATAAATTCAAAAATTAATAAAAGTATTAAATAATTCAAGTTATATTTGTATTTATTTGGGTATAACACTTTTTTTTTTCTCTCAGAACTCCCTATTCTCAAATAATTCCCAATAAAATAAGAAGCAATCTGTTATAAGAGTAGTGGCATATACCAATACACATTTTTCACCTTTCATTTAGTTCATTCTTGCAACTTCTTCACTACTCATTTTCCCTTGCCTTACACTAATTCCTAGTCTTCCTAATTGCATCCTGGTCTCCCTAGGCACTGCCAGAAAAATCATGTCCTTAGAATGACAGTTTGAGCTGTCTCCTCCTGACCATGTCTGAAGACTCTCTATTAGGCTTCACATCACCGGGCTTCTAGGTACTTCCCAGACTCATATCTGCCACTTCTAGTCTCATATGACAAAACCCATCTGCACCTATCATAACTTGTCACACATTGCTTCATTTTATGTGTCTAAGAGCGTCCTGTAACCCTCTCTTCTCTGACTTCACTCTGCCAAGTGAGCAGAAGGGTCCACTCAGACGTCTCTCACTTTAGGAATTTTCTGTCATTCCCTAGATCTGAACTGTTTGGGGTTTTTATTTTCCATTCCTATGAAACCAATAATGCTTTGGACATATGTCTCCCTGCATGACCCTCATAAGTTTTTAAGTCAAGGAACAGACAGAAAAAGTGCAGATATTGTGCACAGATCATAAAGAAATACATACACCCTAGTTCCCAGCAAGAAAGAGCACAGTAATGTCAATGACTAGATCTAAATTGAAAAATTGCGTTGACATTTTGCAGATTTTGTTTAATGTATGTTAAAGAATCAAGTATCAGACTCTCCAGCATAATGGCTTACATCTCCAGAGTCACACAGACCGAAATAGTGCTGTGGCTTATCTGATGTGCCTGTTTGGAGACAGTGAGGTCTCTACTGTGTGCTACTGAAAGGCATGGTAGAATGAAAGGAGTTCCAGACTATAAACTTATAAATCTGGATCTAGTACTACATCTGGGACTGAATTGAAGACTATATAGATCCTGTTTTCTTAACTATAAAAATGGAGGTGGTTTACATTAAGGTTTCTCTTACCTTAATGTTTTATAATATGACTTTGAAAAGAATAGAGGACCACCAATTTTAAAACATGTTATCAAAGTGAAATATTTTAAAATTTCTGAGGGAAGTTATAGACCTATTAAATGAAAAATATTTTCTGATAGTTTTTTTTTTTTTGAAAGGTTTTTGCTATAGGGCACATGCACTCGCCAGAAAGACAGAGAGAGATGAAGAGATAGAAAGCGAGAAATCACCCCCCAGGAGGGATGGCCATGCCACAATCCCTTTTCCTCCATTCTCCTCTCGGGATCTTGGGCACACACGCACACGCGTCTGGTGTGAGTTGAAGCCACCGGGTCCAGGACTCGAACCACGGTTGACTATGTGGGAGTCCAGCAACATAGCCATTACACTAACTGCTGGTCTCTGGTAGTTCTTAATCAACAAATGAGGTAATAACTTTTCTGCACTTTCACAGTTTATGTGTCCACTTCTAATTCCTTAAGAGTCTATTTAACATAATTTTATTTATAAAAACTAAATTAAGCATTGTTGTTGTGTGTGCCAGATGGCTGTGCAAAGTAAAATGTCATGCTCTGTGAGGCAAATCTACCTGGGAAGGTTCCCCATCCAAGCCTAGAGACCTCCCTGAGTATACCAGGCAGGTACTTGATCATGATCTGGTTCTCACTGAAAGCTGGGGGTGGATCTGCATTGCCCACATAACTTTTTATGTCAAAAGTCACTGAGACCTTGCTGTGGATGTTCTCTCTCTCTCTTAAAGGAGAAATAAATAAAATAAAATTTTCTAGTAGTATTGAGATATTTGAGAGCCACAAGTGTTGAAAGCATGGAAGGGTGTCCTTTGGGGGCTTTTGAAAGCATTGTTCCAACATTCTCTAATTGGAATATTTTAGCAAAAGTCATTGCCATGCTTACTAATGCAAGAGAGTCTCAAAATCCCATGGAGTCCATAGTAAATCACACAGCACTTGGTAGGAGGCTTTACAATGAGCAACAAAAGTGAGGGTGATAAACTCTCTCTATTTCATGGTACCAGCTGCTGTGTTCTCTAAACAGATGTTTGCACATGAGAAAAAGAGATGTCACTGAAACATTTAAAATTAGGGGAATTGTGGGAAAATTGCAAAATTTTATAAGTCAAAATAAATTCATAGTTTGCAGAATATTTTATCCAGTAAAATATAAATCTAAATGAATTCTGAAAGTCTTTAAAGAAAGCACAGGATAATGGGAATATTGATATTAAGGTGCTATTAAATAAATGCAATCCAATAAAGACTTACAGGACTTGAAAACAATAGGAAGTCCTGGCAAATAATGCAAGTTCTTAAATGCCACTTACATGAATTAGAAGGTAGCAATGCCTTTAAAAAAATGTGTAAATGATTTTTTCTGGCATTAAATATTCAATAGTTCCTTCCTGTCCTCCATATATGACAATAATTTTTCATTTCCTTCTAAAACAAATTTACTATTAGTAAGTTTATAGCAGCATTTATTTTAAAAATTATTTTCAAATATTGGCAGTCAGCTGCTAAGAGGAGGGACATAGTCATCACCTTTGTGTTCTTGCTTTTGTGGATGTGGTTTTACTGTTTCTGTTATGGAAAGATCTGGGAAAAGAGACCACTTAATTAGAAGAGTCAGATCTGCAGAAACTGTAATTCAGAACAAAATACAAAATAGAAGTTTGAGGATATTAAAATATGTTCTGACTCCTTTCTTGTCAGTTCTAGAAAAAATTACAAATTAGATCAAGTTTGTATTCAACCCCTTTTCTATAAAAAAGATGAGTATTTATTCAACTTATTCATTCATTTATTTTAATTTGACCAGAGAGAGACAGAGAAAGACGGAAACTGAGAAAGCAAGCTACCAAGTCTGGACTCTTAACTGTTGTCAGCCATGTAGGTGTCCAGCACTTTAACCACCACGCCACCTGCTGGCCCTGTGTCCAACATCTTAATCATCTGACTCAACAACCCTCTTTCCTAATCTAATGAATGGTTCTACATTCACCAAATGGGCCTGTCAATCTTTGTTCTTCCACTTCCCACTGCAATTTTCTTAGCTTCTTCACAATATATTACAGTCTATAGAAAGCTTCTTAATCTGTTCCCCTCCCAGATAACTAGAAATTTTATGAAATTTCTGTCATTGAACAGTGAATTAGGAAGAAAGATTTGAAAACATAGGAATCAGAGTCTCCACCAAATTCTGAAATCATGTAACAAACAGTGCAGTCATTTGAACTAGCCTAAGCTTATTTTGATCATGGGTCCATAATGCAAAATTCAAAACAATATACCCATTAAATTTAGTTTCTACAGCTTTTTAAAATGTACTCCAGGAAGGGGGAAGGCAATCCTTAGAAACCTAATTTAGTTTTAAAGCTGAAATTCACTAAAAGGAAACAGAGTTACTTAGTATTTATTACTTTCAATTTTTCAAGGATTTTCTTTCTTTCTTTCCTTTCTTTCTTTCTTTCTTTCTTTTCTTTTCTTTTCTTTTTTTCTTTCTTTCTTTCTTTCTTTCTTTCTTTCTTTCTTTCTTTCTTTCTTTCTTGCTGGCCTCATGCCTGTCCTGTTTATCATCGTGGACTCTAGTCAGCCTGCAGAGTTTGAAAGTGAACTATTAAGAGCACAGAGTTTAAGAGCAGAGGGATTTGAACTGTCACTTTGCCCCACGCTGGTTTTTTAATCTCAGATACATCACGTTTCCTCTCTAAGCCTGTTTTCTCATCTGCAAAATAGCCATAATAATTGTACTTTTTTTTTTTTTTGAGAGGTTTTTCACTATAGGGTGCATGCGCTCGCCAGACAGACAGAGACAGAGAGACAGAAAGCGAGAAATCACCCCCCAGAGGGGATGGCCACGCCACAATCCCCTCTCCTCCATTCTCCCCTCGGGATCTTAGGCACACATGCACACTCGCCCTGCGTGGGTTTTAAGCGAACCGCAGTCGACTACTATGTGGGAGTCCAGCAACATAGCCATTACGCCCACTGCTGGTTCCCTCACTGTACTTTTTTTAAGAAAGATTTTTGCTATAGGGAATGTGTACTCACTGAAGAGTCAGAGAGAGACAGAAGGATAGAAAGTGAATAATCACCCACTAGGGAGGATGACCACACCACAATCCCTTCTCCTCCATTTTCTTCTTAGGATTTTGGGCATACATTCACATGTGCCTGGCGTGAGTTTTGAGCCACCGAGTCCAGGACTCAAACTGCAGTCGGCTATGTGGGAGTCCAGCAACGTAACCATTATGACATCTGCTGGTCCCAAGAAGTCAAATTTTTAACAATAGAGATAGAGAGGAGAACTGTAGAACTGAATAGAAAAATAGTAAAGTATGAGACAATTAAATAAAATGGTTAATGAGAATGAATTTGAATGGAGCAATTCTTGAGAAGCAGGAAAATCCTGTCTAGTCACAGGAGAAGAGATTGACAATAGTCACCAGGCTGGGGTATTAGATTTGGT
The DNA here is from genome assembly GCF_000334495.1 of Tupaia belangeri chinensis. Classification (NCBI taxonomy): domain Eukaryota; kingdom Metazoa; phylum Chordata; class Mammalia; order Scandentia; family Tupaiidae; genus Tupaia; species Tupaia belangeri. The sequence continues at coordinate 2,822,928 of NW_006160175.1, forward strand.
GATATTCTAACCACCACTCTTATTACATTAGCTTCAGGCTTTAAGAACTTGATTTCAGTCCATTATAAACATGCTGGAAGACTGATTATTCTTGCAAATTTAGAAACTATTACTTGTTCATCAATAAGGAGTTCAGAGAAATTGCTGGTAATCAGATATGAAGACTGCACATTTATTATTTAGGAATCAGTGCAGACTACTGAATTTTAGGAAATGTTCATTAGATCTTTTTATAAAGAAAAAGTTATTGTTAGCAATTGAAATAATTTACAGGGCTTGTAAGTGGCAGAAATTCAAAGGTACAGTACTTCCTTAAAGAAATCAAAGTGTGAATAATATTCTGAGGCATAAGAAGAAAGCTGGTTTTAAAAACTTAAAATAGTTCAATTCTTTATAAATTCTTTTATAATTTTTAAGATCACTTAAATAGAAAAAGAATCCAACTTAATTAATATAAACATATAAAATAAAATTTACTACATTTTTTTAAACCTGTGTAAGGCATTGCTTCAAATATTTAGTGTGTGACTCTTCTTTACAGAAGTAACACCATATGTATTTTTATAAGTTCTTGATATAAATCAGTTTTTCTTATTCCAAAATATGAAAAAAAGGTCTAATATATTTTGGTCAGATTTCCATGTCATGTTTTTGATAAGCAGTAACTTTTTAGGTAGAAATATGTATTTACCCTTCCTATTAAGCACTAGACTATTATGATATCTTATAAGATTCAAAATATTTGGATTGTTTTATTTATCATCCACCCTCTCACTTACCTAATGGACACTGTACTATTTGAAAAGAAAGAAAGGGAGTATGCAGAAAATCTAATTAATGGAGATGCAGGGCGCAACAATGCATTCAAATAGAAAGAAACTAAATGCATTTTTTGAGAATTTTCTTATTTTATCACACTAAGAGAAACTGAAATAACCTCTTTCTACTGACAAGTTTATTAACATAGAATCCTTTAAGCTATCTTCCGCTGTAGTACAGTATATCACACTTTCAATTAGCTGCTGAATCCTTTTAAATAATTTTTTTGCTAAAATAATGGGCAATACATAGTAGTTATAGGTACCTGGAATGATTAAACTGATGATAGCAAAAAATGCACAAATATCTGGGATAAGATAAATGGAAAAGATTTAACTATAAAGAAGTGGAACAAAAAAGTAACAGTTTAACTAATGAAATAAGATCTAAAAAGACCTAATTAATTTACAAGGAAAATCATTATTAGTCAAAGAAAAAGCCACTGAATATGTGAAGATTATTTTTGACATTGATTTTTATTGCTAAATTAAAGTAACATTTAAATTTAGAAATAAAACCTTTTTCTAAAATAATATTACTTAAATAGAAAAAGAATCCAACTAAATTGATATAAATATATGAAATAAAATTTACTACTGATTTTTCATTAAAATCTGTGTATGGCACTACGAAAAAGGCTGAAAAACAAGTTTCTGTTATTTAGCTCTTTGTTTCTCTCTAAGAAAATTCACTTTTGTTTTTTAGGGGATTTTGAGGTACTAAAATTAAGGTTTAATATCAATATGTATATGTGACAGTTATTTGAATATGATTGTTCATCATCTGCCATCTGTAAATAAAGTTGTTCTTTTATGTGTACTGTATTAATATTACCTGTAGCGTTTCCTCTCATGATATTTTTCAAATAATTAACAGAGTACCCTGACCAAAACAATAGCTTCTTGCTTTTTTAACATTTTGAAATTTCTGAGTAAAGCATTCATTATGTGACTAGTCAAAAGTTCTGGTCAAAAGAGCAGGATCCGAAGACCTGTTTTTAATGTCTCATTCTGCCTTCACCACTTATAACAGAAAACATTTTAAAAGTTACTAAATGTCTATTAAATGTGAGATTAACATTACTTACCTATCGATAAATGATATGAACACTTAATAGGATAATATGTTCTAAGTACTGAACAAAGTTTTGAGTAGTTACTCAGTCAATGCCTTAATCTATTCTGATCTTCTGTTCCTGGATCTGCACACATGAACTCAGGCTTTAATGCATTCTTCGATGTTTATTTCATATCTTGTCACAGCGATGAATCAAAATGGTTATTTGAACAATTTATCCCATTCAGAGGCAAATTTGTGTAAAAAAGACACAAGCTTTGGCTGCATATAGACCTCAGATTAAATTTTAATCTGCTATCTGTATAGCAGATTAATACATTTCCAGTAGGTTTAATTTTCTTACATGTAAAATAAAAATGAAAACTGTTTCAAGTTCGGAAATTGAATTAGCTAACATTGCGGTAAAGTTTTGCACTGTTCATAGTAAATAGTAAGAACTCTGTATTTTTCGTCCTATGAATCTGGATAGACAGATACATACATAGATACATACATAGATGAAAGATAGATTAATGTGATAGAAAGATATAAAGAGATAGATAGATGAGAGGTACAGAGAGAGGTAGATAAAAGATAGATGATAAAGGTGTCGGCAGATGGTACGGTGGATAAGGGCACTGGACTCTCACATGGTTAACTGTGGTTTGAGTCCCGGACTTGGTGGCTTGTTTTCTTACTTTCATTCTCTCTCTCTCTTGCTCCTGTCCCTCTTGGGTCAAATTAAAGTAAATAAATAAATAAATTTTTTTTAAAAAAAAAAGATAGATGATAGAGATAAATGAAGCATGATGGAGATCCTGACAGAGAGATCTTCATGTCTATTAGTTAGATATGGTTACTTGAAGACAGGCTTCAAGGAAATTTATTTTTTACTTTCCCGAAGATCTAGCTTTTCCTACATATTCAAAGTGCTTAAAGTGATATTAATTAATGAATTAATAAATCTAATTAATAAACCAAATCAATGGGTTAATCAATCAATATTTTAGCTAAATTTAAAGCTCATGATTTAAGGTCCAGCATGTGGCGTGGTGGTTCAAGCGCTGGACTGGCACATGGCCAACTACAGTTCTGTCTGGTCCAGGTGGCCTGAAAACCACACCAGGCACATGTGCATACATGTAAAAAATCCCAGGAGGAGAATGGAAAAGAAATTGAGCATGGTCATTTTTTCTAGGGGTTGATTTCTCACTTCCCCTCTCACTGTCTCTTGTCTGTCTCTCCAGGGAGTACATTCACTCTGTGACAGAAACCTTAAACAAATAAAATCATGTTTTAGGGCCCAAACCATGGTATGGTGATTGAAGCAGCTAGATCCCACAGAGCTGACTGCGTACTTCAAATCCTGGACCAACCGACTTGAAAAAGACTCCAGGTGCAGGTGCAAGTATGCCCAACATCACAAATGGAGAAACGGAGGAGAAGGGACTGTATGTGACCAACTCCCATGGAGGTACCTTCTCTCTCTCTCTCCTTCTCTTCCAGAGTGCACAGGCCATCTAACAATAAATATGAAAATAAATAAATATATACATACATATATATAGCATGGTTTAAAGTGGAAGTCAGTTCTCTCTTATATAATTCATTTAGTACCTAAGAGTAGCTCCTAGATTCATAATAAATTTCTTATTCTTATTAATAGAGATGTGTGGAAACTCATGCTTTATAGGAGACGTATCTATTAGCATTCTCGCTCTTAGAGTAGCGGTTATTTCCTGTGCAATGTTAATCAAAATATATTCTAACTTGGGCCTTCTTTGAAGAAAAACAACCACCTTCTGAAGACATTACTTTTTGATATCAACATTGAGAAAACAGCCATTAAATACAAATTATATTTTAAGACATAATAAATGAGATCACTTCTTTTCTCTATAGAGGAAAATATATCAAATACTCTCTTATCAAATACAGTACTTAGGTAGCAGATGGAGATGAAAAGAAATTAAATAATTCATGAGAACAGTAGGGTTTTTAGGTTATTATTATTATTATTAACAGAATTCCTCTCAAAGGTGAGACAATAAATGCAAACTTTACTTACTCCATGCAGCTTCACAAATTGTAGCTAATGAATTATCTATCAATCACTTTATTTATCATACACATAAATGGGTTTATCTCATGCTGTATAGTCACATGACAGGATCTATCACCTATTATTTAAAATGTGTCTCAAAGACTTATAAATATTATAATAGCGCAGAACTGCAAACCATCAGACCATTGAAGTAATTTCATAAAAACATCTAAGTTTGAAGGAACTCTGAACATTGGATGAGCATTCATATTGATTCTGCTAAAAATAAGTTTTAAAACATTGCATGTTACACAGAAAATTGTCATGGTAAAAGTTAGAAAAACAAAATTATCAGTGTAACATTTATTATGTAGAAAATAAAACTTTTGGTAAGCTCAACCTTGACATAAATCCAGCATAATTATATTCAGTTCAGAAATGTTAATATATATTAATGTATATGAATATTCATTCTGAGATTTCAACATGATTAGAAAAATTAGTAATACCATATCTGTTGATGTATGTATCATAGGGCAGAATGCTCTACAGGAAAATATTTACTTTCTCTGAGCCATCAATTAACAAATCACTTAGAGACTATGTTCACATAGTTTAAATATGCTTCCCTATAAAAAACCCGAGTAATAAATATTACATGCATTTAAAATGATCAATATTTTGAAAACAAACATATCAACTATCTCAATCAATGCATATGTAGTTCTGAAGTCTGGTTTATATAACAATTCTTTTTTATTTTTTACCATAGAACATGAAAAAAAAAACATTATTAACCATCTCCAGGTCTTACACGTAACAGTAGTTTAATTCTCTTTGGATTAATCATTAGTAAATTATGTTTGAAATAATAGAAAGATCAAAATTAATAAGAGGCTAGGTATATCAAACAAATAAAATGTAGACCTTTAAAAATACATATGTATTTTTAAAACTATATCTCTTTATTATCTCTACTAAGGTGAACAAGTTCATGTTTATTTGCTACCCATGAAGACATAGATGTAAATTGTAAACAGAGTCGAAACTCTGGCTAAGCTATTATTTTATGCTCTTGAAAAATAATTTTGAAGCTAAAATCCAAAATAATTAAATAAACACTACTAAAAGTTATGAAAATCCAATCACCTAAAAAGTACTGAATTTACTCATTTTAGTATTTAAAATTAATGATTTATAATGTTCACACTTAGAGAATATATACCATATTATGGTTAGAAAACACCAAATAGGAAAGGCTAGAAAATTTCCACAAAATAAGAACAATCAAGTGACTTTGGTCAAGTTCTCATTTTATAAAGATTAAAGACTGACACCCATGGCCTTCCTTTTTCGGTTGTGATTGCGATATTGAATAGTTGCTTTTTCTGAGTTGGGACAATCTCAGGATTTGCTGCTTCTTTGATTCATTATCAATGGTTCATTCCACCGTGATAAGCTGCAATTCTCATCCTAATAGGTTTATAATGATTGCTTAAGCTTTATACTTTGTAATCATTGGAAGACTTCACTCACCTTGTTCAAGTGGTTGGCTTTTAGTTGAAGTAGTTTTCATCTTGAGTGCCTCCCTAACAGACATGTCACAGCAGGAGCCTTTGTTAGTGTCTTGGTCACTGTCAGCCTGATCACTGTCCCCGTGCCCACTGTCTCTCAGGCTGGCTCTTTCTGGGTCCTTAAACGTGGAGCTACTGAAATACATATAAAGAAAAAGAAGAGAAAGTGTTGTCTCTACTAGTTTGAATCTGAAGTGTAGTCTCTTGCAAAGCAATTTTGACACGAATGCAAATGGGGAAGCTGAGAAAGTTATTTAATAGGCCTTACCTTTGAACAAACTGCTGCCTGCTGCCCATGTAATTGGGCTCTGCGGGAAAATTGTCTGTCTGTGAAAGAGAAGGAAAAAATACGTATAGTTGTACACTGGACAAATCTCCTGCAGAGCAACAAGATTTCCTAGTGGAAAAATGATTAATAATTCAAAAATTCCTTAATCTTCAGATTTGTACATTTTAATTAAATTGGAAATTGCTGACATGTAATTATGTACTCAGAACAATTAAATGATTCCGGTCCACAAATTACCTGTTAAAGTAAACAATGAGCCTGTCATAGCTGGCATTCTCCGTTAGTACCAGGATGGATAACACTGTGTTGTTTCATTATTTAGATATTAAGATTGAATATTTGTGGGAAGAGTGGGAAAATGACCTAATTTCTCCATATTAAAAGTGTGAATTATTTAATAATACTCATTTTTAAACATAATTACATCATCTGTTGGGATTCTGTGCCCTTCTTGATATCAATATCATTTAATGTCTTGCACTCCTCAATTAAGAGATACAAGGCCTTTCCTTCCAATTTTACCAGTAATGGAGACAAGCATGTCACATATGGCTGAACTCTTCTCTACAATTCATTCTTATCAACATCCCAACTATAGAAATCATATTCAAATAATCAAATGGAAATGGCTATTACTACCCGGTCATTAAAAACAAAGTAAAGTAAAAATAAGGGGGGAAATGTTACTTAAAACATCGAGAGTAAAGACATTGAGGAACCAGGCTTGTTTTTGTGGTCGTTTTTACTGCTTCCAAACTGACTTGGAGGTCTGCCAAGAAGAACTGAATTCTCCTTGTATCATGGAACAGAGTCTTTTAGGAGAAAGAGACTGGATCTTTCATAGATCTTCCTATACTGTACATTCATACACATTACTTCTACTTGCAGCTGACTCCGTGACAAAGCTTCTCCTGTTTTCTGCATCACTTCATATCACGCCATTATGCTCTGAAGCCGCTATGGGTTCGTACAAGAACATCCAGCATACAAGTAGCAGTGACACAGGGAGAATGCAATTCATGAAGCAGAGGGCCCAAGGTAAGGCTTAATGTAGTGCAATATGTGCTTTCTTTATAAATAAGGCTAATTTAAAATGAGTACTCTTTTTCTTCCCGTATAATAATTTAAAGTATTTGACTTTTGTGTTCTAGTACTGAAAAAAAAAAAAAGACATGTTAAGACTCATAACTTAAATTGTTATGTAAGTTACACTGTTAAGTTTGGGAGAAGAAAAAACTTTCACAGATTTGTGTGATTTTTTTTTTTTTCCGGCCAAACCACCTTTATCAAATTGCATGAATACAAACATAAAACTGAATAAAGTGGATTCATTTCTTACTACTAATGATTTTTAACTAGTAGTTGGTACAAGACAGTTTCCATTTACATGTTGTATTCATTTCTAGATTCAGAAAAACATCTTAATTTCTGTTTTTATTATGACATGATAACAATCTTTAAGGATACTATTATTTGCTAGTAAAATTATAAGTGATGACAAATCCCAAAAGCAAAAATGTTTGTTAAAGAATTTTGTGAATTTTTTAAAACTACAATTACTTGGAAACTCTATATCTTAATATTATCTAGTTCATTCTTTGAATTGCCAAAAACGTGTATCCAAATCGTAATCACTGTCTGTTAAAAGCTCAACATAAATGTTATGGAATACTCCAGGAAAACAAATCCTATGTATTAAGAGGAGAAAGAAAGGTAATATGAAATTGGACACACTGGTAAGAAAATAGAAGCACTATTATAGTCTTAAAATTTTACTGGTTTTAATTAGGCGGAGTCTTCTAGGATGTCGATCCTATTCATATACACACAGGCAGACAGACTAGAAAAACTTTTCTTCTGGTATCCTAATAGGCACAGTATGTAAAAATGCTTGCATGTTATTAAAATTCTAAGCAATTCTGATAAAATAAGAGACTTAAAATAAGAAATAAAATACATTTTCCTAGTGAATTAAATAGCTCTCAGAGAGGGAGAGAGAGAGAGAGAGAGAGAGAGAGAGTGAGTGTCTGGTGGACATTGGGCAATGATATTGCTGCCAAGTATTTTTTTGATGAAGACAGAAAAACAAGAGGAGACAAGAAGGCAGTTAGAAATGAAGAAAAAGAGAAGAAAAATAAAAACAGAAGGAAAAGCAGGAGAAAAATACAGTGAAAGAGAAAAAGAGTCAGAGTAAAAAAAAAGATATACAAAGGAAAAAGCAGTAGTGCAGAGGCAGCTAAAAAAAAAGACATTAGTCTGAGATCATAGACTTTCATACAATACGCACTACAATTTTTAAAGCTTACAACTTAATCAGTAGCAGTTTCAGAATTTTACACGAATTCTTTATAGATAGGAATGTCAGAGATCATGTGTGTGTGTGTGCGTAACTACCATAATAAAATAGCCATTCGACTCTCAGCAAACATATAACTCACTCCAAAACCCATGCTGGTTTAATATAGGAAATAACATTTTCATTATCTAAGCTGCAAAGGTTGTTTGAACATTCATCTAAAATAATCTGAATATGAAATAACAGTATCAGCATTAAAAATGGAAAGTAGAAGAAAAAAGCCATGTGTGTCACAGTATCATAATAGTTAGAAGTAGAAGAGCTTTCAAAAGTTTTATAAAACTGTACTCTAAAAACTGAGTTCTACTTCATATATTTATAATTTTTGAATTTTAGGTCTTGTTAGAAAGTAAAATTTGAAGAAAGGCAATTGTAACTTATTTTTAAGTTTCAGCAGAGTAATTAAGTATGAATATTTACAAATCTTTAAAAATATTGTCTTCCGGGACCAGCAGTTAGTGTAATGGCTATGTTGCTGGACTCCCATGTAGTCGACCATGGTTTGAGTCCCAGACCAGGTGGCTTAAACTCATGTCAGGCGCATGTGCGTGCGTATCCAAGATTCCAAGAGGAGAATGGAAGAGAAGGGATTGCGGCATGGCCATTCCCCCTTGGGGGGTGATTTCTCGCTTTCTGCCTCTCTGTCTCTCTCTGTCTTTCTGGCAAGTGCATGTGCCCTATAGCGAAAACCACTAAAAAAACTAAAAATAAAAAATAAAGTCTTTAAAACTAATCATTATCATTTTTCCCTCATAACCAACTTAAACATATAATATTTAATTATTAATTAAAAAGTATATAATTTGAAGCCAGCCACTGGCATGGTGGTTAAGGCAGCTGGACCCACATGTCCAACCATGTGGTTTGAGTACTGGGTTCATGGTTTAAAACATACACTTGTATGAACATGCCCGAAATCCCAAAAGGAAGGAGAAATGGAGAAGGAATTGTGGCATGACCATCCCCTATGGGGGTGTGAGAGGTACTTGCTTACTTTCCCCACTACTCTCTCTATCTCACTCTAGTTAACAAACATGTCTGCCAGTGAATTAAAACAAAAAAAGCATGTAATTTTTTATCATTAAAAATAACATATATACCTTGAACTAGTAGGTAGTTACTTAAAAGTTCTCAAGAAGATATTTTAAAAGCTTTAGGTTATAATGATAAATTTAATCTTTTCAGAAGTCAGCAATAAATGAGACATTTTTTTTTAAAGTTGTATTTTTTGGGGGGAGAGGGCATCAGCAGATGGTGTAATGGTTATATCGATGGACTTGCATGTGGTCCACCGCAGTTCGAGTCCTGGACCCGGTGGCTTAAAACTCATACCAGGCACATGTGCATGTGTGCTCATAATCCTAAAAAGAGATTGGAGGAGAAGGGATTGAGTCATGGCTATACTCCCTGGGAGATGAGTTCTTGCTTTCAGTGTCTCTGTCCCTCTGGCAAGCGCATGCACCCTATGGCAAAAATTTCTCTTAAAAAAATACCTTTTTTAAATTTAAAATTTTATTTAATTTTATTTATTTATTCATTTATTTTAATTTGACCAGAGAGAGAGAAAGAGAGAGAGGGAAAGTGAGAAAGCAAACCCCCAGGTCTAGGACTTGAATAGTGGTCGGCCATGTGGGAGTATCCAGTGCCCTAACCACCACACAACCTGCTGGTCCCAAAAGTTGTCTTTTTAGGGACCAGCAGTTGGCATAATGGCTGTGTCACTGGACTCTCATGTAGTTGGCCATGGCTCAAGTCCCAGACCCAGTGGCTTAAACTCACGCCGGGCATGTGTGTGTGCGTGCCCAAGATCCCAAGAAGAGAATGGAGGAGAAGGGATTGTGGTGTGGCCAACCCCCTTTGGGAGGTGATTTCTCACTTTCTGTTTCTCTGTCTCTCTCTGTCTTTCTAGCCAGCACACACACCTTATAGCAAAACGCTCTGAAAAAAAAAATTCAAAAGTTGTCTTTTTAAAAGTGATTATATTTAGAACTACGAATCTGTAGTGATATAAAACTCAATGTCCCTTCCTATTTTTGTTTTTTTTGTCAATTTACTTGTTAAAGGCAATAAAAATTAAGATATGCTTTAATTTCCTTTTTGTAGAACACAAACAAAAATAAACAAGAAAGCAAACACTGAAGATTATAAGGTCTTTAATATATGAATATTGATTATTTGCCTTTATGTATTTCTCTCCGGTACTCAACAAATTGTAATACAATTATAAATGATGATAAAAATCACAATTGTTATCAGTAATAATTCCTAAGATATGTCATCTTCTAAACTTGCTCATTCTTCTACAATTCTGAAACTTAAATCATGATTTTAAAAACAAGTGTCTCTTGGGGGAACCAGCAGTTAGCATAATGGCTATGTCGCTGGACTCCCACATAGCCGACCGCAGTTCGTGTCCGGGACCCGGTGGCTTAGAACTCAGGCCAGGCACATGTGTGTGCGTGCCCAAGATCCTGAGAGGAGAATGGAGGAGAAGGGATTGCGGCATGACCATCCCCCCTGGGGGGTGATTTCTCGCTTTCTGTCTCTATGTCTCTCTCTGTCTGTCTGGCGAGCGCACGTGCCCTATAGCAAAAACCTCTCAAAAAAAAAAAAGAGAACAAGTGTCTCTATGAAAGGTCAAAAGGATGTACCCAATGAAACTGAATCATGTTGCTGAAATTAGGAAAGTTCTTTATTTGTGCAGGTAGAATAAATTGATATGGGCACTTACGCATGCTTAAAAAAATTAACCTGAAATTAAATAGTACAAGAAATAAATACAGATTCTTATTAAATATTAAAAATTAAAAAAATTCTAAAAATCAGGCATTTCACAAAATTCATCAATTAAAGAAAACAATTCCCAGCTAACTAAATAAAGAAGGAAACTTACTCTACTGTACTAAAGGATATATACAAAAGAACACGTCATACTTAATAAAGGTAGATAGCTTTTCTCCTAGAAAAGGAGATACCCTGGGACCAGCAGTTAGTGTAATGGCTGTGTTGCTGGACTCCCACGTAGTCGGCCGCTGTTCGTGTCCTGGACCCGGTGGCTTAAAACTCACGTCGGGCACATGTGTGTGCGTGCCCAAGATCCCAAGAGGAGAAAGGAGGAGAAGGGATTGTGGCGTCGCCATCCCCCCTGGGGGGTGATTTCTCGCTTTCTGTCTCGCTGTCTCTCTCTGTCTGGCGAGCGCATGCACCCTATAGCAAAAACCTCTAAAAAAAAAATGAAAGGAGATACCCTGCCACCATTCTATTCATCATTTGTACTAAAAACTCTAACAAGTTCAGGGAGGCAAGAAAAGTAAATAAAGGACATACAAATTGGACCAGAAGCCATCCAGAAGATGTGGATATGTACAGTATTAGAAGCTGAAAATGACTGCATAGAGAACTACAAGATGAGTGAAGCTGGAAAAGATGATGAAAAAAATCTTATAATGGGTAACTGCCATACAGAGTATAACTAAGGTTTTTCCATTACATTTTCAAATATAAAGTTTGACCCATCACATAAGTGATTAAAATACAAGTTATGAATACAATCCAAATAATATGAAATGATTGATGAGGAGACACAGGTAGAAGTATTAGAATGCATTTGACTTTTAAAGGTATTGACTAAAAATCAAAACAGAATAAATGAAGATGTAAATACGAATGAGACTAAAATCTGATAATCCCTATGTATATGTATGTATATGGCATGCATTTATACACACATATATACAGTTATGTCTGTTCTAGCTTTCCTGAACTTATGTCAGTTAAATTAGATTGATGTGTGGAAAGATGTGTCCCCCACCCCGCTTTTTTTGATTTCTCAAAGCTGGAATAAAATATACATATTTTATGGCAAAAACAAAAAAATAAAATAAAATAAAATAAATCCGGACCAGAAGAAAAAAGTGCCCCAAGACAGTATCATTGTAATCACAGATAATATTATTCTTTAGGTTAAAAAAACAAACAAAACTTAGAATTAGTAAGTTAAGGAAGGTTGCTACATTCAAGGTCATCCCCAAAAAAGGTCCTATTTCTTTCTATATTGTAGAATGAATTCTTGGAAGACAAATTCCAAAAGTAATATATTTACACTAGCTCCCTAAAAATAAAATACTTTAGTAAATATATATTTTTAAAATGTGTAAGCTCTGTATGCTGAAATTATAAATGCAACGTAATTCCATTTAAAGTCCATCCATTCAAATTTGGTAGCTATAAACAAAATGATTCTTAAATTTATATGGAAAAACAAACGAATTCTAATAGTCAAAACAACTGTGAAAAAGAAGAATCAAACTGTTGAAATCACACTTCTCTAAGACTTACTATTGACACTGCACAAATAAAGACAGTGGAGTATTGCCTAATGAATAGACATAAAGGTCAACGGGGACAGAAGCGACTGACAAATATGGCCTATTGACTTTTGATGAAGTCGCAAAGGGAATTCAATAGATAATTCAAGAGAAATAAACCTGGACTTACACCTCACACTTTACGTACACATACACACAAACATACAAACACAAGTACCAATCACAGATCTGATTGTAAACTATAAAATTGGAAAAAGAATCTTTGTGATCTGAAGGTAGGAAGAGTTCTCAAACCTGATAACAAAGAATGATCCATAAAGGAAAGAAAAATTGAACTTCATCAAATTGTAAATGTTGGTTTTGCAAAAAACATTATTAAGAAAATTAAAAAACAAGATAAAGCTCTTGATAAAATATCTGTAATATTGGATGCAAATATATAAGAAACTATCCAAACTAAACAGTAAAAAAAAAGTCTTAAACTAACACTTCACCATATAGAATACCACATAGATATTCATTGTAATTAGCGATTAAGGAAATGTAGTTGAAAATTAAAAAGAAATGCTACTATATTAAAGTACTTTAAAAGTTTGTGGAGGGGACCAGTAGATGGCATAATGGTTACATCGCTGCACTCCCATGTAGTGGAACACGGTTCAAGTCCCGGACCAGGCAGCTTAAAACTCACACTGAACACATATGTATGCATGCATGCCCCAAATCCCAAAAAGAGACTAGAGAAGGAGGGATTATAATGTGGCCATTTCTCTGGGTGGGGGGTGTGATTTCTCACTTTCTGTCTCTGTCTCTGTTTTTCTGGCATGCACCCTATAGTAAAAACCTCTCTCTTAAGAAAAAGTTTGTGAAAAAGTAAAAATTAAAATTAAAGTACAAATTTGGGACAGGTGGTAGCATGGTGGTAATACAAACAGATTCATACGGGAAAGGTCTTGGGTTAATGTTCGGGGATCTTCCTGACTATACCAAATCCACATTTATGTATTCATGATTTAGGTCTGCAGACACTAGGAGTATATCATGGCAAGCAGACCCCGTTTTTAGATCAGCAGAGACTATGAGTGGGTCATGGTATGCAGATCCTGTTGAGGGTATCTGACTGTCTGTCTCTCTCAAAGAAATAAATAATAAACTTAAAAAATAAAGAACTACGATTTTATTTGATTTAAGAATACAATTGAAATTTATTCAGCTTTTTTATAATATACATTCTTCATGAACTTTTTGGAGAACCCTCATGTACTGTTAGAATAATTTTTTTTAAATAAGTTAACCATATAAATGCTGACAAGATCGTCACTCAACTAGATTCTCATATATTTAGATGAGTAAGCAAAATGATACAGCTATTCTGGGAAATGAGTCAGCAGTTTCTTATGTAGACAAATATAAATGTATCAGATGATGCAGCATTCATGCTTCTAGGGATTTATCCCAAATAAATAAAAAGTAAGCTCACACAACTATTTGTATTTGAATATTTACAGGAACTAGCTTTCCTTAAAACTCTAGTTGGCCTAGATATCCTTCAATAGATGCATAGATAAAGGAAAAAAATAAAAAACAACTGTCATCCAGATGTATAATAAAATACCATAAAATACCATTAGCAATGAAAAGGTAAATTATTTATGCAACACCTTGCAGGAATCTCAAAATCATTATAGTAAATAAACAAAGACAGTCTCAGAAAACTACTCTGTGTGATTTTACTTTTAAGACTTTGCAAGGGCCAGTGGATGGCCATGTGGTTTGAGTCCTGATCCTATGGTTTAAAAAGCATGCTAGGGGCATGTACATGCATGCCCAAAATCTAAAAGGGAGAAAGGTTGAGGAGAAGGGATTGTGGTGTGATCATCCCCCAGAGTGGATATTTCTCATTTTCTCCCTTTCCCTTTTTCTAAATCTCTCTGTGGCAAGCACACACACCCTCTGGCAAATTAAAAAAAAAAAAAAGAAAAATTGCAAAAAAGTTAAACTGCTATGACAGAGACTAGATCAATAGTTGCCAGAGGTTAAAGACGAGGAAAAAGTGTGTCTGGAGAGAGATAGCATAGAACATTTCTGTGGTGATGGACTATTTAGTTTCCTGTTTATTTCATGAAACTATACATATAGAAAGATTCACAGAACTATACTTCCCCAAAAGTCATCGTCTTGTATGTTAATTTAAAAAATAAGTGGTAATAACAAAATAATCATGACACAGTGATCTGCATCTCATCAATACTGAGGATTCTTTTGTCCAATAGAAAATCATTATAATCCTACAATTTTTTTTATTAAATATTCTCAGCAAACATTGTTTCTGAGTATGTTTTTGAAAATAGTACCTAGCCAACATTTAAAATCCATGTAGAAAGTCCATATTCATTTGGACAGGATACAAATGTATTTCAAGCATAAAGATCTATTTAGCCACAATAGCAAACCCAAGCAACAGCTGTATAAGACAGACACCTTAAATATAAATTATTTATTTTAACTTTAATTTCTTTCAGTGGGTTCTTCTGAGTGCCATTCCTGTTTACCCAGCCATAAAATAAATGCTTTAAATAAAGATTCCAGACTGCATTTGTTACGAAGGAGTAGCCTCTCTTTTTCTTACAGGAAATAAACATGACTAGATCATGAAGAACTGGGCTCTATCTTCAGAAATGGTACGTTTTTAAATTTAGAAGATATCTTGTAAAATTGAGTGTCTGTTTGAACATTAACAGCATGCCTCTTGTAAAGACTCAAAAGATATAATACAAAAAATAATTGCCATCTGAGATACACGAAAGTGTAAGTAAAATATTGTCAAAATAATTATACAAGGTTGGCAGTAAAATTGGAATAATACTATGTAAAATGTGTGTTTTTAAATGAGATAATGTATAAAAAACTATGTAATACAATTCTCATTCTAACTTTTTAAAAAAAGTAAACCCTATGTAAAGCACTGTAATAATAATGAAATTATAATACATGGTTGAATGTACAGTGATATTTAAAATAATACTTTGGTTTCTATAAAATAAGGCAGTTGTGAGATGAGAAAAGTAAAAACTTTATTTCTGAGTTATATTTCTTATACATTTCAGGGACAAAATATCAGAATGCTAGTCTTGAAATGTATCCTTGCAAAAGGAAGAGAGGATACTGTGAGAGTTAGGAATCAGGAGGAAAACTGGACTCCATGGTCAAGTTTTAACATTATAAATACTACTTAAGTAAATGTTGCTAGGATTCAATCTATGTGATTAGTGTGCTCACATTCTTGATTGTTAAATATATAAACAATAATCTTGATGCTAATTAGCCATTAGTATCTTATACTACCCATTACAAAGTCAGAAAATTTCCTGTGAAGGGAACAATTCTGACACACCAAACAGCTGTGGTATTTCCAGAATGATTGCCATGGGAGCATAGGAGACAGTAGATTTAAGCTGGTGGCATTCTTGATGTTCTCCTGTCTTTGCGTCTTTACCAAAGAGGAGACTATTGGGACAGAGCCTACTATTTAACTGAGTGTATAAATTTATATCATAAACATACTCCGAACACAGGTAGTATTAAAAAAATCCACCACTAAACAGTAAAATTCACAGTGTATGAAAATCAATCAGGAATTAGAAAACATGCAATATACCAGTAAAATATAAATCGTATCTGGGAGAAAAATCAATCAAGAACAGATCCAGGGGTGATGGAATTAACTAGCAAGGATATTAAAAATCTATTAGAAATATTTAAAAGTATACTCAGGACATGGACTAAGTGCCTCCTTATATTTGTGCTGTAAGTAATTCCTCTGCTCTCCTTGGTCTCAGCCATGAAGATGAGAAACAGAAAATAAAATCTACTCAAATGAAATGTCAAAAATATTTTTAAGGTTTTTTTTTTTTTTTTAAATTGAGAGAGATTTTTGTTATAGGGCATGTGCTTTTTCTGGAGGGACAGAGAGACAGAGAGACAGAGAGATAGAAAGCAAGAAATCACCCCCGAAGAGAGGTGGGCTATGTTGTAATCCCTTCTCCTTTCTCCTCTCAGGAGTTTGGGCACATATGCACATGCACCCAATGTGAGTTTAAAGCCACCAGGTCCAGGGCTTGAACAGAAGTCGACTATGTGGGAGTCCAGCAATGTAACCATTATGCCATGTGCTAGTCCCTTTTCAAGTATTTTAAAAATAAAAACACTAGATGAGACTGGCAGATTAGACACTGAGAAAAGAAAAGATACAACTTCTAAAAAAAATTCGATTTATTTTCCTTTATTCATGTTATAGCATGTACCCATGCACTAGTGGGAGTGAGAGAGAGAGAGAGAGAGAGCTAGAGGGAGAGAAAGATGAGTCCAGTCACACTGGACTCTCTTTCCTCCATTCCTTCAGCCCTCTGGATCTTGGGCACTCAGATGCAAGCCTGGCTTCTGTCAGGATGACAGGGATTTGAACCATGGTCACCATGTGGGATCTAGTTTCTCTTGAGCACCTTACTCCTGCTGA
>NW_006160175.1:2839923-2931067 GCF_000334495.1 Tupaia belangeri chinensis
GAACCATCAAGCTGGCCCCAGAAAAGAAAAGATAGAGCATTTTATACCATGCTCCAGAAGCATTTACCTCAATAATTATATGAAATATTTATTTGTGTGCTTTTGTGTATAAACTTTATGTTTGTGTCACCTTGTCTATAATTTTGTAATATACTCAAGAGTTAAGGTAGATATGTCAAATACCGAAAGGACCTCCCATTGGTTGCAATATAAAGATAAAGAAGGTTTTAATTCCAGATGTATTGATATAAACTAGAAATTAGAAAGGAAAAATGAAAATGTTTTTGAGATTTAGAAGTCATCATTGAAAGAACAACTTACCTCTTACACAGTAAATTAGGGTTGAATGTGTACTGAACAAAACAGTGTTTTGTCTAAAAGTAAATAGTTCTAGTTACGGTGTTGAATTGCATCATTATAAATTCAGTGTTTTCCTAATCCAGAAGTACAAGGGAGTGGAATTTTGAAAAATCTCTTTGAATTGGGGACACAAGGTTGATTGCATACATTGACGCCATTGGGTTGAAAACAAAAGAAAACAAGTTGAACTTTTCCCTTAATTCAAAGGCACTGCTTTTCACATTGATGACAAGCATTCTTTTTGCAGCAGACTGAACACAAGGGAGTGTTAAGAGGTGAATAATTCACTTTAAGCCTTTTCATACCGACATTGCTTCTGATAGCTTTGCCTTCAACAGAATATATGGTGTGGTTCTTTGTACATTGCTGAAGTAGGAAACAACATTTTAAGCCCCCACTTATAAAGTTATCTGACAGCACCTATGGCTTTGGAATTTTTAAAGTGCATGAAGTATGGCAATAAATGTATTTATCAGTGGTTTTCAAAATAATACATTTTACACAAGTATAGTTTTGGTCGACATCTGTGTTTTGCTACCCAAGGCATAATAAAAACATGGAATATTCTTACCACATCGAGCAAAACCCAGCATTCCTTTAAATTAAACTGAGCCGACAGGAACAGCCACATCCTCTATAAGCAAGAATTTTAAGTCTACTGCTCAATGAGGTTGGTGGATTATTTTTTAAGGTGGCCATATATTAAAAATCTCTTCCAAATGTTAACTTGTTAGTGATTTTGATAATTTTAATGATAACATGTGCCAGAATTTAATTAGGTAATTTATAAATCTGAAAGAAAGTCATCCTTGAGAAGAACAAAGAAAATTGAGGTAATCCAAAGGTAAGATGAGTACTCTTTGTTACCTATAAAACCACATAAAATAGAGTATGCTATACTTTCCCTTTATATATTTGCTGAATTCCAGAGCCCACTGAGTTGCCAATGAATTCTAGATGTACTTTCTCCTGGGCAATGGCATAGTGTTATGGTAGGAATTGATGATAGAAAAGAAATCAAACATACTTTTGTAACTCCAATATCCTTAATTCAACTATTCTCTTGAATACAATCAGCTTCTCCATCTTGACACTACCCAGTACCACCTCATCTTCTCTTCATTCCAGTAGCTCTGGGGCTGGGGGCGGGGGGTGGGTGGGAACAGAATTTCGTGTTCTTCCCTTGTTTGTGTTTGCTCTCAGCCAGACTTCATCTTTGAACAATTGCCTTTGCTTTCTTCCTCCTGGGCTCTTTTTCTATCTCTGTTAAGAATATTGAAGGATTTTTCCCCTAAAAAGAATATCTAAAACTGAATTCACTGCAATCTCTCTTAGTTCTCCAGGACTAAGAAATTAAAGCTTATATGTGGCCAAAATTCATTACGATTCGGAAAGAGCTTCCTATATTTTCAACATGTGAAGAGAAAGAGAAGGAGATAAATTGGTGACAATATTTTATGTAATATCACCATGAACACTGTGTCTCCTGATACATAGATTTCCTTAATATCATAATTTATTAATTTTAAAGAATTCAATAGGACCAGCTCCATGGCAGGGCAGTCATGTGCTGCACAAGAGAAGCAGAATTCTCCGTAGGGACTGCAGGTTGAATCCCTTTCAGCCTGAAAGACATTGGGAAAGCATCTGGCTATCCAAATTTCAGCAAGCTGGGCAGGGATCATAGCACGACTAGATTTTGTGCAAGATGCTCTCTCTATCTCTCTCACACATCCACACACACACGCTCCATCATGAATAAAGAAAAAGAGTCCATTTGTTTAAAAGTTCTATTTCTGATAAGCCAAAGAACACGTTTATGAATTGAATTATTTAGATGCAAGTCAGTTTTTAGTGTAATTAATTTAGCTATTATGAATATGCTTTGAAAAGTATACTGCACGGGCTCTAAATGCATAGCATTCATTGTGTAAGCTGCCCTGGCACATTCAGAGTACGCTGCCTTAAATTAAGATCTGGAAAACAGTGTTACTGATGTTTATTACTCACTCTTCTAAACTGCTCTAGGAGACACAGTGGAGATATTGTCCCCATTCTTTTTTCGAATAGAGAAACGGCAACTATGTGACTTTCCTAGAGTTGCCCATCATATACCCAATTCATTATAGGGCAACGATATTAGCCAGAGACTGTCAGCACCAGTTGGCTGCTGTGCTGCCTCTCCAAGTTAATGGAGAAAAATAATGAACCATTCCAATATTTTAGGAAAAATGTTGATGAGAAATTAATGTAACTTGCCTTGAAAATACTTTCGTTAAAAATAAAAAATTATTGTTACATACAAAGGAAAAAATAGTATACTACCATACCAACAACAAGAAGGCCCTTTTAAAAACTGAACCTTTGCCTTTATATACCTCTATGTTATTTTAATACACTGAAAAATATATATAACTCCAATAACTAGATTTTCCTTTGAATCATAACATAAAAAAGTCCATTTATTACCAAATATTCTAATGCATGGAATAAACTTAACCATATGGTTACTTACCATCATTATACTCATATAAATTGTCAAAATAGGCACCTCTGAACACCTTTTAAGTGCAAAAGAAATTTAAGATATGACACTTAGTTTATAGTTATCTAAAATTCTCGAGTAAAAAAATTACTAATTTAAATGGTGAGCCAAATGCATAACAGACATTTAGACTGTTAAACATTTCATCAGTTTATTTTTTCACAATATGCTATAATTTAAAACATTATAAATGCAATAATTTTGGTAACTACATCCCACCAGTTTTGTGACTCTAAATATTAAATCACTAAATAAAAACATAATTTTTACTTAGATAATGAATTACATTTTGCTAATAGGTAAAAGGAAATCACCAAGTTTTGTTTTCTATCTAGGTTTCCATCAATTTTTCTAATCCATCACTTTTAGAGGTGTTTTTTAATTTCCAGTAAGAAAACAAATAAACAAACAAACAACAACAACAACAAAAAAAAGAGAGAATGGAGGGAATTCAGGGTGGAATGGGCCAATATAATACCTTTCGAATTTTTTTTCCTTCTAATATTTCTTGACAAACCGAAAAAAAACCATGATGAACCCAATTCAAAGATGGGAGAATGAGCTGAAACAAAAACAAAAACAAAAACAAAACAAGAAACCTCTCTAAGGAAGACATATGAAGAGCCAAAAGGCTTATAAAAAAATGTTAATCATCCCTCATCATAAGAGAGGTCCAGATCAAAAGCACAATGAGATACCTCCTAATTCCAGTCAGAATGACTAATATTAAAAAGGCAAAAAGTGGTAAGTGCTGGTGGGTATGTGGTGAAAGGGGAACTCTCCTACATTGTTGGTGGGAATGTAAATTAGTCCAGCCACTGTGGAGAACAATATGGAGATTCCTCAAAGATCTTTAAATATAACTACCATATGATCCAGCAATCCCACTTCTGGCTTATCTACCCAAAGGACAAAAGAATGCTTAATTGGAAAAGTGCTTGCGCATGTATGTTTATTGTGGCATTATTCACAATTACTAAAACATGGAACCAACCTAAATTTCTATGAACAAAAGAATGAAAAAGTGCCACATAGACTCTATGGAATACAATTCATTCATTAAAAATTTTAAAAAAAGGCTCTGGCTTTTGACAGAAAGTGGATAAATGGGGAAAATTTTACTGCTGAGTGAAGCAAGCCAGGCTATGCAGGAGAGACATTGTATGTGTTCACTTAATATATACTGACTGTCCACACTCTGTGGCCGAAATGAAAAGATTAGAGGATATAGAAACATAGAAAATGATTATAGATACCAGATACAGTGTGGGAGGAGGGTGGGAAAAGGAAAAGAGGCTGAGGAAAAATATTAAGGAGAAAAATAGGGAGCCAAGACATTTACGGGACCAAGAAATGGGTTATTATCTGTTGATGATACCATGCATAGTATCCCTAACTGGACTGGTGAAAATATATTCATGTTGGAATATTCACTTTACAAGCTAAGTGGCATATGTGATTAAATGTATAAAAGAAATTTAAATTAATTTAAATGAAAAAAATTTCTTAACAGAATTGTTAATTCTTTTTTTTTTTTTTTTTGAGAAGTTTTTGCTAGAGGGCACGTGCGCTCACCAGACAGAGAGAGACAGAGAGATAGAAAACGAGAAATCACCCCCCCAAGGGGGATGGCCACGCCGCAATCCTTTCTCCTCCAGTCTTCTCTCGGGATCTTGGGCACGCTCGCACACGCGCCCGGCGTGAGTTTAAGCTGCCAGGTCCAGGACTTGAACCGTGGTCGACTATGTGGGAGTCCAGCGACATAGCCATTACACTAAGTGCTGGTCCCAAAAATTGTTAATTCTTTATAACAATAAACAACAAACCCATCAACTAATTAATCAACTAATATATTTTACAATAATTAGTAAATACTTTGGGAAAATTCTGAAGTCCACAACCTTTTGCATGGGCTTCCAAAGTAATTTATAAATTATTAAAAAGGGAAAATACTACAAAATTTAAACCACTGGATTTCGATTTCTGATTCCAAAACAAAATAGTAAGTTGAGAAAACCATTATAGAAAGTTAAGACATAATATACAAGTAATGGAAGACTTTGCTTCAGAAATGACTATTACAAAGTAAAAGGTATTCCTAAATTTGTGAAAGAAGTTAATAATTAATCAAATTTATGAGTATTATATTACTGGAATATTTATCACTTTCTTTCTGAAATACAAGAATAAGTATTGCATTAAAAATGTATGTTTCAGTGGAAATTGTCTTTTTTAGGTAGGAATTCATACCTAAAATTAAAATAAAGCAAAGTGTCTTTACTTACGTTAACATATTTTTAATTAAACATTAGCACACAATGAAATGAAATATCTCTACTCTTTATCAGACTGTCACTTAATATCTAATTTAAGCATCTCTAGCACTTTCTTTGCTTGAAGACTTTAATTTCAAGAATTTTTCTCCTCTACTGAAAGAAGCAATCTTACTTACCGACAATCACTTGAGGCAATTGGCCTGCATTCTTTCATGTCCAGTTTTGAAATGACAATTGTTTTGATTTTGTTAGAAACTATAATCTACATGGTGCATTTTTTTACACAAGCACAAATAAAAACAAAATAAGTAAATATTCTTTAAAGATTACGTTTTACAACATAGTCTATGGCCAACTATGTCATTAAAAATTAAAAATTTTATTAGATTTCAGTTATGCCCTTTCATTTACATGCTGTCACTGGCTGCCTTCATGCCTCCATGGCAGAGTCAAGTAGTTGTGACAGGGACCATACGACCCACAAGCCCTAAAGTGTTTACTGTCTGGCCCTTCATAGAAAAAGATGTTGACTCCTGACTTCGAAAGACTAAATTTCTGTTCCTATCATATAATTAAAAATTTTATTCTCATGCTTCTATAGATTAAATTTTAACATAAAAATGAGGCGTTTCTACATATATACTATGCTACTTAGGTCAATTTTTGAAAAAATGGAAGTCATTTTCTTCCCCTGTAGGACACAGACTTCTCTCAAAGGCTATATATATTTGGAAAGCATGATTGAAAAAAATGTTTTTTTTTTTAAAGTGGATTTCAGTGTTAAGTGATTTGTAGCATGTTTATAATCTATTCTAAGGTACTTAAAATTGCAGAAACAGTACCAAGATGGGAACATCTGAAAACAAAAAGCACTTAGACGTATGATATTTCCCAAAGTATATTACACATTCCTCTGAGGGTACTTTGGATAGCAGTAAATAGCTATTTTTTTTCCAGTGACATTGCTCTTCATCTCTTGGTTACTGCAGAGAATTCACTCACTCTTGTACCTAGAACATGCTCCTTTGTATTCTATACTTTCTTCCCTATTTTGCAAGGTTATCTCACCATTGTATTGCAACATCTTCAAATATATCAGGTATAGGAAAAGTCATGGATGTTTTTTTTATGCTTTTCTATGCAAAAATGTGTCATGACTTTTCTGATAACCCAATATCATTTCTTTCCCACCTCACCCATAGGACCAGTATAATTATTTCTTTTTTTATGTATGGGTAAACTGAGGCCTATGTAACTCATGAAAAACTAACTTGAGGTTCCAACATGAGCCAGTAATATAAACAAATTTCTTTTGATTCAAAAAGTTGCACTTTCAATACCATATGATTTATCTAACTTTTATGAGTATTGTGCTTTTTATTCCACTTATCATTGTCATATGTATTTAACGTTCCTATAACTCTTTCTCTCAAATAATGCCTGTTAATCAATGCTCCTAACAGAGTTTCTAATACCAGGTCACACCCCTAGAATAGCTTTGTTCCGTAACTGTTCGTCTCTGAATTGGTTTAAACACGAATAAAAAGCAATGAGGTCTACTGAACAATTCTGACAAGAATAAAAAACTCAAAGCAAGTTCGGTAATTAAATTTGTAATCCTTGATTGCTTCTGGTTCTCTAAAATTTGAAAATATTTCTACTATACAGAGTCAAGCTACAAAAACCTCTTGAAACTGTTACTAGTCTCTCATTTGAGAGACCTGTGGTAATGTGTTGTACACAGGCATCAGCAGAGGTTTTGGCATTTAACATGTGATGATCTTAAAGAATTCTCCTCCAAACTGATCGGCAGAGTAGGAGCTAAGTTGCAATACTTCGTAGTAGCTATTAGTCATATATTATGTAATCACACATGATAGATTACTCAATATAATAAATACATGTCAACAATGAGATCTCCAGTGGTTAGGATCAAGCACCCTGAACACGAAGTCAGATGACCTAAGTTCTCTATCCCTCGCTGGCTGTATCAGTTAAATAAAATCTCTGTACTTCAATATTCTTAAAAAAAAAAGAAGTATAAATGAAACCAGATACTATCTGTGTATCTAATTTTCAAGTATTGTTGGCACTGCAACAGTTCTTTTGTAGACACTTCTCTTCAGTTTTTACCTGCTGTGAGCATTTCTTCCTTTAGGTCTCCCTTACCCTAACACACAGTCCTTAAGAAAGGTTTATTAATACTTTTCCAGAGTTGACTTTGTGAGTTTTAGAAGTGTGAGATAGCTGGAAAACAATTTTTGTAAGCTACTCCACCAAAATTGGTCACCTTTAAAAACTGTCTATTTAAAATTTACATGAAAGTGCCTAAACCTGGTTTAGAGCATAAGATGGCAATTTGCAATGACAGAAATTACCAGTCCAGTGAAATTACATTTTTATAATTATAAGTGTTCTGTAATGGAATTCAGTTCTTATGCAATAGCTAAATGTAGGACAACTGAAATACCATTTTTACAAAATACGCGGCTATACATCAGTATCCTAAAGTTTACTCCAGAATGTTTTATGTCATTTACTCTTAACAATAGTGATGTTATTCTTTAATATTTATTCAGGACTTAGTATGGATCATATTCTTTTTTTATTTTCAAGGTTCTTGTCACAGCACGTGTGCACTTGTCAGAGACAGACAGAGAGAGGGAAAGTGAGAAATCACCCCTCTGGGGTATGACCACGCCACAATTCCTTCTCCTCCACACTTCTCTTGGGATTTGGGGCATGAATGCACACATGCCCTGTGTTGATTTTCAACCTGCTAGGTACGGAACTCCAGCTGCAGTTGACTGTGTGTGAGTCCAGAGCCTTAACGACTATGCAATCTGCTGATTCTGGTCATATTCTTAATATGAACAATCAATGTTCATCTTTAATATTTACAGCAGCCCTATGGTCAACAGATATTATTACTTTTTTTAAGAAAACAGAAAAAATAAGTTAAACAGTTTGCTCTAGAGTAAATAACTACTTTTTTAAAAATAAGAAATCTTGGGAATAAAATCTTAGTATAAGCAATCTATTAGATAGCAACTGATTAAATGAGTTGCAATATATCCATTGACTAGCCCAGAATTCCAGAATTTTGTGATAATATGAAATTACACATTATTGATGTGGAAAGATGCCCATGACATATTTATATTAAGTAAAACACAGCTTAAGCTGTGTGTGTTTAAGATACATCTTTTTATTTAAACAAGTTGAATTTTGTGTGTATATGTGTACGTGTATGTGTATGTGTATGCATGTGTCCTGCACACAAAGTATGACTACTGGTTCACAATCCCTTTTCCAAAATCTTTGCACCCACATATTTATGTAAGCCCTAATTCTTTCACGTTTTTAGATGATATTTTTATGTATATTCCTATATAATCCATCCGGGTAGGGAGGGCTACCACATCTAATTTTAAATATATTACTATTTCTGCAGTAGAACGAAAGTTAGTATTCACACTTAGTAAAATAAATAAAGATTATAAATAGTTTTACAGCAGTTCAGGCCTGAGTGCTTTGGATATTGTAATTGGAGAGAAGGAAATGTAGATTTACACAACAAAAGGTTAGCAATAGCTATCTCTGAGTAGTAAATTATAGGCAATTAAGCTTTATCAATGTAACTTTCTCAGCCTACAATTATGTAATAAGTTCTTACTATACACTAGACACTGTTTTAGGTATGCTTTGCTTGGTAGAATTATTGCAGAACATGAGAATTCCTCTTAAAATTAGAAAAAAATGCAGTCATGATTTTGAGGAAAAAAAGGAAAAAAAAGAAACTGAGACATGGAACTATAACATGGTTTAAAATTATTTTAATACAAAAAATATAGATTTTCCCATATCAGAGTTTTGTAACAATTGTATTCCCCAAAAGTAAAATTTGTTTTTATAGGCAAACTATCAACTTGTTAAAAATCAAACAGGAAAGGAGTAACTGGCCAATGTAGGTGATTCATCCCTGGAGCCTCAGTACAAATTCCCAGTTCAATGATTGAGTAGTTCAAATCCAAAATGCACTAGAATAACAGTGCCTTGGCTACACAGATCTAGAGGCACACAGTCTCAGTAGGGTAGATTTATCTCTGGAATATCTGCCATTGTACAAAACAAGGGTTTTGATATCTCAACTGCTGAAAGAACTCATCTTTACAGATTACTTAATGCTATGCTTTGTTTTTCAGCTATGTCACCTGTTTATTCATATATTATAAACTCTTTGTATAAACACAAAACACCAACTTCATAATTTTCTCCAAAATAAATGAAAATGCATAATTTTAAAATTCAGGCTAGGGCCAGTCTCATGCTCTAGTGTTTAAAGGAGCCAGACCCCACATAGGCAACTGGCCACAGTTCAATTCTGGCTCTGGGTGGCTTGAACAAACACACCATGTGTGTGTTCATGCTTGCTCCAAATCCCAATAAAAAGGAGAAATGGAGAATAAGGTATTGCAGCACATATATCCCCTAGGAGGAGCACATTCTTGCTTTCTCTCTCTCTCTCTCTTCCTCCCTCTCTCTCCCTGGCAAGCTCATGTGCTCCCTGATAATTAAAAAATAAATTAATTCAATTTAAAAAATAAAATGCAGGCTAACTACCTGAAATATTAAATAGTTTAACTGATTTTTTTATCATTTCATATGATAAAGTTATCATATGATCTCTTCTCTGACAGCCAGCTTTCTCCTTCCTTCTTTTCAAAACCTGGAATCAGGTTGTCATATAGAGCTTAAAAAAATAGTATTTCTCTCCCTCTTTGAAGGTGCATGAGTTTATTCAGTTTTAGTCAGGTAATTTATAAAAGCTATACACTTAATATAAAAAAGACAAAGTATAAAACTCTTTCACTAGCCTAATTTGATTTAAGGATCCTCATACACTTTTGCTTGAGAGGACAGCACATCACAAATATAAAACAGTGCACCCAGTAGTGTATTTCATAAATAGCTCAAGCTGTAAGCATAACAATAAGCTCTCTTTCTATTATTGCAGAACCAATAAATAAGCATAATGAAAATCATGACACATTATTATATTACTCTGTATTGCTTCTATTCATTAAAAAAGAGATGAGTTCATTTAAAATAATTTTACATGTCAAATGACAGTAAGCTTTGCAATTGAGATGATGCTGAAAGAAATATTTGTAAAGAGCAGATGCATAGTCTTATGTGGATTATATCAAGATTATAATAGAAATGCAACGAATCTGGGAGATAACTACCCCATACCAAAATGGCAGTAGCACAGTATCCAAACATTTACATTATTCACTCATGCTATGTGTTTTCTGATGTTATGGAGTCAATAAAAAACAAATTAAAAAGCTTTAGAAAAGGTAACCTGTCAATTAGCCCTTAGATGAATTCTCCTTTTTCAGTTTCCCTGTTGACTTAATATACTAGATTATATTAACAGCACTGGCTTGTAAATAAAGAATTTCTGAATCCTATTAATGGAGATATGCTGCCAAAATAATCAGTTTCATCCTTAACAACTTTCCAAGTATTTGGAAAAGCTGAAAAATGGGATTATAAGGTTAAGCTGTGTACATTTGGCTCATCGCTATACAAATATTTCAGAGATTTGATCTCATAGGCTTAAGAAACACCTGTCTAATCATGACTATTTTACCACATTACATGAACTTCAGTGAGCAGAGCAATACACAAATGGTAAAAAGAAATCTTGATCAATTTACATAATGCACTTCTAATGTTAGGCATATAATTTTATCATACATTATCCTTCTAAGTGAAGACATAGAAATATTCTAAAAAGGCTCTCCAGTATCATACTTCTGTATGCAAAGAGATTAGAGGTGAGTTATATTTTAAAGCTCAGGATAACCAACTGAAATACTAAAGAGTTGCACTGATTTTTTTCCCTTATGTCATGACATGTAATTTTAGTGTAATTGGATGTTGTAAATGTAGTTTAAGTGCAACACAGATCCACCCAGAGTATAATGAATGATAGGTAGGAGTTTGTACTCAAAATAGGAGTATAAATTTCATCAGACTCTCTTATTTTACTTTTAAAAACTTAATGAAGTTGAACATTAGTTACTTTTTTACTAGATCCAGGATTAAATAACTATGCTGATCCTGTTGAATACACACTAGTCCATTAGACTTGATGTGATTTTTTTTCATATTTTGTTCCAAAAAGTAATTGGATTAAAACATGCATGGAATATGGCTCTTATCAGATTAACTTCAAATGCCCAACTTGAAAACACAGATTTTGAAACTGTGGTCCAAAATGGCAGCTAAAGGTCAATGAATCAAATTTCCAATTATGTTTCCTGGGAGCAGATGGGTGCAATGAAACCTAATGATTGAATTTTAAATGCGTTCATGCGACTTTTATCTGTTTCCCAACATGTTGATTTTACCTTAATGCTCTAACAAGATAATAGGTTTATTACAATTAACCAACTGAAATGATATCTCTACTGTCCAATTATTTATATCATATTACCTGGAAATATTGAACCAGAGTTCCTTCCCTCCTCTCCCCCACTCTCCAGAGCCTTCCCATCACCATCCCACACTTGCAACTCACAAGACCCATACGGTAGTATCATTAAATAACAGTCGTCTCCTTAGAGACTTGGATTTTCTAGTTAATAATGCATGTTTAACACAAATACCAAGTTCACTAAGACATCATGAGACATTTCAAATAAAAATCATTTTAAGGAATTTATTGACTAAGTTGAACTCTATAAAGTTTTTCCTTGTGTGGTAAACTGATATTCTGACCTACATAGTCATAAACAGAGGAAAAAAGTTTACCAAGAGGTTTTCAAAAAAAAAAGCCTGTTTTTCAGGAGTGGCAGATGAAGAATTTTATTTCCATTGTATCTTATTAGAGCATACTCTTGCCCAAAGAACAAAAAAGGTAACTTATGTGGACAGTTTTATTTTATTGTTTTTATATAAAAGAAAATCAACATTTTAACTCGTAACTATATATTCAAGCCTAAACTAGGATACTGAGGAAGCATTTTATTTTCACTAATAGCGAATGTTTTATATCTATCAAATGCATTTTGAAAATACCAAACATGGGATCAGCAGAAGGTGTAAAGGTTATGTAGCTGGACTCCCACATAGTTGACCACAATTCGAGTCCCAGACCTGGCAACTTAAAACTCATGCAGGGTGCATGTGTGTGTGTGCCCAAAATCCCTAGAGGAGAATGCCCTAGAGGAGAATGGAGGAGAAGGGATTGTGGCATGGCCATCTCCCCTGAAGGGTGATTTCTCGCTTTCTGTGTCTCAGTCTCTCTCTGTTTCTCCAGGAATTACACACATCCTATAGTAAAAATCTCTCTTAAAAAAAGAAAAACTGCCAAACAATACTGTTGAATGCAACCCATCCCTAAATATCTCTTATATGTAAAATAAACTAGGCAAATCCCAGGTCAAAATGTACTTTACCGTTAAAGTTAATCTGGTAATAAACACCATCATACATAATGAATTTGTATATATAAAAATATGAAATTTACATTAGATGTAAATATACAATACATTTAGGTATCCATATGAAAAGCGTATGCTCTGCTGGGATGTTATAGAAAAGACCAGATGGAAATGACAAGAAGAACAGAATTAGAACAAGTTCATGTAAGACATAAGTAATAATCTTTTCTTTTTACTTCACTCAAGATTAAATATTATGAATGATCCCTTTCAATCATTTAAATAACTTTTCAAAGTTTTTAAATCAAATAATGTGTGTTTTTGGATGTGTGTGTGTGTGTGTGTGTGTGTGTGTGTGTGTATTGGGTCATTGGAAAAGTCATTAGAATTTTTGCATAGAAAAATACATCATAACTTATCCCATGACCCAATATATATACAGGTTTTGGATACATACACATGCATATACACATGATTGTATGGTTTAATGTAAAGATTAACAAATGTTTAAAAACTGATGTATGCAGAATGTTCAGATTTTACCAACATTATTTCAAAGTTATATTTCTAATGGATATCTAAATTGTATTCTTTAAAAGAAAGCATTATGATAGTTTAAGAATAAGTCACATTTTCAGAGAAATAAGTAAAATGTAAACAGATTATGAACATCACAGGTCCAGCTTCTGGCCAATGTTTTCTGAAAGAATACCTGTACCCGGTGTATAGGCCTTTTGTAATTCCCTGAAAACAAGACCTATTCTTGCACCCCCTGCAACTGGACTGAGTGGCAACTTGGGGGTAGGGTGCTTTTTTAAAAAATGCCAGACATTTAAGGGTGAATTTACCAAGGGATTCAAACTATAATATATGAACAAATAGGGGTTATAAATCTTTACACTGAGACCTTTCTATTTGTGGGTTAATCTTCTAATCATATTTAACACTATTAATTTAATCTTTTAGAAAGTCTGTCTCTGCTACGAATGACAGTGAATTCTAAACATTTTAAAATTACATTTCCATTTTCTTTTCTATTATGTCTCCTTCACTCTGTATCTCAGCTATGCTGGTAAATAGGAATAATTTAATTTTTTAAAAATAATTTTATTTAGCTTTATTTATTTACTTATTTACTTATTTTAATTGGACCAGAAAAAGGCAGAGTTGGGGTGGGGGGAAGTGAGAAAGAACACAATCCACCAGGTCCGAGATGAACCACGGTTAGCCATGTGGGAGTCCAGCACCCTTAATCACCAAGCTACCTGCTGGCCCGACATTACTGAATTTTTAATATGATTTTAAAACTCTTTCTGCATGAATCTTTAATTCTGTTAAATCTCCTTATTGTTTAATGTGAATTTCATATTTAAATGTAAAATTCAGATAAATAGTAATTAAGTCTCAGGGTAACTGAAAAGTAGTAAAAATACCAATTAATAGGTTTCAAAATTATTTTATTATTTATTTATTGAATTAATGACTATTGATTAAACAACTTCTGCAGGTTGTGGATACATTTAAAATAAACAACTTCTGCAGGTTGTGGACACATTTTAAATAACAGTACCAAAATAGGCAACATAGTGTTCATATGAATGCTTAGCTCATGTCCCCTCAATGTATGCATTATAATTATATTACCACCTATTCAAGATAGATTCTCAAATTTTGAGAAATTTTTGTAAGTTGGTTTATTATTTTTATGTACATATTTTATCATCATGAACAGTGATTTTCTTTTCGACTTATCACATGGCAGATGGCAGACACCAAAATGATTAAATCATAAAATTATATATAACGACTAATAAAAATAGATGCAATCAAAATAATGTTGCAGTTACCATCTCATTTCATTAAAATCTTATAGAAAGGGACTATTTTCACTTTATGGAACATCTTCACAAATATAAATATATTAAAAATTAATTAACATAAGCAAAATGATTATATTAATTTCTTAATAATTTACTAGCACTGAGTGATTCTTTAAGCCTTAACAAAAAGCCATAACATTTGCGTTACATGGTTTCAATACTGTATAAACCATATCAAGGAATAGAACACAAAATACTTGCTATAATCAACACTATTTTCTCTTGATACACTGTACTATGTGTGTTTGTGGATTGTGGCATGGCCATCTCCCCTGAAGGGTGATTTCTCGCTTTCTGTGTCTCAGTCTCTCT
The DNA here is from genome assembly GCF_000334495.1 of Tupaia belangeri chinensis. Taxonomy (NCBI): domain Eukaryota; kingdom Metazoa; phylum Chordata; class Mammalia; order Scandentia; family Tupaiidae; genus Tupaia; species Tupaia belangeri. The sequence continues at coordinate 2,854,754 of NW_006160175.1, forward strand.
CTGTTTCTCCAGGAATTACACACATCCTATAGTAAAAATCTCTCTTAAAAAAAGAAAAACTGCCAAACAATACTGTTGAATGCAACCCATCCCTAAATATCTCTTATATGTAAAATAAACTAGGCAAATCCCAGGTCAAAATGTACTTTACCGTTAAAGTTAATCTGGTAATAAACACCATCATACATAATGAATTTGTATATATAAAAATATGAAATTTACATTAGATGTAAATATACAATACATTTAGGTATCCATATGAAAAGCGTATGCTCTGCTGGGATGTTATAGAAAAGACCAGATGGAAATGACAAGAAGAACAGAATTAGAACAAGTTCATGTAAGACATAAGTAATAATCTTTTCTTTTTACTTCACTCAAGATTAAATATTATGAATGATCCCTTTCAATCATTTAAATAACTTTTCAAAGTTTTTAAATCAAATAATGTGTGTTTTTGGATGTGTGTGTGTGTGTGTGTGTGTGTGTGTGTGTGTGTATTGGGTCATTGGAAAAGTCATTAGAATTTTTGCATAGAAAAATACATCATAACTTATCCCATGACCCAATATATATACAGGTTTTGGATACATACACATGCATATACACATGATTGTATGGTTTAATGTAAAGATTAACAAATGTTTAAAAACTGATGTATGCAGAATGTTCAGATTTTACCAACATTATTTCAAAGTTATATTTCTAATGGATATCTAAATTGTATTCTTTAAAAGAAAGCATTATGATAGTTTAAGAATAAGTCACATTTTCAGAGAAATAAGTAAAATGTAAACAGATTATGAACATCACAGGTCCAGCTTCTGGCCAATGTTTTCTGAAAGAATACCTGTACCCGGTGTATAGGCCTTTTGTAATTCCCTGAAAACAAGACCTATTCTTGCACCCCCTGCAACTGGACTGAGTGGCAACTTGGGGGTAGGGTGCTTTTTTAAAAAATGCCAGACATTTAAGGGTGAATTTACCAAGGGATTCAAACTATAATATATGAACAAATAGGGGTTATAAATCTTTACACTGAGACCTTTCTATTTGTGGGTTAATCTTCTAATCATATTTAACACTATTAATTTAATCTTTTAGAAAGTCTGTCTCTGCTACGAATTCTAAACATTTTAAAATTACATTTCCATTTTCTTTTCTATTATGTCTCCTTCACTCTGTATCTCAGCTATGCTGGTAAATAGGAATAATTTAATTTTTTAAAAATAATTTTATTTAGCTTTATTTATTTACTTATTTACTTATTTTAATTGGACCAGAAAAAGGCAGAGTTGGGGTGGGGGGAAGTGAGAAAGAACACAATCCACCAGGTCCGAGATGAACCACGGTTAGCCATGTGGGAGTCCAGCACCCTTAATCACCAAGCTACCTGCTGGCCCGACATTACTGAATTTTTAATATGATTTTAAAACTCTTTCTGCATGAATCTTTAATTCTGTTAAATCTCCTTATTGTTTAATGTGAATTTCATATTTAAATTTAAAATTCAGATAAATAGTAATTAAGTCTCAGGGTAACTGAAAAGTAGTAAAAATACCAATTAATAGGTTTCAAAATTATTTTATTATTTATTTATTGAATTAATGACTATTGATTAAACAACTTCTGCAGGTTGTGGATACATTTAAAATAAACAACTTCTGCAGGTTGTGGACACATTTTAAATAACAGTACCAAAATAGGCAACATAGTGTTCATATGAATGCTTAGCTCATGTCCCCTCAATGTATGCATTATAATTATATTACCACCTATTCAAGATAGATTCTCAAATTTTGAGAAATTTTTGTAAGTTGGTTTATTATTTTTATGTACATATTTTATCATCATGAACAGTGATTTTCTTTTCGACTTATCACATGGCAGATGGCAGACACCAAAATGATTAAATCATAAAATTATATATAACGACTAATAAAAATAGATGCAATCAAAATAATGTTGCAGTTACCATCTCATTTCATTAAAATCTTATAGAAAGGGACTATTTTCACTTTATGGAACATCTTCACAAATATAAATATATTAAAAATTAATTAACATAAGCAAAATGATTATATTAATTTCTTAATAATTTACTAGCACTGAGTGATTCTTTAAGCCTTAACAAAAAGCCATAACATTTGCGTTACATGGTTTCAATACTGTATAAACCATATCAAGGAATAGAACACAAAATACTTGCTATAATCAACACTATTTTCTCTTGATACACTGTACTATGTGTGTTTGTGTTTATATATGTTATGTGTATTTTATATATATTTACATATATCACAATATAGTATATAATACTAAATGATAGTGTGAAAGCTTGATGATCTTAATTGTGAACTTTAATCGCTTTTTCCATGAAGGTGTAATAATATCAATAGAATTTTTATTGCATCCATATGTAAATAATCTATAATAAACATGGCATCTATAAATTTTAAAAATAATCAAAATATGTCACATTCAAATAAACGATCTACCAGCAGGTCACTATTTCTGCATATTTATAAAAGTATGTTAGATTTTACGTTAGTTATATGTATGTTAGAATTCAAGCTCCAGTATAGATCTGATTGATGAGCATAGGAAATTGCTTAACTATTGAAGTGCCATTTTTTTCACAAAGAATTAATTAAAATTTTAAAACATCTTTTATGTATCAGAAAGTGTACTAGGTTTTCTCAGCTGGTTAACATAGTTCAGATATAATATCATTCATTATTTTGTGTGTAGACCATTTAGATCTTTATTAAGAATGGGGTTTACACATCACAACAGCAACAAAGGAAATTAATGGAAATTAATAAGGCGTTAAAACTCCTGGTTATCCATCCAATCTTAACATTTCTATTATCAGTCTTCAAAATGCTTAGGCATCAAGTAGCTTTGGGACCAAGCATAGGCTAAAAATACTTTCATAGCTTCTATTGGACTAGATATTATTTTACCACATATCTATTTTTTATCTGATAGTTGAAGTCCTGCTTTCTCAACACAGCCAAATGGTCTTACTGTTTTTTATTTCAAACTTAACAAGGCAACACAGGAGAGTGACGGAAAATATTATCTACTCCTTTGCTGAGATGTTACATGTCACCTTTTCGCTTACGGCAAAATTTACTGGCTGATTTGTGGATCTTTATTTCTAGACATTTACTAGGGAAACACTGACATAACCTTTAACCAGAGCAAATAGAGCCACTCTAATAAGCAGGCAACACCAAACCTAAAAATGCACGAAGAACAGAAAAATCCTGGCAGGAATTAATCTGCCATTTTCACACATCTGCCCAAGGGAGGTATTGTAATTGCAAAAATTTACTCTAAGACTGCTGAGACTCATAGTAATTATGTTTCTTCTTCTTTTTTTTTTAATAGAAATAGCCACAGGTGGTAACAAATTGGGTTTTGAGATGGGGAACTGGGCATGCATTCTAACCCAAATTACTATGTAATTGTCTTGATTATAAAAAATCGTGGAAACTCTATTACTCAAAATCAGAAGAAAAAAAGTCTCTTTAAATCTAATCCTTGTGTTTTGTTTTCTTTTTCTTTTTAGTTTCTCTCCACTTAGGCATATTGTTTCATTGGCTGACATTCTGAAATCAGAACCACATTGTAGAATAGGTTTTTACCTATAATCCTTAAAAATTCTTGTAAGTGGGATGTTTTTAATAGATAATTCTCTTATTTTCATCATCATTATCATCAACAGTGTCTTTTCTAAGGTCAGGATCTAGAAATTTAGCTAATTACTACCAGTTTATCTGCCAGTACTTAAAGTAGGTTGTAGACTTTTTCCCCAATATATTGCGTTGACATTACAATGTTTACTGCTTTCATACATAAGGAGGCTTTGAAAAAAAATTGTGGAAAATGGAATTAAAGTATGAGTTTATTTTGAAGAAAAATTGTTTGAAATTTATGCATAGTTATTTTTTCTCAATACACATTTTTCCCAAATTTTTGAAGACCCTTGTATATCTTGTATCTTAATCCTGTATTCTTCTCTACGGTTAGGTTCATGCAATAACACCAAACTATTTTTATTGTTTTCCAAAACTCAAAATTCATTTTATGTATGCCATATCAATTAAGAGTCAATAGTTACAAACTTTATCATTTCAATAAAGTATTTATGATTTAATCAGCCAAGATCGCAATATGATGTAATTCACTGGCTTATAGCAAAAAGATAAAAAGATATTTGTTAATGTATCACAAGGTTATGCAAAACCTCAAATAATAATAATAATAAAGCAAACAATCAAAGGTTTTGCCTTATTAATTTTCATTCATTTCTTTTGCTGCTGTCGTGATGTGTAAACTCCATTCTTAATATTCTTAATCAAATTATGAGAAGGTAAATTTGTATGTCATTCTTAATTCCAACATATTGAAAATAATAAAGATACATAGTTGGCTTATCATTTTTTGCATGACTTATAACTGCTCTTACCTATATTCATAATGCAATAAACTGATTTGGAATATACTATTTTAATATGAGTTCAAATCTGAAAAAGCAAAATAAAAGCAAATTTCATTTTTAAGAAGATAGCAATATAATTCACAAATAGGTCTAGGTTTTTGTTTATTTATTTTGCTGAAAAACTATGAAAATCAAAGCATATTATTTTTAAAGCTGTTCAGGAAGTTTATATGACTATTATTCATATAAGTGTATTGCTAAGTATTTGCAAATTTGGGCTTGAAAATATCTCCTTTTGAAGCTACGTCCCTTATTTTCTAAAATATTAAAATGATAACATTTTTTTCTTAGTAAACTTTCTAAGATTTAAAGCATAATACTCTCAAACCCTCAACTTTTTACTTTCATTTCACCTACTGAAATGAGGACTTCAGTAAAAATTGCATACTGCTACTTTACATATGTGGTTAGACAATTCTTATGAAAATCAAAGGTGAATTGCTTTTATAAATTCAGTTCTGCATATGAGTTTCTTTTCTGTTTGAGCAAAAATATATCAAATATTCAGTCATAAGCTCAGGATACTCTGATAAAATATTCTGTGTGAAAATAAATGAACAGCTATTAGCAAAATCATTTATTTTGGGAGCTGTGATTAGAAAAAGAATGTTGTGTCTTAAGGGCGAAAACTTTACTTTTAGGCTTTCAAAACTAATGCAAATATTTATATTACAAATACAAATTTAAAACTTTGACTAATACATTGATAGCCTAAAAGTACATTATAACAATAAGAAAGGTATTTTGACACTGTGTCCATTTCTGCCTACAATAAAAAACCTGTTGCATTTCCACTTTATAAAAGTCAAATATTAGAATTTACATATATGTATTTCAATTAGATTTTAATTAATTGAAGGATGTAAAAATTGTATGTATACATATGTTCAAATCTGTGCTTAGCAATAATTATGAAGTATTCAGGTGGAAATACTATTAAAAATATCAATTCATCACTTATGTCTTATTTTTTTAATGTTATCACCAAAAAAAGTCTTAAAAAAATCTCAAGAACTGTGATTGTTATAAAAAACTATTTAGTCACTTTAGAGTTAAATCTGTTGTTTTAAAGCACATATATTATCAACATAACAGAACCTTTCAAAATCATTACCTTCATCGTGTATTAAGATAATTTACAAGTATGTAATGAGTGTTGGTTAAAAACAGTATTCATCTCCAAAACAACATAAATATAGAGCTTTGAAATTTGAAATTGATTTTTAATACTCTATCTTTCAGACTCTACAAAGGCTGCTTTAGCTGATAAAGAGAGTAAACAAGAAATTTTCCTTTAAATAATCCCTTTAATGTGTTGCACTAATAAAAAATCAATCAAAAACATTACAAGTTTAAAAAATATTAAATATTGTTCATACAGGGTATATTTCAGAACCAAACAGAAGCTTACAAGATTATATTTATCTTTACCTTGCCATTTTTCATACAGCATAAATGTGGTTTATGACTATTTCATTAAATAGAAATATAAAGTAAATAAGATAATAAAAGCCTTCAAATATTTCAATGACTGAAATAAAAATGCATTTCCAACACATTAAATTATTTTAATATATTCCATCCTTCTAATCAGACCAAAGTCTATTTATGTAGATTAGTTACATCTAAAGTCTCATTTATCCAACCTGTATTTATCCTTTGATCACAAAGCTTGTTAACTTAAATGGTCTTTTATTGTTATGATTCGTTTTTCCATAATTATGCTGTTTAACTGCCTTATTTTTTTGAATAAATATATGCAAACGTGCCAATCATATTCAGCACAGTTATGTTAGAGGCTCAATGAACTGGAAGGACCATTTCACTACAGTAAAGCTGCCTGGAATAGATCCAGGGCAAGACCTACAAATACCAGTAATCAGAATGTCACTAAGACCAGAGCAGACAAATTGAAGTGTGTCACATGTATATCAATAGATTCTCTCAAACACAGTCTGAAACCAATTTTATAGTCTATCCCTGAAAGAAGCTGGTGCATACAAGTGAAAGATGCCACCCATACAGCACAATATTCATCTCTCTTTGCTTATGGCACTTTTTCTTTACCTTAAAAATACTAAGCTTATAATTCTGCAGTAGCAAAATACAGGAGCACACGTCTGCTTAGTCACAGTAGGGATGTTGATGTCATTAAAGACCTCTTTATTATAGATAATTTATTTCAAGAAACCAAAGGATAGCAATATATCACTGTCAAAGCTAGTGGTGAGAGCTTATGACTAACTGTAAAATACTGTATGCTACCGAAGGAAATTCTTGTCAAAGTCTCCTTTACTAAAATAGGTTGACATAAGATTAGTATAGGTCTGATGAACTTTAGAAGTGTTTTGTAGGTGCATGACAGAAGTCACATTGTCTTCAAAATGATAGGCAAAATGAATTTTTTCTTATTCTGTAACAAATATGCAGCCATTGGTTGAAGGAATTTAACACACACACACACACACACACACACACACACACACACACACACACACACACACACACACACACACACACACACACACACACACACACACACACACACACACACACACACACACACACACACACACACACACACACACACACACACACACACACACACACACACACACCCTGCAGAAACCTTCCCTGATGGCTTTACTAAAATATTACTTTAAGATAATGCCCTATGGGATTTATTAAACAGAAGTATCACTGAGGGGAATACATTCTAGAGCAATGACTAATATCATAATTAGTAGGAGCATTTGTAAGAATTTACCTACTATTGAGTGTATTGCAATACTTAGCATTAGGGAGTTAAGTTTTACTTCCTAACTGGCATGAGCCCAGTCAGAGCGGCTTCTTCTTCCTCCTGTTGTTGTTTCATCATCAGGCTCACAGCATATATTCTCACAATAATGCCAACCATCTTGCCATCCTCCCCAAAGAATAGAAACTTGGATGAGATTTTTTTTCTCTTAGTATACAAAAGCTTCAAGCTACTGTCCAGTTGTTCCTTAGTTCCTTCACCTCTCCGGGACAAGTAGTTCTATGTTGAGAGAGTTCAAATTGTTTGAAAGTAAAATCAAGTTTTAACAAATTTTCAAAGAATAAGAAAACTTTGAGTTACTCCTTAAAAAGCTGAGAAATGCTTTTGAACTAGAAGGTATGAAAATAGGCTAATATTTGTACTTGACTGAGTACTTACATATACTTTAAGTATGCAGAGCAGAGATCTGTACATGTTACATTTTTGAATTTTTCCACAGTGTTTTATTTTTAATATATTCCTAGATATAGGCAAATCCAATCTTCATTGTAATCAATGTACGTATATGTTTATTAATCTTTTAAAAATAACATACCTTTTAAATTTGAACTTAATGTGTTTATAAATATATTTCTATTGTATTATATTATATAAACAGCAATAATAGTGAAAATTTGAAACCTGAACCCTGATAATAGTACTAAAATACTGTAAAGGGTAATATATCATATTTTAAGCAGTAGTAAATGTGTATCTAAACATTTTGAAGGTTTTTCCTTTTAATATGTGTATTTCTCAATTATTTTGTTTAATTGCCAAAGGGCATGTGTGCTCAACAGAGACAGGAGAGGAAAGAAGCACCTATCAATGGGATTTGGTCATACTGCAATCTCTTATCCTCCATTTCTCCACCCTATTGGGATTTGAGGCACATACACACACACTTGTGCTCAACATATTTTTCAAGGTGCTGGGGTGGGATTCAAGTAGAGGTCAGCCATGTGGAATCCAGCTCCTTTAACCACAAGATTATGGAGACAGTCCAATTCCTTAGTTCTTTAATAGAGATAATATTTAGAATTTTTAAAATAATAATTTAATTATTCAAACCTCATATATAAAAGCTGCATCTATGCACTATAACAAGTGAATAATACATGCTATCATATCAACTTTATGTAGAAAACTGTATTAAAAAATGTGTGTACATGTGTATGTTTTGCATGGATTGAGCAACATTAGCAAAGGCGATAATGTTTTTAAAAAATGTAAATTTTTTTTTTGATTAAGATGTTCAGGTTGTTGAGATAGGAATTATAGGGCATACTTTCCTATGACCTGATATCTTTTCAGATCATACAGAGCCTTGAATAATATGAATGTGCCAAGAATAAAATTCCAAAATCCTTGGCATAGATTTATATATGATAATATCTAATGAAATGATAGAACTCGCTCATACAACTCAAGCAATAAAAAACTATCTTTTTCTTACATGTTGAAAACACTGAAGGATTATCATCTTAAGACTCATACAGTACTATCTAGCTGGCACTTTGGAAATTTTACTGAAAACTAAAAGTTAGTGGATAAAGAAGCTATCACCTTATGAAGAGTTATCAAAGCAACCAATAGTAAAAATAAAAATGTGGTTTCCAGTTCATGTAGTTAAAAAGTATATTCTTTATGTTTTCATTTATTTAAAATAAAAAATGCACATAGATTTACATTGACGATAAAATTTTCATAGGTGCACACAAAACTAGGAATAAAAGTAACAATATAATAAAATAATAATAATAAGTTTTAAAGTTTTTAAAATTTTAAACTATTTCCCAAAAAGATCCCAAACACCTACTGGCTGATCATATTTTAAACTACATTTACGTACTCTACTTGCACTCATTTAAATGCATGATAAAACAGAAAAATAATTTAATAACTGTAGAATCACACTAATCTAAAGTAGAAATTACTCCTTTTATATATTTTCAAAATCCTTCAGGAAATAGACAAGGGGATAAAACACCCCTAGATCACACAGTAGGAAAGGGACATTCCTTTCCTATTCAGCCTATAAATAGATATCTATTGTTAATGAAAACGAATGTATATAAATAACCAAGTGGTACTGTTTTGGAATAAAAATGGTAGCAAAATATCTCAAAAATGATCAATGACAGAAAATGTTCACACAGTGTTACTGAAATCATTGATATACTATAATTTGAAGTTGTGAATATCATGATCTTGGAAATTCATTAGAATGAGCCCCTACAGTCAAGAACCTTAAGTATTACAGAAGTGAGAATCAAGCTGACAGTGGATAATGTTGCTATTAAAAACAGACTTTCTTTTTCACCTTTTCATTCTGAAATACTGAGTTTATTGCTTACACTATGATACTTTAGTCCTCTATACTTCAATCTCATTTTTATATATTTGGATTGGCTCTGGGCATTTACCATGTGCTTAATTCTCTTTTATTGAAAAGGCCGTGCACATATATGAAAAGGATTTTATCTTCCTCACACAAATGCTCTAAAGTCAACCCTAATGTGAATCTTTTGAAATTGATCTGTAAAACATCAAGTAAGAATATATTACTTTAAAAAATGTATTTTAGTAGCTCTTATTCTGCTGACCCAATATTTTTTTTCTATTGAAGCATATTAAAATGACTTATAGTAGTGCTACAAAAAATGTAAAAACACAGATGTTCAAACAAAACTGGAAATTCTCCCACCAGTGAGAAGTCCCCAGCCTCCTCCTCTCTTCTCAAGCAAGCCTTTACTGAAAACACCTGTTGAGAAGTCACCCTGAGACTTAACAACTCATTTTTGATAAGCCACCATTAGTAGCTTTGAGAATTAGTGACAATTACAACCTGACTGTGTATTTAATATTGACATATAAAATGTTGCATGGAATTTGCTCTTATGAAAGTGCTCTTATACATCTGTATAATAATATATTTGCATTAATTATCATAAAATCTATGCTCTTATTCTTTAATGTAAGTTTAATAGTTTTAAAATAAAATGTTTATTAAATGTTTATTATCTGTTGTTTTAAATTACACTATTGTAAATTTTAGTCACTAATTTCTTGGTTAAATCCTTTGCAGATTGATTTTAAGTCTGAGGAACTTGAAAAAAAACCTGAAATAAAGTCTCTTTTCATATACCACTGTTTTTCCACCAGTTTACATGATTATTCTGTACCCTGATTCAGAAAAACAAACAAACAAACAAACAAAAAAACCTCTTGTGTCAAAGAACAATGTAAAGACATTAGCCTTAACACATTAGGCCCTGTGAACTACAGAAAATTCCTTGATACTTAAACAAAACCTTAACTTTGGCTACAACATGAGATTATAAATCATGAAGTTTTTAAATCTCATATCATCACACTATACCAGTGTATCTCAAGAGAATTTTGAAATTCTTTTCAGCTGATTCATGGAATTAGCCGAACAGTGTACACATTCTAAACAATGCACGATTAGCTGGAAAATAAATATGAACTGGATATTACAGCTGTTAGTCTAAATGCCATAGACTCAGATTCTTCTTTCAGAAGTACAGATGAGATTAATAATATATTTCTTTAGTGGGCTGTACTACACACATGCACTAAAAAAATGCACTTCAAACAAAACTATGGGATACCCGAATGCTTTAATTTAAACATGCCACATTATCACAATGTGATTTAGCACACTAGTTTAAAAAAGAGAAAGAGAAATATATAGTCTATTTAGTTAATTACGCTGTTCTCCATAATAAGAGATAAACCTGATCCATTTTTTTTTCATTTTATAGGCAATTAACAATGTTACAAAATGTTCTTTTGCGGACTGAAAAAACTTGATTAAAAAAAAAGCGTATCTTAATACTATTTTTTTTTTTAGTATCTAAATTGAATTTATTTCAAGGAGTCTTAATACTATTTTAACAGTTTATTTTGAGGTTATTTCCAGAGCAGATGCAATATGGGACATTAAGCCACTCTGAAAGGAAAACAATTCAAGGACTTAAAATCAAAGCTAAACTATCATTTTGTGTTGTTATAGTGTAGATTAATATTCAAGAAAAAAATAAATGGCAAGGAAGTTTGTCCTTTGTTTTCTGCTTAAAATATGAGTGTGTGAGAGAGAGTGACAGAGAGACAGACACACACAGTTTTGCTTTTGCTTAAGTTTACTGCTAATAAGAGGAATAATCATTATTATTCATTACTTGATCTTGAAGCAATGACCAGGTTAAAGGACAGCAGAGCATAAAAATAGTACGTGCATCACTGTCCTTTAAAAGCTGAATATTTCAACCCAGGATTAATTATTCCTTACTAATCTGGCCAAGGAATCAAGCTTATTGAGAGGACTGTACTAACTTCATTTTTACTGGAAACTAAATAAGAATTCAACTCACAAAACTTGAAGTAGAAGTTTGAGAATTAACCCTCCATGAAATCTTTGTATTTGTCAATGGAAAAATAAAAGAAAGGTATATACCATATGCATTTATGAAATGATTGCATCAGATTTATAAATGTATATTTGAACAGATCTCCTATTAAAGATATATTGATTATATAAATACCAATTTTACACAGTCACAGAAAAACTTTCATAGAAGCCACTTGTTTTTTAAGCAGGTTTTTTTCCAGTTTATAATAGACCTGAAATCATGATTATTGATGTACAGTAAACAGAATAAAAAGCAGTATTTAATACTACTACTGATACTTTGGTATTTAGTAGCATCAAATGTTAAGAGTCTGTTTTACAGTGATATTATTATAGGAATATATGCTTTGCTAAGTATTAATATTTGGTACATTTGTTATAAAAGACAAAATAAGATTATAAAATTTTACTACTTCATTTTAACAATAAAAACATTATTGAGTCAAGTGTCATTGAAAATCCTTTGCTTTTCAAAGCATAAAATCATGAACAGATTATTTCCATTTGCCCCAAACTAATCTTCCTCCCAAAATGTCACTTTTAGTTAAGCTCAATTTCAAATTTCAAGTACTACTCTTCCAGAGTAATCTGTAGCAACACACATTCATAGTAAGCAAAAATTAAGTTTTTCTGTGACACACTCAATAGTGGAAAAAGAAACCAGGCACAATACAGTTATCTGCTGTTAGAACCTGTTGTCCATACTGGATCATCTTTTAGTTGTTGTTTTCTATCAATAACTTTGAGTCAAACTATCTAATATATATTAAATATCCATATTAAATATAGACAGTATTCAAAATAAGTGCACCATGAAATTCTGTTTGGCACATAAAGTACTTTCAATGCAACTTTGCCTCCTGTTTTCAATAGCACAAAATGAGCCTATGACCCTCTTGTGTACTTTGTTCATTCCTCAGTCACTTTAAGAAACAAATCAGGGAACCACAGGCCAAAAAAAAAAAAAAAGCAAAATAAACTTTTTAAAGATAGTTACTAGGGATCATCAGGAACTTGTACTTATTCAAACTTTTGGAAGTGTAGAGTATAACTCATTGAGCTGCACCAATGCATTATGCTGAAGTTTTAGCAAGAAAACTTTTAGTTTTAGTTATGGAAAATGAGATTCATGTCTTTTAAAACATTTTTTTATGTCAAACTGACTTATTGGGAGGATGCATACTTAATTCAAATTGATTCAAGCTATGGAATTCAGACTGGTTGCTCTTCTCCACTTCAGGAAGTTCATTTCTTGTTATTTGAGTATAAATTTTATGTTTGGCATAAAAAATTAATAGAGCTAAGAGTATTAACCAACAACAGGCTTTCTACTCTGGGAATCCTTTCTTCTGGAAAGAAATGTAAACCAATAAATAAAATAAAATAAAATAAACTGAATACTGAGCACTGCTAACATGATTAAACCTAGAAAAATAAACTTTTAAATTGCACCAGAATTAAGACATTTACATCTTTTAGATTTTAGACTATTTACATGGGAGGGGACATGTGGAGAATATGATGTACACACAGTGTCAAAAGTGTAAACCATTCTCATTTTTTAACTTTCCCCTCTCACTGCTGCTGGCAGTGTGGCTTGTCCTGTTCCAGAGGTTCAGGACAGCTCCAGAACCAGCAATAAAGTGAAGTCCCAGTCATGCTAAAAGACTCCTACCTGAATTATGGACATCCGAGTGGCAGGGGGCTCGCTCGCATTAGTCCCTTGTCCGGTGAAGCTGGTGTGGCAGCCCGCGTGCCCCTGAGGGACAGTCAGATTGTTGGAGGCTGGTTTGAGATACATCACCTCCGACCGGGGAGAGCTGAGGGGCAGGCGGGTCTGGTAGTCGAAGTACATGGGGGAGGTGGCTAGGGAGGGGCTGCTCACCACGTTCATGACGTTCATCGCGTTCCTCTCCTCCACCTCGCTCTGCACTAGCATGATATCGTTTTTGTTGATCTTCTTCTTCTTGCCTTTGCCCCCGCCCAGCTGAGGGTGGCTGTACTCGGCGATGCGGCAGTTGTAAGTGCGGATCTCCTTGTTCTCACGCTTGCACTTGACGGCGATGGTGATCATGGCCGCTAGGAGGATAATGGAGATAGTGCTCAGAGTCACAATGAGCGGCAGCGACATGTCCCAGTGGTGCTGCTCGCCATTCACCCGCGGTACCCCCTCTGGCAGGGAGCCGCTCACGGAGCGAATGATGAGCTTGGCCACAGCGGACAGGGTAGGTTTGCCGTGGTCTGTCACCTTCACCACCAGCTCTACCACAGGTGTCACATCTTCCCAGAAAGGGTGCAGCGTGCGGATCTCGCCGCTCGAGGGGTCGATTTCAAACAGGTGGTCGTCATTGCCATCCACGATCTCGTAGGTGAGACGCCCGCTCTCGCCAAAATCGCTATCGAGGGCGCGCACGGTGCTTACCAGGTAGCCTAGGCCAGCATTGCGGGGCACCTGCAGCTCAGCGGTATCGTTCTGCAGAGTGGGCAGCACGATCACTGGCGCATTGTCATTCACGTCCAGCACTGTCACCCTCACAGTAGCATTGCTCTCCAAGTGCGCGGGTGCCCCGGAGTCTTTAGCAAGCACCTTGAACTCAAAAGCCTTAGTTTGCTCATAGTTGAAGGAGCGCAGAGCATATATGGCTCCATTGGTGGGGTTCACAGAGACATAGGTGTAAATGGAGACGTCGCCAATGTGCGAGGGCAGGATGGAGTACGATACTGTGCCGTTTTGGCCCAGGTCGGGATCCTGGGCAAGCACAGAGCCCAAGTACTCTCCTGGGATGTTGTTCTCATGCACCTGCAGCACGTAAAGCCCTTTGGTGAAACGAGGCGGGTTGTCATTCTCGTCCAGAATCTTGACCGCGAACGACTTGGTGGAGTTGAGAGGGGGTGAGCCCCCATCCCGCGCCACAATTGTCACGTTGTACTCGTCCTGAGTCTCACGGTCCAGCGGACGATCAGTCACCACTGTGTAGAAGTTGTCGTAGTTCTCCTCAAGCTTAAAGGGGACGGAACCCCCGGGCCCACCGAGGCCGCCGCCGCCTCCAGTCCCTCCTCCACCCAGGACCCGACACTGCAACTGCCCATTCTTGCCTGAGTCTCGGTCAGTGACCCGTACCAGGGCGATGACGGTGCCAGGAGGGGCGGCCTCGCTCAGCGCCCCCTGGCGCACGGAGACGAAACCGATGGACGGCGCGTTGTCGTTACGGTCGATGAGCTTGACCGTGACCTTGCAGTGGGCCGGGATAGGGTTAGGCCCCAGATCTCTGGCCTGCACGTCGATCTCCAGCATCCCGTTCTCCTCATAGTCCAGATTACCTTTAACACGGATCAGGCCTGTCTTGGGGTCGATTGAGAAGAGCTCCCGCACGCGGTCGGGTACGTAGCTGCTAAAAGAATAGAGTACTTCGCCGTTGGGACCCTCGTCAGCGTCGGTGGCATTCAGATCTATGACCACAGTGCCCAGCGGGGCGTTCTCAGGCAGTTCCACCAGGTAGGAGGGGGCCTCAAAGACCGGGCTGTTGTCATTGGAGTCGATCACCTTCACGTTGATTTGCACAGTGGCAGAGCGCGGCGGTTCGCCGCCATCTAGCGCAGTCAGCACCAGGGTGTGGTGGTTCTGCTGCTCGCGGTCCAGCGCCTTCTGGATGACCAGCTCTGGGAACTTGGTGCCGTCGCCACGGGACTTCACGTCCAGTGCAAAGAGCCCGTGGTCGTCGCGGGTGAGCAGGTAAGTGCGGAGCCCGTTTTCGCCGGCGTCGGGGTCATGTGCGCTGGTGAGGGGGAAGCGGGTTCCTGGGGCAGCGTTCTCAGAGATGTCCATTTCGATCTGGTCCGAGGGGAAGGAGGGAGCGTTGTCGTTGATGTCCTGGATCTCTACTTTGATCATGCAGATCTCCTTGTCGTTGGCGAACACCTCGAGGGACAGTTGGCACTTGGCGTTGTGGCGGCACAAGGACTCGCGGTCGATGCGCTGCTTGGTATACAGAAGCCCGCTATCGGCGTCTACGTCCAGCAGGTGCGGCGCCTAGTTCTCCAGCACCCGGTAGCTGCCGGACTTGCCGCGCCCGCCACCGCTGCCGCCGCCGCGCTCAGCCGGCGGAAGCCCCGGCTGCAGTCGAGCATCCTTGCCGATGTTGCCGATTACAGTCCCGGCCCCTTGCTCCTCTGGCACCGAGTAGTTGAGGTTTTTGAGCGTCAGGGCAGGGGCCCATAGAAGGAAGCAGCAACAGATGGAAAGGTACATCCCAGACCGGTGGGGTGGGGGCAGGAGCAGTCCGACTGGTGGGGCTAGCGGGTGGGTGCGCGCCAGCCTGGGGCCCGGGTGCGGCGTGCTTGCGCGGCGCGAGCCACAAGTCTGTGGGTCCTTGCTTCCTTCTCACCCGGCTGCGGCACCCGGAGATCTCTCCTTATTCCGCTGAAGTTCCCTGAACCTGTTGATCTACAGCATCCGCACTGGGTGAGAAGCAGCGGCGCAGCGGAGCTGCAGGGGCTCAGAGCAAGGCGGCGGCTCCCTGCGGCTGGGGGCGAGCTCCGGGCTTTGTCTCTCCCGCCCGGACTTCTGGAGGCTCAAACTTGAGCGATGAGGTTGGCGATAAGAAGGAAATCACGTCTGGGAGTGATGATAATGAGCTGAAGAATCAGTAGGTTTTCCTCGCTCCCGCTAGGGCGCTGCAAATCCACTCCCGCCGGTAGCCTCCGGAATACTCTTCACATCGGGTGGGGGAGGGTGCGAGGAGGTGTGTCTCCAGGCAGATCCGAAAGTGAAATCCTTACTTGTTACTCGTCTCCCGTGATGAAATTAATGGGGATGAGGAGCAGTAACGAGAGAGTCACAGATTTATTTTGAAGCTTCCCCGGCGCCCCGTGAAATGTCTGCTTGCTGCGCGGGCTGGTGTGTTTTCAGGCAGTGTTTTGCTGCATTTAGAGATCTAATCTTGCATTGCTGGCTGAGGCAGCGGCGGCGGCGGACTGCATCTCCCAGCCAAGCGTATTTTTTTTTTTCTCTCTCTCTCTTCTTTCCGAGCAGCCAAAGGGAGGGGAGGAAATGCAGCGCAAAGAACTAGTGTCCCGATTTGTAGTTTCCTCCCCCCAACCAGGCTCCTCCCTCTCTTCCTTGGAAAAGGCTCTCCCCCGAAATCAAGAAAGCCACAGCCTGATCAGCATTTGCGGTGTAAGTCTACTGGGAGGGGGCAATATATAGATATATCTCCGCCTCTGTTCGTAGAACACACTCTGTGATTTCTCTACGCCAAGCCAGTAGCTGCCGCTACCATCCCATCCTCTGTCAGTGAGCAAGGACTTCTCTCTATGCAGTTTAATTCCAGTTTGCTTTTCTTCCCAGGCGAAAAGAAATCAACAGGCAACTCATGGTTGGACGTGCAGATTTGGAGGGGGAGGGGAGGCGGAATGAAAAGGAAGGGGGAGCCACCCTCCCAGTCCTCACACACACTCTCCCTGTCTCTTGCTAGAAGGGAAACAGTCTCTGCATTCACAGGGCTGGGCTGTCAAGTGCCTCTCTTTTCTTTCTATTCAGCATCTCCTTCCAATGGCCCAGCCTCCCAATCCTCTTCATCTAGAAAGGAAAACCTTGGAGAGGAATAAAAGTGGGGAATATCTGAAGCGAATAAAGTGCGGAAAAAAAAAATGTTCTAGTAGGAGGAGTGGGTTGTATGAAAGAAACACATCAAGGTTTGGCGTGATGCATTCTGCAGTCTCCCTCTCACAGTCTCTCTGGGCGACTCGGGGAGGGCAGGGGGTGAGGAGCTGCGGCCGAGGCGGTCCAGCCAGGGGCGCCCACCCTGGAGAGCGACCTCCGATAGGATGTTAGGCACAGGTCTGTCTACACATTATTTCGGGTTCTCGAGGCGCCTCGACATACGGGGATGACACATCCAGAAATGCAGGTGTTCCGATCTGCCGGATGAGTCAGAAGCAGCGGAACGAATCGTATTCACTCTCGCCTCATGGTCCTCCCTTCACAGACATTAGTTGCAGCTTCTTCTAACGCTTTCTCTGACTCACTCTATAGAAAGAAAAACCAGATTCATGTTTTGGGGGAAAAGAAAAAAGCGAGAGAAAGGGAGGGAGGGAGGAAGATGAAGCTGAATCCAGCAGCACTTTTACTCTACCTCTTTCTGCCGGAGTCCGAGGCTCTGGAAAACAAGGCGTCTGCTTTCCTAGTTGTATTTATTTTATTTTTTGGAAAAACACCTCTCCTTTTGATTAGGCGTGAAGCACCCCCAAATCTCTCAGAGTCTTGGAAAAATAATTTTAGAAAATCAGGTTTCCAGTAATTGTCACGGCTTAGCCCCGCATCACAGTTCAAGATTTTCCTCTCAATGTTCTTTATTCACACAGTCCAGCACCGGTGTGCATAGTTAATTGTGCAGTCTGTTGTGAAAGGTTTTAATTTTTTTTTTCCTCCTTTTCTGTCACGGGTGGTCTCTTTCAATCTGGTGCCTGTCAGGATCACCCCACAGCCTGAGAAAGACGTGTGGATTTCAAAGCAAATAAATCCATCTCCGCAAGCAAAGCAGGGGAGGAAATGAAAGGTGAAAATTCAATTCAACAGTTGGAGTAGCGTCTCCCCAGCCTCCCTCTGCCACTGCCGCATCCGTGGGGCTTGAAGTCCCTGCTCTCTCCCCAGCGTCTCTTGCTGACTGACTCTATTCACCTCACGCCGCCGCTTAAACATTGATACTGATTCCCTGCCAACCAATCCGTGCGAGGAGCAAGGCCCTGCCTCCTCGGCCTGTGTCCAATGGGAGGTGGAGAAGAGACTGGTGGGGGCGGAGCCAGGAGCGCCAGCGCTTCAGAGTCATTGATTAGATCAGTTAGATGGGAAACCAGCGAGCCGGGCTACCCTAGCCCCATGCTCCGCTGTGGCGACGGCGCCCCGGGGTCTCGCCGCCGGGTCTCCCGGGTCTCTAACTACCAGGAGAAGCTCTTTCACCGTCTTCCTCCGGAAAAGAGAATTTTCAAAAAAGTTTGACAGCGATTTAATTTTTTTTTTTATATTTCGGTTCGTTGTGCACAGGAATGGGAATCGCAGCTTGCTTACAGAATAGGGTAGCTGCGGTCTTCCTAATGGGTTTCTGTACAGACACACACACAACACAGACAAGCTGTCACGTACACACACCCATGACAAGTGAGGCACAGATTTCCCGACTCCGCGGACACGTCTGAATGAGGTGCGGAGGGGTGTGTGTGTGTGTATGTGTATGCGTGTGCACGCGCGAGTTTCTATGGGGTGCGTTGTGTATTTCCAAGAGTATGTGTGAATTCAAAGGTGCGCGCAAGCACTCTTCTGCCCTCGCTGGTGCAAACATGCCGCGAGCAATAGCAATCAATATGTAACTTTCTTCATCCTCAGAGAAAAATCAGCAGTCCCCAGGGACCCATGCAAGGAAAGTCACTTGATTATGAAAGTGTTTCAGAAGAAAAGCAGACGCCCTTTGAAAGAGAGGCCCTGTCTCCTCAGAGAAAATGAGCCTCTCCTTTAAGGAGAGAAACTCACTGTAAATACAAGCTTTGTAGCTCGTTAAGACACAAAACTAGCTGCATAATATTTAGGGTTTGCCTTTATTTTTGTTATTCTAAGCCCCATCTTAGGTCAGGTTCAAGGTAAAGCAAACATATACTCTCTCTCTCTCTCTTTCACACACACATTCACACACACACAAGTTTTGGTATTTTTTTCACCTTCATCCTTGTTACTAAAGTTCCACATAGCAATTTAAATTTTATCTCATGACCAAATAGCTGTCAATAGCCATATTTGTTAAATTGTCTATGCATGGAAACGGAACTGTAAAACATGAAAGCTGACAGATCAGGAGATCTGTTAAAATTCCTGTTTTGTGAGTAATGCTACCACCAGCATTACCACACACACACACACACACACACACACACACACTTTCTCTCTAGATTCATCCAGGTCTCCAACTTTAGTTTCTAATCTCAGAGATTCTTTCTTCCCAAACTTACCACAAACACCTGCAAGTGAAGACTGGTTTGCTTGTGATCCAGCAATTCTGGGAAAGCGCTAAGAACAAAAAGGAAAATTGAAGTATTGAAATAGAAAAGGTGAGTGTTTTGATTGCTAGAGTATTGATTGCAATTCATAAATACTGAAGTTATGTTGCCATTTATAAATTGTGAATGACTAACGTACAAGTCTGTAACATGAATCATTCAGGATTCAAAGAAAATCAAATCCAGACCAATTACAAGAAAGTTCTGAAGATTGTTGTTGGGATAATTGCTTAAAGATTCAGGTAAAGGAGCTATTTATTTCCTGGAGGCTTCAATGAGATAACCTATAGTCTGAATTTGCAGTCTGATCTGTATCCAGAATTCAACACTCCCTTAAGAGACTCTCAACAATTTAAAAATTCAAAGAGCTCTTTAGAGCCAGACCTTCAAATCCTAAACTGTCTGTATTTTCTAAATAGTTTGTCATGCATATATTGTGCTAAACAGGGGAACTAGAACTTTCTAGAATCCTAGATTGTCTTGTGAACTGGATACTTAATAATTTTGCCTTGCAAAGTCTGAACTTCATACCTATATTTGTGAACTGGATGCTTAATAACGTTGCCTTGCAAAGTCTGAACTTCATACCTATTTGTGAATTAGTACTTCTGTCTCAACACAGGTACCCTGGAAGCCAAGGCTTGCTTTGAGGCTTTGAAGCAGCAACTAACTTAAATAAGTAGTGATTACACATTCACTTATTAATAATTACTTTTAAAATAGACATATCTATCCCTTTTTTTGCATTATGTATTAACTTATGGAAAGTCACAGAATATCTTTAGTAGAGGTTTAGCATAAGGGGATAGCAAGAGAATGAAATAACTCCAAAGAAAGGTATTATGGTCTATTGATTAGTCCTATTTAGATGTGTTGCTATGCAATTGAGGGGAGGTAAAACACAGTGTCTAAGAAGAGAATCAGTGATAGGAAAATCTATTTTCATAGACATAGATTTGCTCACCACCCCTCCAGAGTGATTATGCTACATCTCCCCCTAGTGTATGGAAAAAGAACTACTATGCTTATGGCAAATACCACAGAATGTCTGCCAGAGAGCAAAATGTATGATATATATTACTTATATTTTATTTAACTTATAGTATTAAATTTTGTTGCCAAAGACTGGCATGTATCCAGAATGATTTTCATCCTTATGTCCTATCCATATTTTTAAAAGAGATAGAATCAACTGATATCTCAGTTCTAATCATTTGGCCCACTTTTAACCAGACATGATAATCATTCCTAATTTTTAACCATCTCAAAAGTCCTATCTTTTTCCAACTAACTTTTCTGTCTATGATAAAATTATTTAGAAATTGTTAAAGTATGTTTAAAATACAATATTGAATTCAGCTAAAAGAAACAGGGAGAATATAAATATGATTAAACATCTATTGGTTTTTATGCCATAGAAGGCTATGGAAACATAACATAAAGTTGAAGAATCTAGAAAAATGCAGTGTTGCACATAATGAAGGAAACCTGTAATCATATATTTCTCAAGAACAGTATGATTGATAATCACTATTTATAATTACAAATTATCGTCTCAACCTTAAACCGAAGTTATTCATTTTTAAAAACACATATACTGAACATTTATAGATCTGGTACACTAATTCAAAAATATGTATGCACATCATCTAAGAAAAGTATTTGGAAATGCTTATATGACACTCGTTTAGTAAAATACTATGCTATCCTAGGTGGGTTTAAAAGGAAAATTGATTGTGATATTGGAATGTTTTGAAACAGAAAAGCATTAAAGTATATTTGTATACACTGATAAAGAATAATTAATGCCCCCACATCATTAAAACTATTGAATTAATAGTGTTATTATTATTAAGAAATAATTTTAAAGATGCTAGTTTATGTAACTTCAGTTATTTATTTTGCCTCAGAGATATTTTTTAAAATACATTTTTACCAGTCATAGCTCTGAGAGTTTAGATATGTAGTCATAAAAACAATTATACTATTCTTCAGCAACCTTCCCTGTTTGCCAAAATCTTGAGTTCAATGAAATACAAATATTAAGGAACATTTTTGATGCTATTTTCAACATAGCTATTGTTTATATGAATGCAAAATGTTTTCTCCATTATTTTCCTTTGTGTTATTTTTACTACAATTTTACTACCTGGTTTTGTTTATTTTTATTTCTTAACACAACTGTCAAAAATAAATGAAAAAATTAACCTTACTTATACATAACAAGGATAAAATGTTTCCATTTCACCTTTAAATTCACAAATAATTGATAGTATTTCATTTCATAGCTAGTTTTCCTAGTTGCCATTGTCTTTTAGAGATATTTATGGGTCACCTCTAAAGTGCAATCGTTGGCCATTTACTGTCTTCTTAATCAAGGTTTTTTTAGAAACCTTACCTCCAAACAAATGTGAAATCCATACCAGTAACGAGACAGTTGCTGAAACTTATCTTTCTCTTGAATGATAAATATGAATTATAATAAATGCAAATTCATGATAACTTTTAAACTTCTGGAGAAATACTTCATAATTTAAAATGTTTTGAAAACTTAATCTCTTCTACGTAACAGTGAAATAAGAGAGTGTAAAATATCTCTATAATTAAACAGTATTTTAAATTTCTATGAAAATTTTCCAAATTACCATTATAAAATGTTGCTATAAAAATGTTTAAGTGGAAATAATATGTTTAGTTTTTCTTCTATATTTCTTTTTACATTATGTATGTTGCAATATAACATGTACATATACATATGCCTTCTTCCCCAGAATAGGAAGTGTATTACCAATGAACATTCAAAATAAAGTTACCAGATTAATTCTATAAAGACATGCAAGTTATATCTACATGGAATTAATTTGTAATTTACACAATAAATAAATTAAATTTGCAACTGGTGTCCATGCATTTTAAACACATTTTTAAGTTTGTAAGTAGAAGGACATGACTCCTAAGTTAGTAACAATGATCAACTGTTAAAAGAATACCCTTTTCAGAACATAAACTCTAAAGTATAGAGACAAATTTGAAATGTAATTTTAAAATTTTATATTTAAGTTTTACAAGAGAAGTTTACTGAATATGATTAAAATAAATCGTACATGTGTGTGCTTGTGTATGCATGTAGACAGACTAAACCATATAGGCAAAGGAATAGACCAAAAAATAAATAAGTTGTAGTATGTCTGATGTATTAGTACGTATTACAGTAAAAAGGGGAGTAAGATTACCTTGTGCAAAATGTAATCCTGAGAAAAATTATCTTGAGCTACATAAATTTTAAATGGCATATTTATGTCTACTTCTGACTTGACAGCCAGAAATAAAAGGTTTCAATTAATTATGCTATCTCAACACTCCTGCCCCATTAAGAAGTTACATGTTAGCTCCCCCTTGTGGTCACTTTGACAATAAAGCAAACATTTAGGCATTTGGGACATTTTTTTTTCTTAAGTAAATTAGATTTGTTTAATATTTGTATATTCCTTTTTAAAACAGATGAAAAATATTAATGAAATAGTTAACTTATAGGCGTGACTTCTAGATTGTTAAAATAAAGTGGCTGAAGCTGAAAATGAAGATAATACAATTATTTCATGCATGGTACAGCAATTCCATTATTTCTTACATTTAAGCACGTTAGGACAATTCTAGAGCCGAGAGACCAGTCCTTGGAGGGATCCCGGGAAATCTGATTCAGTAGGTGAAAAAAAACTCTTTCCTCAGAGTCAGTTTTACAATGATGACCTGAAATGATGTTTCAAAAAGCTGTGTCACAGGAGGTCCTGCCTTTCAGGTGAGGCAAAAAGCAAAAGCTTATAATCACTTGTGGTTATAACAGTTCACACACTTCTTTCCATTATTCTGAGATATTTAAACAGCCTGTTATATAGCTATCACACACAGATCAATGAGAAAAATATACGAAAAGAAGACCGTGCTCTTCAGAACGCAAATAAGTGCTCTACAAATCCTCTGCATTTTAATTATCATCACAATCATTAACCCTCCCAAGTTTCAGCGACAAGGTCTTACTTGGATAATTATGTTCTGCTTATGTAAATTCCTCTTCTCAGTGAGCTAGGCATATTATTTCCTCTTATCTTTTAAAAACTCAGAGCAGTTCAATTGAAAACCAAGTGCTGTTAAACAGCTATTGTCTGCCACCCTCAAAATAGCACGTTTTGTTTTAGGTAAAGCACCTTTGTTTGTTGTGTCCCCCCACCCCCCTTCAAAGCATACACAAACAAGTACACATCTGAAACAAATCATTCCTGCCCTTACTTGGATGTTTTTGAACTCATGTTAAATGTTAAAAAAAGGAATCACTGAAATGAAACAACTTTTATATTACCATAGCTGGATTAATTTTTGGAGCTTCTGAAAACTCATTTTAAAACTCAGATTCTTGAAGAGTGTCCGTAGCTTTCCGTCAGTGTCACCCGTCTTTAGAAAAGATGAAAGAAGACTATGCAGTAAAAAAGGCCATGATCATTTACAAATTGCCAGTACTAAAAAAGAAATAAAAGGATGTGTAATATTTTCCTTAGACATTGCAGGAGGACTGAAGTCCAACTCTGGTTGTAAATGAGATATCTTTATTTCTCACCAAAAGCGGTTATTGTGAAAATTTCATATGTGACACCCATATATATAGAACTAAACATAAAGGATTTATATGTTTGAGTACTTATTTAAATATTGGCCACTCTTTTCAGAAAAATATAGGTTAAACTCAAAAACATATTGCTGTAATAATTAGGTGAGTTAGGATGATCTATTTCTCCCTTTCTAAATAATGTGGTCAGGGTATAGGTATCAGAAAACAGCAGGAACAAAAGGATGAATTTAACATGTATTAGACTTATCAATCATTTATAAATTAATAATATTCTGAAAGTGTATAAACAGTGATGATTAAACTCTTCTGTGACAAAATCCATTTAAGAATCTACTGAATGATACAAAATCCTTTCCAATACATTTGATAGTAATCTATAAGTTTAATTTCTACAACTATGTTCAGGAACACATGTAGGAATTTTATATACTTGGCTAGCATACTAACTGTGTACAAACTCTGGCTATATATTGGAAAATTATTTAAAAACAACTTGTTCTAATTTAAACATAGGTGAGATGATTTTGCTTAATGCACTGCACTATAGAAATATAATTTAATAGTTGAAATTTGATTGATTTATTTTTCATATAATATATCTTTCATTTATTTACTTCTTATTAATTTAGCATTTTACATAAATCCCCCATCATGATGTATAATATATATGTTTTTTTAACATGGAACTTTTTATTTTTCTGTAAAATGTTTCTTCTCCTTGCACCTCACACCCACCCTCCATTATCCCCTCTCTACTTTTCACTCTCCCCCTTAGCACTCTCTAGCATCCACACCCATCCTTTCTACCATTACATCTTCAGTTTTTCAGCCTCTGCCACAGAGTACAGATATTCAGTACAAATTGAGTGGGGTGATACAGTGTGTATCTTTCAAAGTCTGGCTCACTTCACTCAACACTAAGTTCTTTTTTTTTTTTTTTGGAGAGATTTTCACTGTAGGGCACGTGCGCTCGCCAGACAGACAGAGAGAGACATAGAGACAGAAAGCAAGAAATCACCCCCCAGGGGGGATGGTCACGCCGCAATCCCTTCTCCTCCATTCTCCTCTCGGGATCTTGGGCACGCACGCACACGCGCCCTGCGTGAGTTTTAAGCCACCGGGTCCGGGACGTGAACCGCGGTCCACTACGTGGGAGTCCAGCGACATAGCCATTACGCTAACTGCTGGTTCCCAACACTAAGTTCTTTATACTCATCCACTTTGAGTCAAACAATAGAAACTCATTGTCTTTCATAGCTGAGTAATAAATCCATAGTATATATGTGCCACAGTTTTTCAACCCAATCATGAGTGTTTGGACATTTAGGACTTTTTAAAAAATATTTTTATAAGAAAAAGACTTCCTGTACATGTGACCAGGAACTTCATTTACAGTGGGGAGCTTAATAGATTCTAACTCTTGTGATGAAAGTGAATCTCACAACCAGCAGAGAAGTAAATGATTACCCAGCACACAGACTTTTCATTTTCACTTTACCATTCAAGTTCAGTAGCAACAATTCCATTGAGATACAGAGAATTTTTTCACTCTGACTGGTGAAAGACGGACTGTGTAATTCTATCTAGTTAGAGGTAAAGGGCACAGCTGATGTGGACTGGCTAAGTAGTCAGAGAAGATATAAAAATGATGAGGATTTAAAACTTTATTTTATGGCTGAGCCAATTCAGCAAATACAAATAAATAATATTCTAGAAGTAGAAACTATATTCTTAAATCATGAACCCTTCTGAGAATCAGCTTAATGTATTTGAATTCCAAATATGTTCCAAATATACAAACATACCTTTAAAATACATTTAGAAGGGACTCCAGATTAGAAGAACTTTAAGCATGTTGGGTAGAATGGTGTATAATCCCAACTGAGTTGAGGTTAAGAATAAAAACTTTGAGGGCAAGTGGGCGGCCCAGTGATAAAACACAATGCTCTAAGAGGAAGATCCCAGGTTCATGTACCTGTCTGCCCATGATTCAGGCTGACTAAATTGGGGAGTGGAAAATAGTATCAAGATACTTTTTAGGGTGTTGTCTCTTTCTCTTTTTTTTTTTTTTAGAGAGGTTTTTGCTATAGGGCTCATGAGCTGGCCAGGAAGACAGAGAGAGTCAGAAATGAGAAATCACTCCCTGGGGCAGTGGCCACACTGCAATCCTTTCTACTCCATTCTTCTCTCAGGATCTTGGGCATGCACGCACACACACGCACACGCATGAATTTAAGGCACCGGGTCCAGGACTCGAACTGCTACCGACTATGTGGGAATTCAGTGACATAGCCATTACACCAACTGCTGGTCCCAAGGGTGTTGTCTCTCTTTCTCCCTCTTAGTGTTTCTCTAACTTATGGAAGAAAAAAAAAATAAATCATTTAATTGAGCCAGCTGCAATGTTACAGGTTGTAGGCTGTCCATGTGCAGTACTAGAGCCACATGGGAGATCCAGGTTCAGATTCTGGTCACCTGAAAATGCCAGGTGTGTCCTTGAGTGCATGCCTGGGATTCTAGCTGTCTGTAAGGAAAGATAGATGATCACCTTGTGGCAAGACCTTATCAAGGGTATCTCTCTCTCTCTCACATACTTTCTTCATGAAAAAAGGAAACATAAAAACTATTTAAAAGAATAAAAACATTTAGGGAAAGGAAACCTAAATATTTGGTTTTAAATGCATGCATACATAAAACAGCTATTTAGAACTGAGCAAAGTCTAAAATCTTGTCCTAGTTTCAAAGTGAACTGGTGACATATGTAGTTGTC
Source organism: Tupaia belangeri chinensis (assembly GCF_000334495.1). Lineage (NCBI taxonomy): Eukaryota > Metazoa > Chordata > Mammalia > Scandentia > Tupaiidae > Tupaia > Tupaia belangeri. The sequence continues at coordinate 2,881,936 of NW_006160175.1, forward strand.
ACTTACTCCTCCTTTGCCTCAAATCTTGTTAAACTGTCACTGAAGATGTCATTAGAAAAATAATGAAAAGCAAAAAACAAAATGTGCATCATTTTTGAAAGAGCAACAGTGACATATCTGGGTACCTAAAAGTGATTTATAAATACAGGTGAGATGGGACTAAATTGAAGGAAACTTCTCAGATTTTAACTCTTAGAATCATGTCATTGGAAATAAGAGGAAGAAATCCTAGAAAAATGTAAATATCATTTACATAAAGAAGCAAAAAGATTGTGAGGAGTGGTCAGTTGTTATCAGTTATGTCAGGAAGTGAACAAGATGACTAAGCCCTCACTTTCACCTGAATTTGATAAAACTCTACAATCTCTAAGGAAAACTTTTTATTTTAATTTTTATTTTTTTGAGTTTGTATAGGGCATGTGTACTCACAAGAGAGTGAGAAAGAGAGAGGAAAAGTGAGAAGTCACCTCTCTGGGGGGAGGGGTGGCACATATTGAATCCCTTCTTCATTCTCCTCTCAAGATCCTGCATGCATATTGCACCTGGAGCGTTTCTCAAGCCTCCAGGAATCAAACTGTGCAGTCAGCCATGTGGGATCCAGCCACATTAACTTCCTTGCCACTTACTGGCCCTGAGGGAAATCTGTTTTAACCCTTCATAAGCTACTTATGTGAAGATGAACAGAGTATATGTATCATTATGAAAAAATATTTACTGTAGCTTAAGAGTTTCAGAACCATATTAAGGAATCAAAGTATTTATTCCCTTGGGAACTGGGTTAAAAATATAGACAGAAGAAAATAATTATAAAAGAAAGATTCTTGGAGATAGGGAATCCATGAAACTTAAATATATGGCCATAAAGGGAAAATAATTTAAAATGTAAAATCATGACTGGAATGCAAAACTATGCAGTAGGTGCAGTCAATCATAGAAAGAATATTACAAACAATTTAGAAAAAATGAAAATGTTAATGTCTTTTCCTATAAATCAGAGCAAAAGGGTGGGTGAAAAGAGAAATAAAATCAGAGTAAAATCATTTTTTTTTGAGAGGTTTTTGCTATAGGGCACGTGGGCTCACCAGACAGACAGAGAGAGACAGAGAGACAGAAAGCGAGAAATCACCCCCCAGGGGGGATGGTCATGCCGCAATCCCTTCTCCTCCATTCTCCTCTCGGGATCTTGGGCATGCACACACACGCACCCGGCGTGAGTTTTAAGCCACTGAATCCGGGACACGAACCGGGGTCGACTACATGGGAGTCCAGTGACATAGCCATTACGCTACCTGCTGGTCCCCAGAGTAAAATCATTTTAATAAAAGGCACAGAATATCCATTACTTGAATATAATAATAAATTATAGAAATTCTATTTAAAAAGGCAACAAAATATTGTAGAGGAAATGAGAAAAATCTATAACCATAAAAATTTGAGAAAACATGTATTTGGGAATGAAAAAGCCCCAACTTTGTAAGCTAGACCAGTTCATTGACTACCAGGCAAAATGTAAAAACCAATGCAGACATATTCTGATTTTTGGATTTCAAGAATGATGAAAAAATATGAAGTGTTCACTCCCAGTTATGCTCTGCACACCATGGGCAAACATAGCAAGATGAACAGGAATCTATTGTGTTCAAGTCCTGGCCCATTAATCAACACAAGAGAGGGCTTTTAGTTTTACCATTTCCAGAGCAAGTGACATTTTCAAGCAGCAATGGAGGTGGGGAGAAGAGCAAGAGAGCATGGGAACTCCAATTACTGGACTTGAATGATAAACCGTAGAAGAACTCTATGTAGAAATTTTACTATATAGCGGTTTTCTTTTCTTTTCTTTTTTCTTTTCTTTCTTTTCTTTACTTTTCCTTTCTTTTTTTTTTTTTTCAATTTTGTCAGAGGGTGCATTTGCTCACCATAGAGAATAAGAAAGCAGCCCCCATAGGGGATGGGCATGATCCAACTCTTCCCCTCTACTTCTCCAATATGCCAGAAGCTCTTTAGCTCTTGGACTCAATTTAAATGTCTTCATAGATAATACACAATGCTCTTCTCATAACTTCATTCTTTCTATAAAACGCATTCTACTTGCCCCCCCTCACCCCCTATCTCCCCAAACCCAAAGCTTTTTTTTTTCTTTTTTTGGAGAGGTTTTTGCTATAGGGTGCATGTGCTCACCAGACAAACAGAGAGAGACAGAGAAAGAGAAAGCGAGAAATCATCCCCCAGAGGGGATGGCCACACCGCATAAGATTTGCTGACCACTGCACTGTTTTCCTGAATTAATTAATTTTATTATTATTAACTCACTTTGATACCTTTCCCTGTTCTTATAAAACATATTTTTCTTCTAAATTGCACATCCTAACAAGACTACATATTTAATATAGAACATAAGCATCCCACAAATCAACAGGAAATGTTGAATTATCTCTGAAGGTATAAAAGAAATCTTAACAAGTGATATTAAAACAATCTACAAAACAGAAATATAATTTATTTATTGACTTAGCAAATTGTGTGTAACTTTTAGGTCCTGGAATTATAACACTAAACAAAGCAGGTATAATTACTAACCCCCTCGTTCTTTTTATTTTTGAGAGAGATTTTTGCTATAGGGCCTGTGTGCTTGCAGAAGAGATGGAGAGACAGAGACAGAAAGTGAGAAATCATCCTCCAATGGGGATGACCACACTGCAATCCCTTCTCCATCCTTTTCTTGGGATTTTTGGGCATGCACGCACAAGTTTTAAGCTTCCAGGCCCAGGACTCAAACCATGGACGACTATGTGGGAGTCCAGTGATTTAACCATTACATCATCTGCTGGTACCCAATTACAAGTCTCTTGATCACCCTAAATGCAATTTGTTCTCAAATGTCCCAAATGTTTTGACATGTGCTTTCAGGGTTAATATTTTATATAATTAATCCATGAAATATTTTACATATTTGAAATTAACTTGTTTTTGATTTATATGTTTATCTGTAAATAGCTAAGTTGGTTATATTTTTACCTTTGTTTATTTTCTCATGTTTGCTTCTGAACGCATGGCAGCGTAAACACAACTGTAAAGTGCACAGATAAGCTCTCAAAATGTTACATGGCATTTTACCCAAACATCTGTCAAGTGAAAGGTTAGAATTTTCACTTCTAAAAGAAAAACATATACCAATTAGCAACAATATTCTGCTGCCTATTGTGTGATTTTGATGGCAGAAATTGACATGCTTGCTCATAATACAGAGGACATTTCTACATGTGACTGTCTCTGCTGTCTACAACGTGATTCAAAAGGTAATGTCTGCGCATGATTTTGATAGTTATTTGACCCATATACACTTAGTTTCAGCATACCATTTACTTGGCTACTTACAAGACATTTTAACAAAAATTATCAGTTAGATTAATTAACAATAATCTTATGTGTTCTAAAACATTAGTGGACACTGTTTTTCTGAGTTCGTGAAGAGCATTTGCAATTAGATATCCTACACTAAATTAAACACGTGAACCTTATATTTTTAGATGTCACTAAATTGTTACATATATCTGATGTCAGAAGAATTCTGGAGTGGGCTAGCCAGTGGTGTGGTGGCTAAGGCAGCTGGACCCCACATGATCAACTGTATTATTCAAGTCCTGGAATCAGAGGCATGAGGGACATGCTGGGTGCGTGTGTGGGTACCTCAAAATCCCAAAGGAAGAGAAAAGTAGAGGAGAAGAGTTGGAGCATGACCATCCCCTATGGGGCTGCTTTCTTATTCTCTATGGTGAGCAAATATACCCTCTGACAAAATTAAAAAAAAAGCAAACTTCTATATAGTAGAATTTATAAAATTTTTTACAACTTAGGAGAGCTTTTATTTAATTAATCTTAAGTATAATTTTAATAATTTTAAAGTTACATATTTGATACCTAACGGTATAATTTTTCAAAGTGTAGTTTATAGTTTTTATAAAAACAAATAGAAAAATGAGATCACACTAATCACATTTTTATATAACTGATTTTTCTCTCAGTAGTAGTATGTCAAGCATGGCTTTTCATAGCACATCATTATGCTTTTGAATGAATATGTAGATTTCATTCCATATATATCTAACTAATTTTCTCTTAATATGGATATAGATTGATTCTGATATTTAACGTGTTAATACTGACATAATTATTAATATATTTTATATATTTGTGAAAAATTTTCACATAGAATTAATTTATAAGAAATTAATTATATATCAAAAGAAATTCACTTTTTATAACAGATATATACCACTACTAAAGTGTTTGGGGAACTACATTTTTCAAAAGTATCGATTTCACTGAAAACAAAAATAGGCTATGAAAATATTTCAGATTAGAGGGCAATAGAGATATAATAATTAACTAATACCTGATCCAAGACAGAATTCTTTTTTTTTTTTTTTTTTTGGAGTTTTTTACTTTTTTTTTTTCCTGCAGGGCACGTGTGCTTGCCAGAAAGACAGACAGAGAGACAGAGGGACAGAAAGCAAGAAATCGCCCCCCCCAGGGGGATGGCCATGCCACGATCCCTTCTCCTCCATTCTCCTCTCGGGATCTTGGGCACGCACACATGCACATGTGCCTGGTGTGAGTTTAAGCTACTAGGTCCGGGACATGAACCACGGTCAACTACATAGGAGTCCGGCAACATAGTCATTACTCTAATTGCTGGTCCCCCAAGACAGAATTCTTTACTGAATCTCTCCTCCATCTGTCTTCCTTTCAGGCACAGAAACATGTGTCCTGTGTGTTTCTCAAGCCACTGGATCTGGAATACAAACCCTGCTGTAGGTAATGTGGAATCCAATTGCCTTAACAACTGTGGAGTGGCCCCTGTGGTTACTTATAAAATTTTAAACATATTTTTGCCTTAAGGTGCATGCACTTGCAGGAGAGAGAGAGAGAAAGAGACAGTGAGTGGGAAAGTGAGAAATCACCCCCCAGAGGGGATAGCCTGATCCTCATTCTTTCTCTTCCATTCTTTCCCTGGATATTGGGCATACATACACACACCCCCATGTGAGTTTCATGCAGTTGGGTCTGGAACTGGAGCCCTATGAGCCATGTAGCCATGTGGAAGTCCAGTGATGAAACCACCATCTGCTAGTTCCCCTTGTGGATACTATTTTCTTTTTTTTTAAAGAGATTTTTGCTATAAGGATGTGCACTTGCCAGAGAGACAGAGAGAGACAGGAAGTGAAAAGTCACCCCCCAGAGGGGATGGCCATGCCACAATTCCATCTCTGGATATTTGAGCATGCACTCACATGTGCCTGGAATAAGTTTCAAGCCACTGGGTCCGGGACTCAAACTACAGTCAGCCATGTGGGAGTCCAGTGGTGTAACCACTATGCCATCTGCTGGTTCCTACTTATTTTTTGTTTTAAGAGAGATTTTTGCTATAGGGCATGTGTGCTCACTGGAGAGACAGAGTGAGACAGGGAAACGGAAAGCAAGAATCATCCCTTGGGGGGATAGTCATGCCACAATCCTTTTTCTTTCATTCTTGTCTCAGGATCTTGTGTACACATGTACATGTGCCCAGTGTGAGTTTTAAGCTATCAGGTCTGGGACTCAAACTATGTGATAGTCGACTACGTGAAAGTCCAGCAACATAACCATTATGCCATATGCTGGTCCTGGTCCCTACTTTTTAAACTAACTAACTAACTAACTTCCTTCCTTCCTTCCTTCCTTCCTTCTTTCTCTCTCTCTCTCCCTTCCTTCCTTCCTTCCTTCCTTCCTTCTTTCTCTCTCTCTCTCCCTTCCTTCCTTCCTTCCTTCCTTCCTTCTTTCTCTCTCTCTCTCCCTTCCTTCCTTCCTTCCTTCCTTCCTTCCTTCCTTCCTTCCTTCCTTCCTTCCCTCTCTCTCTCTCTCTCTCTCTCTCTCTTTCTCTCTTTCTTTCTTTCTTTCCTTGTTTCTTTCATGGGGAAGGCAGGAGAGACAGGGATCCTCGACAGAGTCTTGTCATGTAGTGATCAACCCCTCATCCCAAGCCCTCCAGCCTGTTCAGTCCTCCAGTTGGTTCAGGTCAGAACCAAACTCAGGGCCTTTCCCATATGGTTCCAGTATCATGCAGAGCTGCCTTCTCACTTACCCTACTTACCTCAGTTGGCCTATACTGGGTTATTTAAGACAAAATCTTTACTTTGAGAAATATATATTTAATATTTAGAAGTAACCAAATGGTTGTGATATATGAAATATACCTTCAAATAATCAGAATAAAATACGTGTGTATATATATATATAGATGCATATGTTTATATGTACATACCATGTACAGAGAAGAAAAAATGAGAAAGCAACTTTGACAAAACATTTACAGAAATAAATCTAGAAAAGGTTTTACAGAAATTTTTATATTACTATTACTGCTGCAACTTTTCTGTAAATTTGAAATTATTTGAAAGCAAGAAATTACAAAAAGGAAAGCATGTCCAAATTGCCCTCAAAAGCAGGAAAACACTTCTTTTGTTTTCTTTGCTTTGCTTTTATTTAAACAGCATTTATACTTTCTACTCTTTCTTTTCCACTCTCTTTTTTTCTCCCTTCCATTCTTAAAAAAACTCATTAAGCGAATGCAAAAGAGGTTAGGCAGCCCTGGATAAGGATAAGGCTCAAGTCAGGCTGGGAGGCCCAGTGAGGGAGGCCCAGTGAGCTTGAGAGCGTTGTAGGCTAGACTTGGTACACCAGGATTGAAATGATGTGAGCCATGTTTCAAACTCAACAAAGTGAAGTGTAAATAAAGAAGGGAGTGGAAGTAGCATGAATTCTGAGTTTTGTCTTGGTATTGAAATTAATGGGATGTGTTCATGGCCGTCAATGTATAGATATAGCTGTCAATATAAAAATAGACATAAATACAGGACCAGCAGATGGTGTATGGTTATATTACTGGGCCCTCACATGGTTGACCATGGTTTGAGTCCCAGATTCAGTGGCTTGAGACTCATGCCAGGCTTGCATGCATGTGTGCCTAAAATCCCAAGAGTGGAGGAGAAGGGATTGTGGTGTGATCAATACCTGCTCCCCAGGAGATGATCTCTTGCTTTCTGTCTCTGTCTGTCTCTCCAGCAAGCACACGCGTCCTGTAGCAAAATATCTCTTTCTAAAAAATATAAATAAATAGGTAGGAGTATGTGTGTGTGTGTTTACAGTATATGCATTTTTCCTAACTTAATTCAGCATTTAAATTCTCTTTCCTTTTGTTTCAATAAGATTGAGTTAGATCTTGACTAAAATCTTCATTGCCTGTTTAACTCATCTGGTAGAATTTTTCTTTTATACAGCTTATTATAGAAATTGTCTCCAGCATTAAAGAATTTATTACATTGTTGTGTATGAAAAGATTATAATGGTCTGTTAAATTTTCAAGTAAGAGTCATCAAAATTCAGTAAGAATTTATATTTTTATTTTCATTGCAGGTAGACAGTTATGAATTTTGACATCATATGTTAACTACTTGACAGGATTAATTTTGGAATCATTTTATGATATGTCTTTCAACTTGCTTTATTGTTTCAATTATCCCTATGAAGTTAATTCTATTTTTTACTGAAGTGTCAGTTCTACAAATTTTGGCAAACTGCTTTCTCATATATGTCATACATATAAATGACTTTATGCTGCAGTTTAAAATGTGTTATGTTAATTAATCAAGTACTTAATTCTATTTTAAAAGGAAGACTCGACAAAGCATTTTTATTTCTTTAGTCGTTAGTTTGATCTTAGAATTAAAAATAACTTATGCCAAATTGTTATTAAAGCAAAAGAGCTTGCCATTAAAGTTTTAGTTAACTTCGTATGGTTTTGATAAATATTATGAAAATAATCTTTACCTATTCTTCACTGTTGTAGAGACTCCACGTTATAAATGAATGAAATAATTTCTATTTAAAGCCTAGATGGTGAATGATTTGGTTAGTAGGTTAAATCAAATGATATACATTGAATGTCACATTGGGCAGTAACAGGCACTAAATGAATGCCTTTGATCTTTTACTCTCTCTCTTTAATTAATTAATTTCTTGAAAGAGACAGAGAGTGAGAGAAATAGAAAGTGAGAGAGGCACACACAAATGGGTCTTCATGCCGTGATCCACCTCCCACCTGAGCCAGGATCATGGGCACACATGTGTGTGCCTGATATGTACAGAGAAACCTTGGTATGTGAATTTGGACCTTCAGCATCAAGGAATCTTGTGTCACTGCTATGCCACTGAAGCTGACCTCTCTAGCTTTTCTTAAATCCCTTTTTTATTTTCTCTTTGAACACAATAGAAATGGTTAGAATGGCATAGATTAGATTAGAACAGTATATAAAATTGGCATGAAGTTGGATAAAATAATGCAATATGACTTTACTCATAACAATAAAATATTCAGTGTAGGGACCAGCAGGTAGTATCTTGGTTAGGGTGCTGAACTCCCACATAGCCAACTGAGGTTTCAGTCATGGACCTAGTGCCTTGCTTTCTAATTTCCTCTCTCTCTCTCTGCAAAATATTCATTGTATAAAAGATCAGTTTGTAACCAATAGTGTTAAAATCTGAATAAGCATTTATGTTATTATATTTATGCATGTGATTGAGCTCCTTCTCATAAAAATGGAGAAAACATACAATGCTAAGTAACTCCAGGAATATATCAAACTTCTGACTTTATGTCCATTTAGGAATATACTTATTTTAATGTCTTAAATAAAATAAAATATTACTTATGTTCAAACTTAGGATAGCCATAGTTAAATATATCATCATGACCACAAAACAAAGTAAGTACAATGAAAAACAATATATAGTAGAAAACTGAAATATCAGTGATTTCAATATATAATAAAAACAATATGCAAATGAACATGAGATTGGAACCAGCAGTTGGAGTAATGACTAAGTCACTGGACTCTCATGTGTTGATCACAGTTCGAATCCTGGACCCAGTGGCTTAAACTCACACTGGGCTTGTGTACATGTGTGCCCAAGATCCTGAAAAGAGAATGGAGGAGAAGGGATTGTGGCATAGCCATTCCCCAGGGGAGTGATTTCTTGCTTTCTGTCTCTCTGTCTGTCTCTGTCTTTCTGGAGAGCACACGCGCCCTAGCAAAAGCCTCTCTAAAAAAATAAAAAATAAAAAAAGAACATTAGATCATGAGATTAAAAACATGTAAACTGAAAAAAGACACATAAACATATTTTTGAGATATTTTTTGTTATAAATACAAAATATGTCATAAACCCAATATTGCTTGTTTTCTCAGAGCTTTTCTATCAGTTTTACAAAGATAGAGGTACTCTCTAATTTCAGCTTTGAAAAATTTGTATGAACAGATTTGAATTCCTAAATGAATTTTTTTGTAACTTCTATTTTTTTAGCTTGTATACTATATTTTTTAAAAAGTTGTTATAGTGGTACAAAAGAACAAACTAATATAATATTACTCAAGAATGATATTCAACTTTTAAGCAAGCCACAGTCATTTGATAAAATTTGCAGGTGTCATTTCAGACAGACAATAGACTATGTACCCAATTACATTGCTTTTTCAGACAACAGTTTGCAATCAGGAGAATCTGTGATGAGGTTTAATCAAAGATTAGAACTTTTTAATTAAATAAGGCCTTTTGTGACTAGTCATTTGACATTAATTACTGTTTTAGCTGGATTCCTTTTGATTTGTAAAGAGCCCTAAGCACTGCAAAAATTATATTGCATCACAGAAATTGTTGATAATTAAAACAAAAGCTTGTCTTCATCAGCTCATCATACACCTTAAAAAGGAACATCATTTTAAATGTTAAATGACTGCCTTAGATAAACAGACTAGAGGGTTTTAAAGGAAAAATAACAGATGGCATGTCAAGCCAGTTGCTTTGGATGGGCAGTTTGAAAGTTGTTAATTGTAATGATTTATAAGCTGTTTTGAAACGTTCAGGCACACTCTCAGGGGCTAACTAATGGTAAGGCATATACATGCATTGTAAAGCTCAATATCCCTACAGGAATTATAAACTTAACTCACACCACTGGTCCAAACAGAGGCCATCAATCAAGCAATGCTAAAACAGCAACTGACCTTAAAGTTCAAATAATATTTTTACTTGTGCACTCATAGAGAATAAAATGAAAGTTGCTCTTTATAAGAATTCTAAATCTCATAGACTACTCATAGTGATAAACACCCATTTTTGAAGTTTATTCATTTATTTCTTCCATGAGTGAAAGAGAGAGAGAGAACACCCCCATGGGGTCTTGCACCACAACCTAGCTCCAACTCACATTAGCAAGCATGTGCTGGATGTGCTGTGTACTCAGGGAAGTATTCAAACTTGAACTGGGAACTTTTTCATGTGTAGTTGTCTTACACAGTGTCTCACTTTGCTGCTGCACCAACATCTGGCCCCAGAATTACCATTCATCTCTGTGATTCAGAGTACATATGCAAGGCTTATTCAAATAAGAAAGATTTAATACAGGAAAATGATTCAGATTAAGAAGATACAGATATTAAAAAATGAATGTGTCTCACAAGAGTCTGAGAACGAAAGTACAAAAGAATTTATACAGACATAGGTGATTTTAAAAATAATAATGTGCTGTGTTTATGTAAGACTAGGGTGAGTTGACCTGTACGGATGTGAAACTGTGTTGTTTTTCTAGTTAAGACAAAAGATTCACAGATATTCCAGTGCTGGCCACTGGATGACAGAGGGCATTCAATTTTAGTACAATTTGCCTTCGGTTAGGGTTATGGTCTGTGGACAGAATAAAACTAATTGGTCTGAAAACGGATGTCACCCATGCCCTTGGCTTCATTAGCAAAATGCACAAACCAACTGAGTAAAACAGACATGGCAATCATAAAACAGAACTTTAAAAATACATGGTTATAGGAACAAAGGATTTGCATTACTGAGAATGAAACATGTTATTAAGTTTGCATTCATTATATCTTATGTAAAAGCCAGCTACCTATAATATGCTCAATATTGTACTAAACTATATCAAAGGGAACCTCTCATAACAGTAGAAACTATGTAAATTATATCAGTACCTGAGGCCACTTCAATCTCCATTAAATAACGCTGTAAATACCAAATTATAAATAGGGATCATTATGTTGCCCCTAGATGTGTATGCATTTGGACTCTTATGGGGAACTATTTCAAATTTAAATTTTCAGTTATTTTTATGTTCAATGGAGAGTATATAAAAACATCCCGAAAAGGAAGTTAATTGCTCATTATGATAAATAGCTTAGGGGTGTTGAGGATTTTATTGACCTCACTCCTGTCTTCTCTATCCCTGGGAGTAAACAAGCTGGAAAACAACAAACAAAGGGTTTTAAAAGAAAAACATGACAAAGGACAGTTTTATGCTGGATTTTCCAAGATAATAATTAGGCAAATGAGATGCCCAAACTATCACTAAACTGACTTTATGTCTAACAAACTGAAATACAAGAGTAAAAGACTAAATGGAACTTTACAATGAATGATAACCATTGTCATTTCTTTATGGCTATTTACCAATTTATATGTAGCATGTCATTTAATCTTTTAATTATGATTGTCCAAATTTCATAGAAAATTCAGAGAGCAACAAATTGTCCAAGATGACACAGCAATGGCCTAGAAAATATTTAAATCAAGGTCATATGTGGTAAACAAATTTAAAGTTAAAATAAGGTTGTCTTTATGTGTTTTTTTTTTTTTTTTTAATCCTACGGGATGTGTATGTTTACTGGAGAGAGACAAAGGGATATAGAGAAAGGGAAAGTGAGAAAGCACCTCCCTGTGGAGGATGATCATAATCCTTTCTTCTCCATCTCTCCGCTTTGTTGGGATTTGGGAGCTTCCAGATCCGGGACTTGATTTGCATAGTAGGCCCTGTGTGCTCCAATAGCCTTAAGCACCATGCCACTGACTGTCTCTATTTGGTATTTCAATAAGTAGATTCCATTTCTCTTAAGTATTGGGATAGCACATAATAGATGGAAAATTGGATGAAAAAATATTAGGCAAGAAGACCAAACTTGGAGTTAGAACAGACATGGATATTGGAAAAGTGTTTGAACATTGAAATCTTTGAGACTTCATATACACATCAGTGATTCCATCCCTGAGTATTTATGTATTTAATCATAGTCTGTCCAGTTTAACTTTTATCTTAGGACTTCCTGGCTGTCCTCAGAACTAGACTCTGCTTTGGCTTCTAGTAGAGTACTAGAATCAAGAATGGACTGTCCATCTCTTCTCTCTCTTTTTCATGCCCACTAGCCTGAAAGCTTCTGGAAAAAATTTAGAGACCTCCAGCCCTTCTTTTACCCTTCACAAAAGAATTTCACAATTCCATTAGGTTAAATATAACCCACAATTTGAAGAGAATTCTATGCTTTTGGGTTCCCACACCCATGTTGCTGTGTAGTCTCTTCCTCTAGGTCACAAGCTACTTTTGTGACCACTTATGCAACTCCCCTTATGTTTAAATGAAACAATATTTTATTAATATTCCTTAAGATCACATCTCCCTCTCCCCTTTAATAATGACTTTCAGAAAACTTGTATTCTTTCTTTGTGCTAGGAACAGTTTGTAGGTCTCCCTAAGGACGTCTTAATCTGTAGATTAGATTAAGAAACTAGGAGACAAAGCCCAGTGTTAATAGTGTTATATGGGAGACCTGGGTTCAGTTCCAAGGCCAATCTAAACATACTAGCATAGATTACACACATCTATAATCCTAACTAATTGGAGGCTAGGGCTGGAGAATTGTGACACTGTAAGATCCTGTCAAAAATACTTCTGTTAGGGCCAGCAGGTGGTGTGATGGTTAAGACATTGGATTCCCACATGGCTGACCACAGTTTGCGTCCCAGATCTGGTGGCTTGCTTTCTCACCTTCCCTCTCTCTCTGTGCCTCTCTCTCTCTATCATGAGTGCACATACACTATAGCAAATTAAATAATAATAATCATTAATAAAGTTTTAAAATGCCCCTCTCTCTCATATGGTGGAAATGAAAGAAAAGAAAAAGATAGTAGGAGGCAAAGGGAGCAGACTCACAAGAAATGTATATAAAATTCCCCATCTTTTTGTTTGTAGATAGTCTATAGTTTAATATTTAGTCTTGGGGTGAGAACCTTTCTCATTCTCTTTTAATAGAATAAATTATTCCAGAGATCTCCATCATAGCAAAAATTTTAACCTGGCATTAATTAAACCAAGATGGAACCTCAGAAAAAATTCCTCATCTTAGTGTCAAATTTTACTGCCACTAGCTTTCCTCCTTTTTTCTAATCAAACAAAAGAACACTGATGATTTTATACTTTCTTTTGCTTTGTTCCCAGAAAATAAAGAAAACCTGAAATATAGAAAAAAATGGAATTTTTTTAAAAATCTGATCTTATACTCTTGAGAAGATATTGATGTTTTAAGTTTCTGATTGAATAATTCTGTTTGTGTGTTCAATGAAAGACAAGTTTAGACCTACTCTAAGCACGAGATGTAGTACATCAAATATGAAAGTTAAAATTACAATTCACAAGTTGCATTGCATTTTAAAAATAGGAAAAACTACATTTTTTTCATTTTTTGATTCAGCTTTAAACTCATAAATATATCTCATCAAGGACAATTAAACATAAATTCAATAATTACCATAATAAGCAATAATTAAACTGCTTTTTTCCCTTAGAAATGTGTCTGGGAAAAACTATAAAATTAAAACTGTATTTGGTATTCTTTGCATTGCTTATTTTCCTGTAGAAAGCCTATCAGTTAAAATGATGAATTTTAACCTTTTCCATTTCACCCAGAGAACATTTAATTCATATTCTTCAGGCTTTTTGAAACTGGTTCTCCATACTGATGAAGAAATTATTGTTTTTGTAATATTTACTAAGGTTCAGCTACTGAAACTTCCTCAAGGACATTTCATTTGCTTTTAATGTGTAAATCTCTGAAAATCATTTCAGGAAAAAAAAAAGCAGGGAAAAAAAGGACTAAAATATGCAGCTAATTGTGCGGCTTAATGAATTTGAATTAAGTCATAATATATTATATTAAACACAATGCGTGTGGTGAATAGAAAATAAAAAGGTCATGGTATCTAAGAATAGTAGAATCAAGAACTGGAATGCTAATAGATCAAAAATGTCCTATGTAAAATATTCTTTTGCTCTGAGTCCCAATTTTGTTCTTTTCAAACTGTTCTCAAAACTGCTCAATAAACCCAGCAATATGAGTTTTTAGGTTCTGTGACTCTTAGAAAGTACAGGATTATGTTATACATTAAAATGAGCTATTTTCAGAGATAATTAAAGTCATAATGTTCTAACATTAATTATCTGAAAATGTGCACAATAAGCTATAATTTAAGAACAGCGTCTTGATTCTCTTTGCAATGACAGACATTGAAACATACTGCTCAGAAGATGTTGACTCATCTAATGAAAAGTACCACTGCCTGAATGGTTGTCCCAGAATAGTTACCTAAAAAAAAATATGTAGAACTGTGATAGTTGAAGTGGTCCACATGACTTTTTCCAGTGGTTTCCAATCTAAGGAGATTTTCATTCAGGAATAAAGAGGGGAACATTATCTTCAAAATCTTTGCTCCATGATCTTCTGTTGTATGGTTTGATCATTTCTAACATTTAAGTGAGGCAAAACCAAGTTGCATGTTGTTAAGTTAAATGTGGCCTCAAGCTGCCTCAGTACTATAAATTCCTACATAGCAACCTTCAATCTAACTTAGAATGTCAACAGATTCTGACCTAAGAGTATTTTCTTGTAACAAATAGCTGAGTCTCAGCCAATTAGAGGCTGCCAACTGACTAGTCCCTGTCCATAAAAGACAACTGCTGAGCTGTGTCCAATCAAGATGTTTCTGTAGTGCACTTCCTTTTTTCCTTCTGTAAACACTATCTCCTCATGTACCTGCATACAGCACCCGAAACCTCTACTGATTCAGAATGCTGTCAAGTTTATGAATTCTTTGCATAAACAAACCTATTAAATATAATACGTGTAAAACTTTTTTAAAAGCAATATACCCAAATTTTCTTTTGTTAAAAGTTTTTATTTTCTTTCATGAGAGACAGAGGAAAGATATTCCCTTGACGGTGTGTTGTTATGCCACAATCCTTTCCACAGCCTTCCACCCAATCAGGATCACTGCTGCAAGTTGGCATTCCTAGTTGGCTCAGGTCAACCTAAGATCTGAAATTACTCTCCCCACGTGTGGCTCCAGTAGTGCACAGCGGTGCCCTACTACCTGTGACATCATGGGTTAGCCTAATTTTTTCTTCCAAATTATCATGATGATAATAACAGACTAATTATTATGTATTATATGGTCTAGAACGCTATCTTGCTAATATAAATTTTGAACTCCAAAAGTGAATCTAGAACTTTTGACTACTCCATTTTATAGTTCATTATATTACTCCTTCCCAGTTTCCTTTGTTACTTTGTCCTCTTGGTGCAGTGGTATGAGCAAGAACTCTGAAGAGACTGACCTGACTGAAATCTGTGACTTACTCACTGTGTAACCACTAAAGAATTCTGTAACTTCTCTGGGCTTGGACTGTCATCTGTAAAAATGTGAATATTAATGCTAATACTTCTAAAAATGGCAACTAGTGTTACCAAATTGGTAGAGGGAGAGGTCAGTTTCAGGCAAAAGATTTAGTTTAGCTGAAGTCAAACAATTGGTGTAAAATGACAGGACTAAACTGAAAATCCAGTAGTGTTCAATTGGTTAGTGCAATGATTAGCTAAAGCAGATATAAGCTTTTCTTGTTCACTCACATGCTTTACCAGTGTTCTTCCTCGATATGACTGTAGTCATTTGAAGCCTTTTTTGTGTAGCCAAGATTTGTGGTCCTGCAATAATAAAGCTTACTTATTTTAACACCTTAATAAACTATGAAGAGCTCTACTCTTACCTTTGCCACTGCTCTCTCAAGGATAGAAATAATATTAGAGTTAAGTTTACTCTTTTAATTAGTAGAAGACATCTACTCCCAGATAATAGCAATAGCATAGTATAGGCAAAAATGCTGAATTGAATCATGTCCTTTATTCAACTTCCATGAATATCTATCTGGCAGATATTCATAGAAGTTTCTGGAAAATAGATGGCAAGTAATTACTTCCCCTCCATTGATATATTTTCTTTTTAACTTTTTGGAAACTTTGAAAATTTTGTGAGTAGAGTAGGTAAATATCTGTATTACATTACCGTAGAGCATGGAAGCCTTGCCAGAACATTGCATACATATTTAATTATGTCAGCGATAGGGACCTTGCATTTAGTATAAAGAGGCTTTTTCTTTTTCTGTTTTTTTTTTTTTTTTTTTTTTTTGGAGAGATTTTTGCTGTAGGGCACGTGCGCTCGCCAGAAAGAGAGAGAGACAGAGAAACAGAAAGCAAGAAATCATCCCCCAGGGGGAATGGCCATGCTGCAATCCCTTCTTCTTCATTCTCCTCTCGGGGACTTTGGCACACACGTACACATGCCTGGCATGAGTTTTAAGCCACCAGGTCCAGGAATCGAACCACAGTCAACTACATGGGAGTCCAGCGATGTAGCCATTATGCTAACTGCTGGTCCTTTAAAGAGGCTTTTTCTTACACAGAGAACACCTAGAGAATTGTCATAGGAAGGATTATATATACTTGGTCCATCTTCCCCAACATTTGCTTCTCTTGAGTAATGGTAAAATGGGATTTTGCTTCATTGAAGGTAACTGTGATAAAAAAAAAAAAATCAGATGGTGAAATAAAGCAGTAATCAGATAATACTTACTAAACTTTAATGCATTTCTAACTCTGAACTAATTTGTATTCCTTAAACACGACTTCCATTTTCAAATATTTCCCCTTTTAATTAGAATGCCTTTAGCACCTCATCTCTGTGTGTTGAAGTTACATTAATCTTTTTCTTTTAATGTCCCTTAAAGTCATTCCTTAACCTCCACTTAAAAAGTCTACAGCTGTGTAAATCTCATCTTGATTCCTTACAATTGAAAATGTCTTAGGCTTCTTAGGCTGCCATAACAATTCATTTATAATTTCTTATAACACATTTTATCTTGTTGTGGGTTATCGTTTTTGTTTGACTCTTGTTTACCTTTCTCCATCTCCAAATTATGAATATGTAGAGGATAAAAATGCTTTTTCTCTCTCTGTGTACTCCATAGTATTCAACATAATATACTTTTCAGACTATTCTCTCAATAAAAATTGAATTACATTGTCCTACTCTTTATGTGTGTGAAGGTCTTTAACAGTAGTATGTTCATTCTATCAGAATACTTAATTGAACAGGAGAATTCAGGAATATTGCTCTTCAGTTAGCTCACAAAATAAATACAAAGGAAGAGCTCTGCAATTACCACCTCTTGAGTCACCACAGCTATTCTGGATACTATATATGAGCAAAATTTATTGCAGCACTGTCAATAATGGGTTGATGAAGAACTGTTTCTTAATGACATATAACATTTGAACCTATAAGTTAAGAAAGATAAAAGTGGGACCAGCAGTTGCCATAATGGCTATGTCGCTGGACTCCCATGTAGTCGACCACAGTTTGAGTCAAGGACCTGGTGGCTTAAACTCATGCTGGGCACATGTGCATGCGTGCCCAAGATCCTGAGAGGAGAATGGAGAAGGATTGCAGTGTGGCCATCCCCCCCAGGGGGTGATTCTCGCTTTCTGTCTCTCTCTCTCTCTGTCTTTCTGGTGAGTGCATATGACCTATAGCAAAAACTTCTTCAAAAGAAAAAAATATATAAAAAAAAGAAGATAAAAATATGCTCGCCTTACAATTTATAAGTAATCAAAAGTCAATGGTATCAAGTAAATATAAATATGTCCAGGATACATAAAATATATATGGAAAAGTCACAGATTAAAGTTATCTTCTGAAACCATGGCTCATAAAAACTCTAGTTTGCAAAAGGGATGCCCCAGGATATTACTTTACTGTTTTAAACCTATTGCCTAATTTTAAGGTATTTCATTTAAGCTTCTTAAACTATATTGTGAATAATAACGGACATAATTTGTATTAATAACAAATAGCAATGATGCTTTTACAGTTCTTTTAATCTAATAACAATTCATTGTTCTAGCTGTCTAAGCATTATGCATGACAGCTACCCTATCAACAGAAGAGTAAATTTAATGCACTGGAAGAATACTTTAAATATTAAGAAATCAATCATTTTCTCAGCCTTATTAATGAATAAGGCTATTTTTTTCTCTCTTTACTGAAAAAATGAATATAATCAAACTGAATTTTTAGAAAATAAAGCAAATTCAATTTAAATTAATTTATAGCTCATACTTATACATGTTTACATCATTTATAATTACTTAGAAATAGTGGGTAAATCTAGAATATGTAATGCTAAATGAACTAAAGCCAGCTTTGAAAGACAAACACCAAATGTTTCTGCTTAATATATACCTATTGCCTGCACACGATGGCAGAAGCTGAAAGATTCAAAGATTAGAAATAGAGAGGATAACTATAGATACCAGATAACTATAGATACCAGGAGGGGGGTGGATGGTGAGTTTTGAGTGGGAGGGGCTTAGGAAAAGGCATGTAAGGAATACAAGAATACATTTAAATTTAAATAGGACAAATAGGTTGTGGAAGGGCATACCAGGACAGAGTTAAAAAAAAAAAAAAAAAGAAAGAACATTGTCAATCATATAAATACATTTACCTAAAAAATAAAATAAAAATTGAAGGTACATATCATAATGTAATGTTCTCTGTTGGTAATATCCTTGATTGGATTATAACACATTGTATACATGCTTTGAAAAATCATATCATAAACTCCAAAGATGAACAAAAATTCAATGTAAACTAAAAATTGTGAAAAGTAAAATAAAAGAGTGCACACATTCTTCAAATAAATAAAAAAATTATATGAGAGAACAATTTTTGAGAGGTTTTTGCTATAGGGCATGTCGTGCACTCGCTAGAAAGACAGAGAGAGACAAAGAGACAGAAAGTGAGATATCACCCCCCCAGGGAGGATGGCCACGCCGCAATCCCTTCTCCATTCTCCTCTCAAGATTTTGGGCACGCACGCACACACACACACATGTGCCCAGCATGACTTTAAGCCACCGGGTCCAGGATTAGAACCGCATTCAACTACATGGGAGTCCAGCGACATAGCCATTATGCCAACTGCTGTTCCCTAGACAAAACAAATAATACTAAAAAAAAATTAATGAAGATTCAAACCTATAAGAGTAGTTTAACTTTTAGTCTTTGATAGCAATCTCTCACAGCATTTAGTTTAAATTACTTGCAACTACTTTATTAACATGGCAGGTTTTTTTCAGGACTAACAGTGGTGAGTTGCCAACTTTTACAAATATTGTACATATCAGTAAAATTTTCTGTGTTTCATACCATGCCAGAAAAATTTTTGTTACCACATGTCTATAAACTTATATTATGAAAATAGCCTGAATTACATATGGAACAATTTTGTCTAGGTAAAAATAGGTTATAAAAGTGGAATAACTTAACTAAGGTCCTTGCTGAACTCTTACAAATACATAGGCATATAATTTCTATAGATAAAGACAGTATGTACTTCAATTAAGACAAAAGGCTGAAAAGACTTTCACAACAAGGACCAGGGTTCCACTGTGAGCCAGACCTCTTATTAAAAATGTCTGAAGAGAGAAGAGCAGATGGCTTAGTGTTTATGTTCTGGACTCCCACATGGCGAATCAAAGTTTGAATCTTGGACCTGGTGGCTTTAAAATCACCCTGGGCTTATGTGTGTACATGCCCAAGAGCCTAAGAGGAGAATGGAGAAGGGATTGCAACAAGGCCATTCCCCCTGGCGGATGATTTCTCATTTTTCCTCTCACTCTCTCTGTTTCTCTCTCTCTCTCTCTCCCTGGTGAGCACATACACCATAAGGCAAAAACCTCTAAAGTAAAAAAAGTCTGAAGGACCAAGTAATAACCAAAAATAATGAATTAGTAAAGTATTGGACCTTTCATTAATTTTGGAAGGGCTTGGATTATAGAAAGTCTGATCATGCATAAGAGTCTTTTTACAAAGAAAACCACAATACTTTAAGCCTTATATTGAAAAGAATTGATGGTGAAGAATTGATTAGCTATAAAATAATGTAATAAAATTAGAAATCATTATCTTAAGAATCTCCAAATTCTTATGTTAAAAAAGTTTATTTACTTTTAAATAGTTTATAAAAAGGATTTTAAGAAAAGATATGCAAAACTTTAGAATTAATTAGCTATTTAGCTAGTAACTATTTATGACCTTCGATTTTTATGGGGAGTCTAGAAAATAGAGTTTGCAATATAGAAAAAAGGAAAGTTCATAAGATCATTTTGTTAAAGAAATACATGACATAATTTTTAATTTACTTTTTTAAAAATTTTTTTTATTTAACTTGATTTATTTGTTTATTTTAATTTGACCAGAGAGAAATAGAGTGAGAGAGAGAGAGGGAAAGTGAGAAAGCAAGCCAGCAGGTCTGGGACTTGAACTGTGATCAGACATGAGGGAGTACAGTGCCCTTAACCACCATACCACTTGCTGACATCTAATTTATTCTTTTATTCTACTGAATTGATGGAATATATGCACATATACACAGGGCTTTTTTTTTTAAAGAATTATTTCTTCAATTTTATTTATCATCATTATTATCTATTAATTTGCTAAGATCACATGCCCTCATCAGAGAGAGAGAGAGGCAGAGAGAGAGAAAAAGTAAGAAAGCAAGCTGCCAGGTCTGGGACTTGAACCACAGTATACCATGTGGGATCCCAGTGCCTTAACTACTACTTTTGGACTCACAGGGTTTTTGTTAGATTCTTCATCAGTGGAGCTTCTGTGAGGCTGCACATAGAAGCCAACTTTATCATAACAAAAGGATCACTTAATAATATGACTAAATATTTCTTTCCATGTAATATTAGTTGTTCTCTGATCTATCGCATCAAAATTTCATCAGCTATTTTTGCCTTCACAATCCTACATTGCAAACATTCTATGAAATAATGTAAACTTAATGTGTATTTTCAATAATTAAAATCAAAATTCTGAAGAAATATTCTGAATTTCATGAAAACAATGAAAGTTATATAAGGGAACTTAGATAATCAAATGTAAAACCAGTACAAAATGTGTCAGTATTGAAATGGTTAACTACCAATGAATAAAATATCTATCAGGGATCTTCAGAAGATATATTTTATTTATTATTATTATTATAGTTTTTCTTATAGGGAGCATGTGCTGGCTGAGAGAGAAAAAAAAATCAGAGGGAGAGAGAGGGAGATAGTGAGAAATCACCCTCCAGGTAGAATGACCATATTACAATTCCTTCTTGCCATCCATTCTCCTCTCCGGATTTTTGACACTCACACACATGCACCTGGTATGTTTGTTTTTTTTTTTTTTCTCTCTCTCTCTGTCTCTTTTTTTCAGAGGTTTTTGCCTTGAGCTGAAGAGAGAGAGAGACAGAGTCAGTGAGAGGGAAAGTGAGATATCACCCTGCAGGGGGACCGACCATGCCACAATCCTTTCACCTCCATTCTCCTGTCAGGATTTTGGGCACACATGCACATGCGCCCAGTGTGCTCTTCAAGTCACCAAGTCCAGGATTCAAATTGTACAGCTTATCATGCGGGATCCAGTGCCTTGACTTGCAAACCACCTGGTGGCACCCATTTTTTCTTCTTTTTTTTTTTAATCCAAGTACTCAAATAAATCTTGCATCCTCTATGTGTAAAATTTTAGTCTTTGCTTTAAGTGGATTTACTTGGAGTGACTTTTGCTTTTGTAGAACTGATTACCTTTAGATAATGACGATCTCCCATATTAAAAGAAAAACAAAGATGTGGCCATAACATGCTAAAAATTACACAGACTAAAAGTATATAGCAGTTGATCAAAAGTTCTTTGTATTTGTAAAACTAAGATGAGTTTGGACTTAGGAATATGAAATGGGAGTGAAACCAGTATCTGGGAAGACCAGAGATAAAATTCCTTCCCAAGTAACTTCAGAAGAGCTCAAAGCTCAGGATCAATAAATCCAAAGAACAGAAGATGAGAAGGAGAAATTGTCTAGGTAATTTATCACAGAACTTTAAAGTATTGGAGTCAGTCTGAGCATCTGCCCTCTCACTCCATTGCCATACATGCAAAGCACAGGTAGCAAGTGATACAGCCAGATTTAAAACTAAGACCCTCAGGGAGTGACAGATGGCAGCATGTTTATGTCATTGGACTTTTATGTAGTTGACAGTGGTTCAAGTCCCACATGGGTAGCTTAAAAATTCATGCTGAGTTCATGGGCATGTGCGCCCATAACCCCAAGAAGGGATTGCAGCTTGGCCACTCCCCTCTGGAGGGTGATTTCTCACTTTCTGTCTTTCTGTCTCTCTGGCAATACATGCGCCCTACAGCACAAGTCTCTCGACAAAACAAAACAAAACAAAAGCTAAGACTCTCTCTTTTATATTAATGATAGACATGCCACAGGATGCTCCAGATGTTAATATCAGGGTCCAATAGAAAAAATATAATAGCTTCTAAGGGAACTTATCTTTTTTTTCTTTTTTTTTTTTTAAAGGAAAGACCTAGTAATTTTTTCTTAGTATTAAAATTTACCAAAATACTGTACTCAAAGGGTAAAGTCTTTACTTTGGCAATTGTGCTATGTTTAAGTATTCCGTAGAACATAGAAGAAAGAAAAAAGACATAGTTGATACCACACATTTCAGGAAGAGAAATATTAAAAATAACCATAACAGGATCAGTGGATGGCAGTTCAAGTACCAGACCCAGTGACTTAAAACTCTCATGGGGTGTACTTGTGTGTTCATGCTTAAAATTCCAAGAAGAGAATGGAAGAGAAAGGATTGTGGCATGGCCATCTTCCCTGGGAGGTGATTTCTCATTTTCTGTCTTTCTGTCTCTTTGGCAAGCACGTATGCCCTATAGCAAAAATCTCTCTGAAAAAATAAAAATTACAATAACAACATTAGTACATTAGAATGAATTTTTGTGGAGAGGTTGGGTAGTCAAAAATATATGTTGAAATACAGACTTAACTATAACAAAATGAAGAGCAAAATGAGCAAGTAAAAATACTTCTTCACCTTGTTTTCTCCAACTACAGAGATGCATGTGCACATATGGGAGAGATAGGAAAATGAAAGAGATAGTGACAGACAGGAAAATGAAAGAGAGAGTGACAGAAAGCACCCTGATAGGATCTTGTCATGCTACATTGTCTTTTCATCAGCCTTTCAGGTTCCCTGGATCTTGGGTGCTTGTGTGTACACCCAGTGTTTTTTCAGGTGAACCAGGGACTCTGAATCCATGATTGCAATATACCTTCTATACTTGTAGGGCACTGCATTTTACCACTGTGCAACAGAAGCTGGGCCTTATGTCTGAAATGGGGGAAAAATGAATAAATCAATGAATAAATAAATTTAATTATCAATGTTAAAAATCAACTCTTTGATGAAATAAATAGATAATATTTCTTTAGTGGTTATAATAGGTAAGGTACTGTTCTATAAACTTGATATATTCTTAACTAAATCTTAACTAATCCTATGCTCACAACAAATCCATAAATTTAATTCTTTAATCACCTCTAGTTTTTAAACAGATCAAATGAAACATATTGAGTTTGAATAACTTGCCTAAGATGATAACGCTCATAATAAGCAGCACATTTTAAATCCTAGTGGTCCTGTAAACAAAACACACACCTACCAGTTGAGCTCAATGATCTTGAAGACAAAGTTAAAGAACAGTCAAATGTTTGGGAAAAATAATGAAGAATTTAAAAATTAGAAAAAAAGAAGAAAGTAAATAAAGTGAAAGAAGAGACTGATGAATTATTTCATTAATTCAATTGCAACTATGCAAGAATAATTTCTTGAATGGGGGGACAAGTGAGTCTTCATACTTATAGTTTGAACAGAATAAAAGCAGCTAAAGAATTTTGAAGATCCACTTCTAAACATAATTAGGTCAAATTTGGGGAGAATATAAAGCTTGAAAAATTCTAAAAGTATGCAAACAACCAAAAGAAAAATGACTGATCCACTTTTTCATCAGCAGCAGTTCCTTCTGCAAGCAAAATAAAATCTTATTGGGTATAAAATACGCTGGTATGTTTAGCAGCAAACATAATATTTTATGTTTTGTTTTCCAAAGATCTGTAAGAAAGCTCAAAAAGTATATCAAGATTTGGCATTCTCAGTAAGGTGAATATAAAATCAACTGTATTCAAACTTGTCCTGCCAAGTGGAGAGAAATATATGTACCACCTGCAGAAACAAGTCTTTTAAAATAACCCTTCAGGGGCCAGTCAGTAGCATGGTGGTTAAGGACACCGGGCAATTTGAGTCTTAGAGCAGGTGGTTTGTACCATATACATGTGCTTGCATGCCCAAAATCCCAAAAGGAAGGCGCAATGGAGAAGGGATTGTGCTGTCACCATCCCTCCCAGTCTGTAAGGGTAGGTAGATAGGCATGAGTGGGAAAGGGAGGATCTAGAGGTTGGTTTGCATTGACCATGACACTATCGATAAAAAATTGCCCAAACTGTTCTTTGACTCTTTTGTAGTTGCAGGAGGCATTTTGCTATTCAAGACAGGGGTCACCACAGAGAAATCTATGTAACTTGGGACATGCTTGGTATTGAAGCTAGGAAGCTTACATAACTTGAAGGGACCATAACTTAGAGCATGCTCAGTATTGAGTTTGGTTGTCCTCAAGTAACCTTTAGTTTATTAGCATAGACTTTGCATTACTTGCATTGACTCATGGGGAATTATTATATAACAAGGCTCAACTGAAGTGAAAGGGGAGGAGTCAAAATCTTAAACCATAGAGAGGGTATCCACCTTGGAGCCAGCCTGCTCCTCCTACCTCTTAGGAGTGTACTTTTAACTTTCATCTTTCATTGCTTTGAATTTTAACTTGCTCTAAAACTTTGTTACTCTATGTGACTGCCTCTTGGCTGAAATTCTTTTTTCCAAGAACACAAGAACTGAGATTGTCTCCATACTAACACTTCCTCAATCCCCTCCCCCATCCACCTCCTGCCCTCTAGTGAACTCATGTTACCTCTGGCAAAATTTTAAAATAATCTAAAATAATCCTTCAGGCCCAGCTGAGGTGGTGCAGACAGCACAATGCTCTGTTATGCTGGAAGCCATGTGAAAGAGAGGAGTTTGGTTCCTGGGTTGATCTGTACACATTGGGCACTCTCAAAAGAGAGAAACTTAACTTTTCATTTAAGAAGACTTTAATTTATCAATTTTTTAAATTTTATTGTATTTTTTGAATATCTTTTTTAAAAAGCAGAACATCGCATGGCATTTAACAATTAGAATATTGACTTTTATACTAAGAGATGCTGTTAATGTTATTGGAACAACAAACACTGAATTTAGCATAAGGATGATAAGTATATTCAAGAAATTGTCTAAATCTGTGTTGTCTTGAAGAAATACAATAAATTACATAAAAATTGAAAGATTAAAATGCAATATTTTCTACTACGAGCACAATTTATTCTCTTGACCCTGATCCCCTTTCTTTTCTTTGGGACCAGACTTACCACATAGATCTGTGATTACTCATGCAAATATAATGCCACAAATTATACGTACGTGTTTTATAATTTTATAATTGACCCATAAGACTTTAATAACTCAGTTATAGCTAAAGAGTTAAACACAGTAATGATAAAATAAATATAATAAAATCACATCATATCCTTCTGTAGAAATACAACTTTCTAATACTACTTCAATTAAAGCAAGTGTTGTTATATGTCTTTGAACTATTCATAATAAAGTCCAGACTTTCACTTGTTTTTATGTATATTCAGACACAAAAGTCACAAAATAAATATCTATTATATCTATCCTTTTTGTTAGATATCCTCTATATAACTATAACATTCTTTTATTTTTCAGCATTTTGATATTGAAGCATTTCAAAGTGCAGGATCTGGAATGAACTAAATTAGTAGGCAATTTAACTCTGGGGCATTTTCATTTGATTGTTACTGCTTTCTCTATAAATGAGAAACATGTTCTCTTTTCTTCTTTCCCTTTCTCTCTTCTGTTTCTGCACTCTATCACCGTACCCTAAATTAGCCTAACATGATGAAATAGAAGTCAAGCATAAGTAAATGTTAGTATAGCGTATTATTGGTTTATTCGTTTATTATATTCCCAACTTCTCCTTAGGTAAATTATCTTAATTACCCTTCAAATTCAATGTACATATTTTCAGTTCAAACATTTTTCTATTTCAGTTGTCAGTTGACATCAGTATATTCTGACAAAGATATATTCCTAGTGTGGGAATTGTATGTAGGAGCGGAAATGGTTAATGTTAGTAATGTGGGATGCATTGTTCAAAGAAATCCAAAAGGGTTTGGTGATAAAAGAAAAATGAGCCTAATCGTTGTATGGTCACCTAATATTATGGCGCTTTCAAGGCCACTTTACCAGAAAATAATTTGAGAACCATGATGTTTCTCAGTTGTCTTTTATTTTCAGTTCTATTTGTAAATATGTAGTTTGCCTAAACTGCTAAAAACCAGATGCTCTTAGGGTTTCATGACTTTCAAACCCTAGGATGTAAGTAGGATTCTGTCAGGTAGAATAAATGTAGGATGAACAGCAGAATCCACATCTTTTTAGCTGCTACCTATTGCCACATTAAGTATTCCAGAACATATCTCCCCTCACTCAATGAAAATTGCAATTGAGTTTAACATACCAAAACCCTTTGACTGCCACAGGCATTAGAATTGCTCTACTGAAAATACTTTCAGAATCCTTAGGGGGTCTAACACAGGGTTAGCTCCCCAGTGGTTGATTAATACTTTGTCTCTTAAAATGCTGCGAGGCTTACTTGGTGTTTATACTAGTCATTGGACATTTTTTAACAATGCAGCATCAGCAGAGAACTTTTGCTTTCAATTGGTACATCACTTTATTATAATGGAACAGAACTCCTTAAAATTTCAGAAACAATCCTCCATGAGCAACTATTCCATTCACAAATAAATGTGATTAACTTAGGTTTCCAATCCATAGCCAGTTTTTGTTGTATTTGGTCTTGTTTTCTTTGGAGGACATAGGGTACTCTCTAGCTTTTAGGAGACTATAAACATTTATATTGAGAATTATAATGTCCTTATGTCTGAACACAAATTATAATTGCAATATCACTTTAACAGTGCTTTCAACTATATTGTGTTCCAGAAATAAAATTTAATAAATATGATTCTGAAGAGTTACGTGTGTGTCTCTGTGTGTGTGTGTGTGTGTGTGTGTGTGGTATTTTATGTTTCAATAGAATGTAGAAAAAATATTTTGCAGGCATCTTAATATTCTTGCTTCTAAGAAAATCAAGTTAAAAATCATGAATATATTATCCTCTTGAAGAAAAATTAAGCTTATTTTAGGAATAGAGCTTCACATATAATAAATTCATTATTTGGTATGCCATCTTTATATGAAAAGTAAAGTTTGTTTGGGTTTGCTTTTTCACTTAATTTTAATTCATTTGTTCTGAGGAATGAAAAGCTCATGTGTAGTTTGGAAAGGCTTTGAGGCATATGCTAAAAATGTAAGATTTTCTGTAATGTTATTACTCTTTTCTGTAACACCATTCTCCTTTTTATAACACTTGATTCTCTGGATTTCCTGGCTGCAAAATGGAGATCACAGTTTGCAGAAGAATAAATTTAAGTATTTTCATATTTGCTCATTAATTAAATGGATCTTATAAATACTGTATGTGAACTATTTAAAAACTCGATTTTGGGTAATAAAGGGAGTAATTATTATTACTTTTATATATATGCACAAAACTGCTGACATTTAACACATGAGAGATACAGATTATAGAGTATAAAGATGCTTTAGAGGTTGATAGAAAAATGACTATAAAACAATAACAATAATAAATGCATTATTGGGACCAGCAGTTAGCGTAATGGCTATGTCGCTGGACTCCCATGTAGTCGAATGCGATTCGCATCCCGAATCTGGTGGCTTAAAAAACTCACGCCGGACAAGTGTGCGTGCGTGCCCAAGATCCCGAGAGGAGAAGGGAGGAGAAGGGACTGCGGTGTGGCCATCCCCCCTGGGGGGGTTATTTCTCACTTTCTGTCTCTCTGTGTCTGGCGAGCGCACGCACCCTGTAGCAAAAATCTCCCCACCAAAAATTAAATAAATAAATAAAGGCTTTATTATTTTCTAAAGCTTTTTGTGATAAGGCACATATGCTCGCTGGAGAGAGACAGAGATGGTGGGAGGGAAAGTGAGAAATAACCCCCTCAGAAGGAATGGCCACACTGAACTCTCATCTTCTCCATTCACCTCAGCAAAGTGGAAATCCAGTACCTTAACCATTATACCATCTGCAGGCCCCTTTAAGTGCATTATTTTAGCATTAACTTTATTTCAAACACTTTTCTTACTTATTCTTTTTTTTTTGGAGAGGTTTTTGCTATAGGGCGCGTGCGCTCGCCAGACAGACAGAGAGAGACAGAGAGACAGAAAGCGAGAAATCACCCCCCCCTGGGGATGACCACGCCACAATCCCTTCTCCTCCATTCTCCTCTCAGGATCTTGGGCATGCATGCACACGTGCCTGGCGTGAGTTTAAGCCACCGGGTCCAGGACTTGAACTGTGGTCGACTACGTGGGAGTCCAGCGACATAGCCATTACTCTAACTGCTAGTCCCTTCTTACTTATTCTTTAATATTGTAACTCATTCAAAGAGACAGAAAAACAAATAAAAAAAATACAATAAAATAAAAGCCCAGTGTCTGTTCCAGTTTTGGACATAGTCATGTAAGCAATCTATTATTAACTCCTGAAGTGGCTGTAAATGAAAAATAAAGTTGGTGCAGATTCATAATTTGAACCCAAATCTCAAGCTAACTCCAACTTTAAAAACTATACAATGTTGGTCCAGGTAGTGGTATGGTAGTTAAGGCAGCTGAATCCCCCAGGGACAACTGCATGATTCAAATTCTATACCTTTCAGCTTGAGAAATACACCAAGCACATGTACATGCATGCCCCAAATCCCAAGAGGAACAAGGAGAAGGGATTGTGCAATGTGGTTCTCTCCCCTAGGGATGCTTTCTAACTTTCTTCTTTTCTCTCTTTTTTTTCTCTCTCTTTCTCTGTCGAGTACACATGCCTTATAACAAAACTAAAAACAAACAAAACACTAAATGTTGCTATTCCAATAATACAAAGAAAAGTAACAGTATTATAGTTATTTCGGTTTCTTTTCAAATATTCTTTTAGTTAAAGCCTTTCTATTCTTTTAAGAACTATTATTTGTTCCTTATACAAGCAAACGAGATAGAGGGAGAGAGACAGCGCCCCCCAACAGGATCTTGATGCTACAGTCTACCCCCAGCTTCTGACAGCGCTAGATCCTAGGCACATGTGTGTCTGATGTTTTCAGGGAGCTCTCTGGAGGCAATCTTGGAACCTTCCCAAGGGAACTCTTACTCTACATCATAATGCTATTTTAAAAGGTTTGCCTCTGCCGGTGGTGAATGTACTCTGGGTTCTGTAAGACACATATTAAAATCACTTTTTGATTCTAGGACAGTTTCAACTTCAGATTTTTCTAAACAATAAAACTGATGCTACTAATTTTACTTAAGCTTGTCAGGTCCTTGATACCCTTCCTTCTCTTTCATCTAGTCTTTAAAAAGTAAACATGGTTTCTTTTCTCTCTACTGATAAACATTTCAGTGAAGCATTTTTCATAAGCAAACTAGATGAACTGAAAAAAAAGTCAATAGAATCTTTATTTTGTGATTGGTTTCATATTATGCAATTTCTCTTCTAGCCTGCTGAAGGAATAATTATGTAATAATGCTCAATGGCATTATTATAACTTAATGGTTTCTAAAAAATCACCTATAACACATTCAGTGACATATTTACTTGTCCATAGTTCATTTTTTTACATTTCCTATGGCAAATATTCCAAAATTTTACTCTGCACAGTATTCTTTTTTAAATTATATTTCATTTAATTTATATTTTTATTTATTATAATTATTATTTTTAGAGGGATTTTTGCTATAAGATGTGTGCACATTATGAGGAGTCACAGAGACAGAAAGTGAGAAATCACCCCCCTAGCAGGGTGGTCTCGCCATAATCCCTTCTCCTCCATTTGCCTCTTGGGATTTTGGGCACATACATAAACATGTGCCCAGCATGAGTTTTTCAAGCCGTTGGGTCAGGAATTCACCATGGTCAAACATATGAGTCCAATGATATAACCATTATGCCATCTTCTGGTCCCTCTGCACAATATTCTTACCCAACTTAGTCAAGAGTAAATTAATAGAACAAATATAGTGCTCAATCCTTTAACCTTTTAACAACCCTTTAAGTTGACCTGAGATCAAACTATCCTATACCCAAATACATTATTATTCTATACATTATTCACGTCTTCACCTTCCTCCTGTTTTATATTTTTGTTTTGATTTATTTTCACTTTCAGTCTAAAAATAATGAAAAAAAAAGTTATTTTCACTATTTACTTTGCATCTAAATCACCTCCTGTGTTTTCTACTCCAAAATTTGATTACTTGTGGCACTGGTGGTATAATAGTGAACTTAACTGTCTTTCAAAATTCTATTGCTGTTGATAGATCCTATGCAAAGACCTATTTGAAGTTTTCAGTTAATCTGACCTATTAGTATTAGATATTGCTATTTACCAGCTTTGTTTGTGAAACTCATCTCTCTTGTATCTCGTGGGTCTACCCTTTCATATCCTTCTACCTTTAATATAACTACTCTTAGGAGTCTTAACGGATTTCTCTCATTATTCACACCAAAAGAATTTTGCTACTCCCTGTTCATTGGTCAACCTTGACAACAGAAATTTTTCCTGGGTAGTTTCATCTTTGGAATCATCCATTGTTATGATTTCTAGTCCATTCATCATTGTAATATCTGTACTCTTCCTCTGTTTTGAAACCATCCCCTTCTGTGTATCTCATAGACAATTTAGAGTTTACATGCATCAATCCAAATTAATTCTTTAGTCAACTTTTACATCTCCTTTCTTTATTCATTTTTTTTTGAGAATTTTTTTTTTTTTTGCTATAGGGTGTGTACACTCACCAGAAAGAGACAGAGAGACAGAAAATGAGAAATCACTCCTCAGAAGAGCTTGTCATGCTGCAATCCCTTCTCCTCCATTCTCCTCTTGGGATCTTGGGCATGCACACACACATGCCCAGCATGAGTTTAAGCCACCTGGTCCAAGACTGGAACCATGGTCCGCTACGTGGGAGTCCAGCGACATAGTCATTACGCTAACTGCTTGTCCCCCTTCTTATTTTTTAATGATACTATCATTTAGTTAATTTTACAAATAAGAAATGTCAAAGTCAAAATCTGCTGCCTTTTTTTTTTTTTTTAAGAGAGAGATCTTTGCTATAGGGTATGTGTGCTTCCTGGAGAGACAGAGAGACAGAAAGCGGGAAATTGCTCCCCAGGAGGGATGGCCACTACAATTCCTTCTATTCCATTCTCCTCTTGGAATCTTGGGCATTCACACACACGCACCCAGTGTGAGTTTTAAGTTAACAGGTCTGGGACTCACACTGTGGTTGACTACGTGAAGTCCGGTGATGTAACCGTTACGTCATCTGCTGGTTCCAAATTCAGCTGTTTTCTTTTCTTCCATTATCTGCTCTGCAATCAGATCCCAAAATACGTTCTACTACTTTATCAATTAAATAGATTTTGGGATATAGCTTAAATTTATCATTTAATCTTTGTCGTCAATTCAGATTTTAGAGCATGCTAGAGAAAAAATAGGAAGCATAAATATTGAACAAAATACAATGTGCATCTTATATTTGCTCTATAAGGAATAAACATAACGTTAAATAAATATATTTAATCATATAATTACATACTTATTTTTATGATTCTATGTAAAATTTTAAAAGTCATGTAATTACAAAATATACTAAAACCTGTTTCAGTTCTTCTTTTAAATTATTTTTTGTGGATTTAAGAAAAATTTATTCTCATCATAATGAACCAAATCACTTTACTGGTCTTTGTGCCTTAAGAATTTTCCCTCTCTGCTTTTTCCCCTGCTTTTGTTTTTACTTCACCTAGGTTCAGCTTCCTGAAAAGCAATTTTTAGATGTATTTTGTGCAGCAGAATTGCATATGAACTACATCATTCTGAAACTACTCAGATGTATAGTGAAAATTGAGCTTTTGTACTTAAAATATAACTGATTAAATCTTACAAACCCCTTAACATAATAAGTAATAAGAAAAAATATTAATTTTATTTTTAAAATTTAGTTTTCTTATAATTTAAATAGTCTCTTTTACATTTTCATTAAATTTGTTTATTTATTTTTAGAAAAATATGATTAGTCCATTGAATTTTAGTTATTCATGCTCTTTCACCTTATGTATACCCTTCCCATATAGATATTTCAGAATATAGGGATGGGGGAGGGGCTGCACATCTTAGGGTGATTAAAACAGGGGCTACATTCCACATGGATAATCATGCAATTTGAGTCCCAGACCTAGTGGCTTGAAAAATACATCAGGGGGACCAGCAGTTGGGGTAATGACTATGTTGCTGGATTCCCACATAGTCGACCGTGGTTCACGTCCCGGAACCGGTGGCTTAAAACTCACGCTGGGCGCGTGGGCGGGCTTGCCCAAGATCCTGAGAGGAGAATGGAGGAGAAGGGATTGTGGTGTGGCCATCTCCCGTGGGGGGTGATTTCTCGCTTTCTGTCTCTCTGTCTCTCTGTCTGTCTGGCAAGCGCACGTGCCCTATAGCAAAAACCTCCCCAACAAAAAAGAAAAATACATCACGTACAGTATGTGTGTCTTTGTGTACGTATGTGTGTACCCAAATTTCAAAAGGAGGGAGAAATGGAGAGGAGTTGTCATGTAATCATCCCCCATGGACAGTGCTTTCTCACTTCTTTGTATGTGTGTGTTTCTCTGCTGAGCATAAATGACCTCTGGCAAAATTAAAAAATAAATAAATAAAAGAGAGAATACAAAGGTAGGTAGGATTTATCTGACCCAGTACCTTCTCCTGTGGTGGTTCTAGTAACTGTTGTTTGGTGCCTCACAGCATGTCTTGGTACCATTGATACTTACTGAATGACTCAGCTCTACCTTAGCTGGCAGATGCAGATTTCATAGTTTCTGCCAAGTCCTGCATCTGAATCCTAGACTTGTCTGCTTGCCAAGCAGCCTTGACTTCTTTTTTTAACTTCATTTACTTTTAATTGAAAAGTAAAAGTTGTATTTATTTATGGTGTACAATATGTTTTGATATATGAATACATTGTGGGATGCCTATATAAAGCCATTTCATTAATGGAAGCATTACTAAATCCTTGATAGATCTTGATCTTGGAGTAATAAATAAACTTTTATTACATTAATTAACCAATTAATAATAATAATGCACTTTTTCTCTTTTTGTGCTTGGGTTCACTTAACATGATGTTTTCCAGGCTCATGCCTGATGTCTTGAATGACTGGATTTCATTTTCTTAATAGCTGAATAGTATTCCATTGTGTGTGTGTGTGTGTGTGTGTGTGCATGTGTATACCACTACATTGTCTTGTTGATGGACACTTAGGTTGATTTCATATCTCTGTCTGTTGTGATAAACAGTGCTGCAATAAATGGAACTACAGATATCTCTAGGCATACTCATGTCTGTTTCTTTCATGTATGTTAGGAGAGGGAAGCCTGTATCATACAGCAGAAAGAGAAAAATTCCATGTTTTCACTCCTATGTGTAAACTAAAAAAGTTGACCTCATAGAAATAAAGTAAAATAGTCATTGCTAAGGACTGGAAAGGGTAAGGGATAGAGGGTGATACAGAGATGTGGGTTAATGTATACAAAATGACAGCAAAACAAGAGAGATAAGTTCTAGTGTTCTATAGAATAGTGGGGTAATGATACTTGACAAAAATGTCTTAAATATTTTAGAATACTTTAAAAAAGTACTCTCTGAACACATAGTAATGATAAATCTTTCAAATGATAGATATACTAATGACTCTAATTTGACCAAATATAGCATTCATGTACTGAAAAATCACATTGTATCCTTTAGCATGTATAATTATTATGGACCAGTTAAAATCTAAGAAAATTAAAAGCAATAATAAACTTCATATAATTCAATCTATTCATTAAAAATTATGTGTAATTGTTCAATAATTTTTAACAAACGAATTTATTGAACTAATACTAACTGTGTATGAAAAGTTTGTCATATGCCAGGCACTATATTAAATACTGGGAAGCTGAGGGACCAGTAGATGATGTAATGGTTACATTGCTGGACTCCCTTGTAGTCAACCACAAATTGAGTCCCAGACCTGGTGACTTCAGACTCATGCTGGGTGTGTATGTGTGCATGCCCAAAAATACTGAGAGGAGACTGGAGGAGAAGAGATTGTGGTATGACTATCCCCTTTGGGTAGTGATTTCTTGCTTTCTGTCTCTCTATCTCTGTCTTTTTTGGCCAGTAAATGTGCTCTATACCAAAAATCTCTCTAATAAATAAATACTGGGGAGCTGACAGATTAATTTTTTTTAAAAAAAAGTAGGTCCTGGGGGAACCAGCAGTTAGCATAATGGCTATGTCGCTGGACTCCCACGTAGTCGACCGCGGTTCACATCCCGGACCCGGTGGCTTAAAACTCACGCCGGGTGCGTGTGCGTGCATGCCCAAGATCCCAAGAGGAGAATGGAGGAGAAGGGATTGCGGCGTGACCATCCCCCCTGGGGGGTGATTTCTCGCTTTCTGTCTCTATGTCTCTCTCTCTGTCTGTCTGGCGAGCGCACGCGCCCTACAGTGAAAATCTCTCCAAAAAAAAAAAAAAAAATGTAGGTCCTGGGGTCAGCAAGCTGCTAAGGGCACTGGACTCCCACATGGTTGACTGTGGTTCAAGGCCCGGACCTGTGGGTTGCTTTCTCACTTTCCCACTCTCTCTCTCTTGCTCTCATTCTGTCTTTCTCTTGTCAAATTAAAATAAGTAAATAAATAAAATAAAATAAAATAATTCTAATTTCTTTTTGAGAGGTTTTTGCTATAGGGCGTGTGCGCTCACCAGAAAGACAGAGAGAGACAGAGAGACAGAAATCACCCCCTTCTCCTCCTTTCTCTTCTTGGGATCTTGGGCATGCATGCACATGCGCCCAGCATGAGTTTAAACCACTGGGTCTGGGACTAGAACTGTCATCGACTATCTGGGAGTACAATGACATAGACATTATGCCAAGTGCTGGTCCCATAAATAAAATTATTCTAAAATAATGAACTGACCAATATACATACATATATATATATATATATATAATATATATATATATATATTTTAGAATTATTTTATTCAGCTTTATTATTTATTTATTTATTTAACCAGAGAAGGACAGAGTGAGAGAGAAAGAGAGAGAGAAAGTGAGAAAGCAAGTCACCAGGTCCAGAACTTGAACCATGGTCAGCCATGTGGGAGTCCAGCGCCCTTAACCACCATGCCACCTGCCGGCCCCTACATATATATATTTTTAATGTAGGTCCTACCCTTAATGAACTTCAATAATATTTGTTTTCTGAATTTTGACTTAAAAGAAATAATTTCATCTACATATTTGTATGTTTTTAATCTGTTTATCTATTAAAAAAACAAAAATTTAACAATGAATTTTAAGTATATATGAGGTCATTATTTTCTACCTTACATTAAATTTTTATCCATCTATAATTAATGAAAGTCTAATTTAAGTAAAAAATCTAACATTTTAAGTTTTTAATCTATTCTGCAGTTGATTTTCCCTAAAACTTTCTTCTATCTACATATCTACATTCCTGAATGGTTTTGAAAGTAAAAGAAAGTGTTAGATCTTGTTTTGACTTACTCATTTTCCACAAAAATCATATAAATAGACCAATCCTCAATATAACAGAATCTGAGGATATAATCTTTAAAGAGGTAATTAAGGCTAAATGAGATAATAAGAAAGTTGCCCTAATTAATATGACTGGTGTCCTTATTAGAGGAGGAGGAGACACCAGAGATGTGTGCTCAGAGGAAAAGTGATGTGAGGATACTGTGAGAAGGAGAGAGCCTGCACCAGAATCAGTCTTGCAGGCACTTTGATAATGGATTCCCAGGCTCTAGAACCAGGAGAAAATACATTTCTTTTTCTTTTTCTTTTTTTTTTTTTTTATTTTGAGAGGTTTTTGCTATAGGGCGTGTGCACTCACCAGAAAGACAGAGAGAGAGAGAAAGAGAGATAGAAAGACAGAAAACAAGAAATCACCCCCCAGGGGGGACGGCCATGCCACACTCCCTTCTCCATTCACGCACGTGCACATGCCCTGTGTGAGTTTAAGCCGCGGAGTGCAGGACTCATGGGAGTTCAGCGACACAGCCATTACACTAACTGCTGGTCCCAGAAACTACATTTAAGTCACCTAATTTGTGGTATTTTGTTATAACAGTCCTGGGACTGATATAGATTCATATATCAAAAAATGTTATTGCAAACTCAAAGGTCAATCACTTTTCTAGAGATAGATAATCCAATCTCCATCTCCTAATTTTCATATTTAGGAGGATTTAGAACTATTTATTATGATATGACTAAAGATAAAATATAAAACTATCATGCAATTAAAAGAATACTCTCTCTGGAAAGTGTTTAATTTCACTGATAGATACTTATATCTCAGTCTTAAATATCCTCGCAGATTCTTGTCATTTAATACAATCAAGTGTACATCAACTTCTTTTTTTTAAAAGAATTATTTATTTAATTTTATTTATTTATTATTATTCTTTAGTTTGACAGGAGAGAGAGGCAGAGACAGAGAGAGAAAGCAAGCTGCCACGTCCAGTTCTCAAACTCTGGTTAGCCATGTGGGAATCTAGCACCTTAACCACCATGTCACCTACCAGACCCCCCCACCCCTTTCTTAAAAGATGTACTTATTTAATTTTACTTACTATTACCAACTTCTTCCTATTACTTTACAATTTAGTAAAAATTGTAAATGCAAGAGGCTAAAACGCAAAACAGATAAAGAGAAGGTATATTATAATTTTTCTTACCTAGTTGTGCTCTGCCACTTAGTAGTTACAGTTATTGAGACCAGTAGATGATGTAATGCTTATGTAGCTGGACTGTCATGTGGTTGACTGCTGTTTGCATCCTGGACCTGGAGGCTTCAAACTCACTCTGGGCATATGTGCATGTGTACCCAAAATCCCAAGAGGAGACTGGAGGAGAGGAGATTGAGGTGTGGCCATCCTTCCTGGGTGGCGATTTTTCACTTTTTGTCTCTTTCTGTCTCTACAGTGAACGCATGTGCCCTATAACAAAAATATTTCTTAAAAAAAAAGTTATATTTATTTACTTTACATATGCCATAATATTCTTGAAACTACTTTTAAAGTACTTTATTGATATATATATACATAATATTAAAGTGAAAGTTTTATCCTTTCCCCGATTCTCATAATTGAACACATTTGCTTTTTATTTTGACAGAAGATTGAACGTACTTAAGAAAAGTTATAGAAAAAAATGAACTTTAAATTGGTAGGCCCTCTTCACATTTTTCTCAGTACCTGATTCTTCATAAAATACAAAAGAACATTTTTAAAACCTAAGTAAGAAAACAACCACAAAGGCAGCTTAGGAAAATTATTTTTACACATTTATCTCTAATGTATACCAAATAACATCACAAGCACAATTTTTACCACTTTAAGAATAGTTTTGTTGTTAATAAATTGAATTTCCTGTAAGCAGGCCATTGTTTTACAAAAGTACTTTCTTTGTGTTTCTGTTTTTCCCAAATGTAGTTATTGAGTGTCTATCTGCCAACATTGTACCCAATATGGGAGATTTAAAGATAAAATGATAGCCTAGAGAGATGCAGTAAATAGAGTAGTAAACATTGATAGAGTAATAGACACCCAGATCACGATAGTCTCCTTAGAAACATGTGGACTTGCTAATATGCGTTAATGAGCTATTGAGTTTTAGCACTACAAAGCACTAGGAGTTTCAAATCTTCCTTATGGCTGTGTCATATAAATCTACCACTGATCCTTTTATAAACCCCACTTAATGTTAATTACTAGAATTGGGTCACCAACAAGGAAAATATTAAATTCTACTCAGATGACAACTCACTGCAGAGTAATTCTAGTAATATTAATGCTGCCCTTTAGCATACTACTTACAACTTCCTGACATACCTGGGTAATAATAACGGTTAACATTTATTCAGCACTGCTATGTGGTTTACAAACCATAACTCATTTAATTTTCAAACAACTTTATGAGGTATGCAAAGATTTTAGCCTTGTTTTATGGACACCATTTTTCCTGAAGACCTATAAACATTAAACAAAGAACAGGGGCTTGACTCAGGTCTCTGCTACAACTATCCTTTCCACAAATGGCAATAGGTCCTAGATTATATAATGGTGAGTTAGTGATATACATTTTGTGAAACTGTATTCTTTCAGCAGTTCTCAGTAGCATACTAAGTACTGGTGATGTGAAAAGTAAAATCTAACCTTTGCACTCACATACACACATACAAAAAAAAACACCTTACGTTTCAACTGGAATGAGTCAAGGTTTTTAATTTTGGTAATGATTGGACACAGCAGATTAGGGACCAGACAGACAGAAAGACAGAGATATGAGAAAGATAACAAAATACAAATGTTAAGGATTCAAGCATATTAAGTTTTGCAAAGGGATAGAAAAAAAACATTACTAAAAAGAGTCTAGCTAACTTTGACAAATGCTTACATATTCTGAGGTCCAGTAGCTTTGCCGGAAGAAGAGTATGTGGTTGAGAAAACAAGATTAACATTTGTTTTGTGATTCTTTTTTCATATTTTAAAATTACTTTTTTGTTTTTAATTTAGTTTTTTGCTATATGCCAGCCTGTGTGTTTGCCATAGAGAGAAAGAGAGAGAGAAAGTGAGAAATCACCCTTCTGGAGAGAGTGATATATTGCAGTTCCTTCTCCTCCAGTCTCCTCTCATGATTTTGGGCATGTATACATTCATGCCTGATGTGATTTTCAAGTCACTTGGTCCAGGACTCAAACTGTGCATTTGGCCTTGTAAGATTCAGTGACCTTAATCAGCACGCCATCTATTGGCCCTGAATTAAATTTTAATACATTTAAAATTCTGTATCATAAATTTCATTTTTTTTGTGCAACAAAATATATAAATTAAAATTTTGGAAATTACTCTACAGTCAGTAGGAATATAAAAGTGTGAAACTCAAATATTTAACCATAAGCAATTTTGGGGACAAAAAGATACAAGTCACAAATTTACATACAGCAGTACATGCTATCAATGGCTATATGTCTTCATTCAAGAACGTTAGTGTGAATTTAGAATGACATAAGAGGTTTTATTTCCCTATCCCTTTCATCTGCACTGCATGATTGCATCATTTTCCAATGAAACAAACAAATTACATTTATATGCGACCCAAATTATGTTAAATTCTATGGATGAGCCCAAGGGTGTATGGAAGACAATTTTGTCTCAAAAAATCTTTCATTTTCTTGGAATGACAATAACCACTGAGATTTAAAAAAAAGTATATTTATAGACCCTAGTCATGTAAGTTTAAAATCAGAAAAGAGAATTTTAACAGCAACAAAAAACAG
The DNA here is from genome assembly GCF_000334495.1 of Tupaia belangeri chinensis. NCBI lineage: Eukaryota > Metazoa > Chordata > Mammalia > Scandentia > Tupaiidae > Tupaia > Tupaia belangeri. The sequence goes on from NW_006160175.1 coordinate 2,921,835, forward strand.
AAGGATAATCCTACGCTGCTGCTGGCCTTAAAAATTTCCTTTCTGTGCTTGAATATTTCCCCACTTTACTCAAGAATAATTAGATACATAAAATTCTCCCAATGATCATATACAAGCTAGATAATATATAAGACAATGATTATATCCAAAGATAAGGAAATGTTACCAAGAAGAGACATTTATAATAGAAATTTCTGTCTTTTGTGACCAATAAAATTAGACACATGTGCAGGGCCAGTAGTTAGTGTAATGGCTATGTCGCTGGACTCCCATGTAGCTGACCGCAGTTCGAGTCCTGGACCCAGTGGCTTAAACTCAAGCCAGGCATGTGTGCGTGTGTGCCCAAGATCCCGAGAAGAGAATGGAGGAGAAGGGATTGCGGCATGGTCATCTCCCCCCCCCCCCCCCCCCCCCCGAGGTGGGTGATTTCTTACTTTCTGTCTCTCTGTTTCTGTCTTTCTGGCAAGAACATGTACCCTACAGAAAAAACCTCTTCAAAATAAATAAATAAAAATAAAAAAAGTAAATAATCAGGTAGAAATAAATTGAACTAAAACAATTCTCCATATAATAAGTGTTAGATAAACATAGATCAATCTAAAGAGGCTTGAAGTGAAAAGGTTTAAGTAAACAAATATTAAGCAACTTGGTCTTTTGAAGGGATGTGATGGTGAAAGAGTAGTAAAGGGGTTTTGAAATGTAAAGGAATTCAAAAAGTATGGCACAACATAGTCACCTTCATAACAAAATATTCAAATTTTCCATTTAATTTATAAACACAAGAGCCAGTATTTCGGGTTAACGGAGAACTCATGATATAAGAAAAGCTACATCAAGTGAAAATAGAAAGGATGAAAATAATAACAAGAAAAGCAAACTTTAGTAAATGAGAAAGTGTCTCTGTCTGTCTCTCTGGCAAGCACACATGCCCTTAGCAAAAAACTCTCTCTAAAAAGAAAAATAAAATACCATGATTAACACTTTTAAAATTATAGTCAATATGAGGGAAAGAAAGAAAATAAATGCATAATTTAAACCAATGTTTTATAGGATTACAGTTAAACTATTTACTGTATGTATTTTTAGAAAGCATTTGAAAAATGAGAATGAAATGGAGGATTTTTGCCAAATATAAATGATCATTAGTCCTTCCAGAAGAAGTGGAGAATAAAATTAGATCTATAACCTTGGATATAATAGAGAAATGGGACTGATAATTATTTCAATTAGAAAGCATCAGGGTCAGATGCATTTTAAGGTAAATGATGTAAAATTTGCTAAGAATGGATTTTTTAAAAATAATCTTTTATTTAATTTTTTATAACATCATAATTGTTGTTTTTTAAAAATTGCTATAAGGCATGTGTGCTCACTAGAGAGAAACAGAGAGAGTGAGAGTGAGGGCAAAAATGAGAGCAGGAAAGTGAGAAAGCAAGCTGGCAGGTCGGGTCCTTGAACCCCACTCAGCCATATGGGAGTTCAGCACCTTAACTACCACGCATTTTGCTGGCCCCAAAATGTATATTTAAAAAATATATTATGAAAGTCTGCCTGTATATAAACTAGGAACACATTTCTAAATTGTTTTATAAATCTCGGAAATATCTGCTACCAAAATTTACCAAAAGTAGCACATACTCACAAATACTAATGACGAAGCTCATGTTTTAAGACCAAAGGGAGCACTGCAATCTAAAAAAAAAATGAAAAACTGAAATCATAAATTGAGCAATACATATCAAAGCAGGAATATTTTCTTGAAATTTTCATAAAATTAAGTGATCAGTTTAATGTCTCAATGCATTAATATAATTTATTTATTTCATCATAGGTCAAAGAGGAAAAGTACATATACTTATCTGATGGATGACAAAAGTTCCATGGAATTGAATATGACATTGAATAAAATTATTAATAAAATATGAACACAAAATTTATTTTTCACATATCATAATGATATCTATTGGCATTCCTATTTAATATTAAGAAATATGGTTGCCATTGTATTAATGTTAAATTTTAATCCAACATAATAAGAAATGACATAATGTAACTATTGTAAAAAAAAAAAGTTTCCTTATTTCAAAAAGTAAGATGTTCTATATATAATGGGCAAGAACATTGATTCAGATACCGTCAGGAATAATGATTATCGGTTGCTCGAATGTTTATAGTAAATATAAAAAATCAATGTTTCTCATTTGTTTAAATAAGTTTCTTTTTTTCATGAGTAAGAGATAGACGGCGCCCCCTACTCAACACTGCTATTCACCACCAGCCTCAGGCAGCCCTGGATCAAGGGCACACATGCCCAGTATTCTCATGGAGGTCTCTAGGTGTGAATCTAGAACCTTTCCATGCAGATTGGCCTCACAGAATACTGCAATTTCCCACTCTGTCACTGTCCGGCCCACAGATTTTTCTCATGTTTGACAATTTATTCAACAGGGTAATAGAACAGGCTCTCCTTTTTCACAATTGACCAAAAACATAAATTTTAAAAGAATATTTATCCTGAAATCTAAATCCCATAGCATTCAAGTATTAGAAATTTTTCTAATCATTTTCCCAAACATCATTCATTTTAAAGTCTTATGTTTGTAATCACTAAAAAGTATTTTAATAAATGCTCTGAGTAACATCAATGTAGTCAGGTCCAAGATAAGGAGGTGGTCAGGTCTTCCAGCTCAGTTCACATAATGATATGGGCGGTATGGATTGTAATTAATAGATAATAAATGAGTCTGTCAGAAGCTACTTCAGTTTGCTAAAATATGTCACACATTTCCTGGAACATAGGTTTTGAATTTATGACAAGACAAACTGCAGATACATAGATGGAAGTAGAAACGTCAAAAACAAAAGTGTAGTTAAGTTGATAAGCAATCGTGCATACTTTCAAAAGTGCTGTTGTTCACCTCTTTTGAATTTCTATAGATGCTATGAAAATATATTTAGTCGCAAAATTATTTCATAACTGACTTAATGCAGGATTTCCTGACAAACAAGCTGTAGTATTGATTTTATTTTTAATGAAAATAAGTGGATTTTGCAAAGTCTAAGACTTTATATAAGAGCTGGTGGAGCCAGCAGCTGGCATAGTGATTAAGGCATGGACTCCTACATGGCTGACAGTAGTTTGAGTCCCAGACTTGTTGGCTTGAAAATCATGCTGGGTGATGTGCATGCATGCCCAAAATCCCAGGAAAAGAATGGAGAAGGGATTATGCTGTGGTAACCCCCACTGAGGGGTGATTTCTCACTTTCCCTCTCACTATGTCTTTCTCCTGGTGAGTGTATGCACCCTATGGCAAAATTCTGAGAGAGAGATAGAGATAGAGAGAGAGAGAGAACTAGTACCGTAAATACATTATTTATAGACTTAAGTCTATACATTTTCCTTTTTTTCATATAGTATTCTATTTCCTATATTTTCATTGAAAAAATATTACTTAAGACAAGTGCAAAAATTATCACCCACTTGCCAATCTTTCTTTATTGAATGATGCTGTCATGTGTGGAGAGGGGCATCATAGATATATACCACTATTGCCATGAGTATACTTATCAAGATTTTAGGGAAATAATGCATAGAGAGAGAGTAGAGAGCTTGCTCTCCTATGAACTCTTTCTTACATAATATGAAGGAGTTCTGTGTGTGTCTTGGCCAAACTTTCAGCAGAGAGTGGCATCTTAAGCCAGAAGGCTAGGCATGTGGCCAGAGTACACTGAGGGGAAGAACAGGAATAAACATGAACACATCCCATAATATAGTTGTAAGTCAGCAGTCTCATAGGAGCTAGGGAACACCTGCTTTCTCTGTACAGTGGTGTCTGGCGCCCAGGAATAGTGATAGATAATGTGCACAGTGAGAGCCAAGGATGCAGTATTAGGCCCTGGGAAAAGGTCTATCAGCCTGGAATATTGAAACTAGTTTAGGTGAACCATCTCTCAGCTAAGCTAGCAAAAGAGGGAAGCAATTGAAGCTCTGGGCCATCAAGATTTGACTCACATTAAATATATGTACTGTAGGGCCAGCCTGTGGCATGGTGATTAAGGTATACTACTTCTGGATACTACATGGTCATTTGCATGGTTTAAGTTCTAGACCTGGTAGCTTGAGAAACATGCCATAGGCATGTCCAAAATCCTGCAAGGAGGGAGAAATGGAGAAGGGATTTCAGGGTAGCCGTCCTCCATGGGGGCTGCTTTTTCACTTTCTTCCTCTCTCTCTCTGTGTCCCTCTAATAAGCATACATACCCACTGGCAAATTTAAAAAAAAAAAAAACATATGAAAAAGAAGGAAAAATATGTGTACTCTATCAAGATGGTGATAGAGTTTTAAACTCTTTTATTCATGTTTTACTATCTTCTTTCCTTTTCAATACTGATATTTATAAGATACAATTGGACTGTCATGAGTTGCACTATGCAATTACAAAAGAGCTGGGCCTTGATTCTGGAGATGCGTCCTGAGAGCACTGACTGCATCAGAACATTAGCATAGTAGTTGATAGATTAAGAAAAAGGGCTCAAGGAAGAGGTCATGATGAGAAATAGAGTGGAGGCATATTAAAATATCATCAAATTTTGGGGGTACTTTAATAATATGGCACTGCCGGTGTATGTGTCAGTTAAATTTCAGCCTTTTTTTTTTTTTTTTTTGGTGGGGGTGTAGAGGGCCAACTCTGGTGAATTAGATGGCCACAGATTCTTTTTTTAGAGAGAGATTTTTGCTATATGGTGTGTGCACTTGCCAGACAGACAGAAAGGAAGAAACCACCCCCTGAGAGGATGGCCACACTGCAATCCCTTCTCCTCTATTCACTTCTAGGGATTTGGGCACACACCCACCGCCTGTCATGTTTGAAGCTGCCAGGTCCAGAACTCGAACCTTGCTTGACTTTGTGGGAGTCCAGCGGCACAACCATTATGCCATCTGCTGGTCCCAGGTAGCCACAAATCCTTAACCTCTTCTTTCATTGAGCAGTGGAATGTAGTTTCCTTCTCAATGACTCAGCTGGCTTTTAACTTCTTTGACCAATAGAGTTTAGCAACAGAGACTTCACCCCTCCCAGCCTAGCCTATAAGAACCTAGGGGTTCCAGCCAGGAATATAGGATCCTGATATGTCAAGCATGAGGCTCAACAACCCAGCCTTGGAGATTGTATGGATAGGCTCTCAGATTAAATGGAGAGGATGTTTTCCAGCTTTCCAAGGCATGTTGTATATAAACAAAGCTGTCTTGGAACCCTCAGACCAGCCCAGTCACAGTTAATCAAACCTATTTGATACAGAATTGCCTGGTCAAGTCCTGTTTCAATTCCTGACCCATAGCACCACTAACTTTTAGGGTAGTTTGCTATACGTTAATCAGTTACAAAAGCAGAATTCTCCTTGATTGAACATTGTATTAGGTTGTCAGAAAAGTCATAATGTATTTTCTATGTTTTCCTATGCAAAAACGCATCATAATTTTCCTGACAGCCAAATATTTTCTAGCAAGTAAAATAAAATCTTAAATGTTTTACTTGAGGTGATAGAAATGCCTTACATGGAAAAAATATATTTGAAAACCAAATAAAACAATAATGTCTAAGAAAATTAATGAAGAGCTACATGGCTAGGTTACAAAATATATTCCAAACTTCTGTGACTTAGGAGAGCATGATACCGAGGCTATAAAGGACAGTCAGAGCAATAGATTTAAACCACACAGATATTACAGTTTACATAAAGAATTTTATGATGAATTTATGAATGAGTATATATTCATTGTATGAAGATTCCTGTATAGCACTGCACATGTGATAATATTTCTAAACTGAACAAAATTGAAACTCCAAAATACTAAAAGGAAATGTGACTGAATATTAGCTTGGAATTTTTAATTATTTGAAAAGCATCTTTGTTCGTACATTTTTTTTTAATTTGCTGAACTGAAAAGTTTTTGCTGACAATATTCCTATGTTTGTTTGTCTTTTTAATTCTTCACAGTGCTTATTCCTATTTAATATTTCATGAAAAAATATTTTTCTTGTAAAAATAATATTAATGGAATGATTGAGTGTTAATCTTGAGTTATAGTATTTAAAGTTGGACAGCTTTTTCTAAATAGTATAAGAAAAAATTATATGCAATCAATTTTTGGTTTCCTAAAGAAATTACTTCCAAGAAATCAGAGAATAATCAGATTTTTTCTCCTTTCTCTCAGAAGGCTGTTCTCCCAGATAATATACTGTCATATAGTGAAAATATATAGTTTCCCATGTGCAAGCGCTCATGATTTTTGTCAACTGACATTTAGCAGCGTTTACCTCTTGGCTGCCAATTCTGCATTTTGCATAATACATTTTTTCTTACATAAAAATTGAAACATAGGGAGATTTTAAGTTGGTGTGCCCCTGTAGGATGACAGCATGATCGACATCTGTGTAATAAATGCAGACTTGTAATATACAGAGACAGCCACACTTTCACACTCTGACATTTTCACACACCTCATTCTTACATGCTGAAATGCTGGACAATTACAGGAAAAAAAAAAAAAAAGAAAAAAAAAAAACAATGCATCATGAAAAAAGTAGTATAAGAATAGATAACACTAAGCAGAGTTGCCATATGGTATACCATTCACTATAATGACAGTTCTATTCTTTTTGGGAAGGTGCTAAAATACTAGTTAGAGAACAAGACAATATATGCATTTTGGAAGAAATTTATATTTCTAGGCAATATTATAAAAACATTTTAAATCATAGAGATTGTTTAGAACTTTAAAAAAATTCTTATTTTCCCTGACATATTGGAATTTAAAATACACTTTTCTCCAACTTTTCACTTAGTAGTATTCTTAAGTGGGGTAATGTGAATGCAAGTTAAGTCAGTTTACATTTTATTAAATTCATGACAGCATCACTATTATCCTTTGCCTTCCCACATGTACCAGAAATGGGGGTGGAGGTAAGTACTAGGTACTTCATGGACAATTGAACTGTCATTAAGCCCTGCACATAGGAAGCCAGATCCCACGTAGCCCACTGTGGATTGAGTCCCTACCCAACAGCCTCAAAAACTCTCCAGGTGCCCAACATGCAGGTCCCCAAACCTGACAGAATGAAAAATGGGGGAAAAGGGATTGTGGCATGACTATGCCCTCATTGAGAGGTGCTTTCTCTTTCTCCCTGCAAACACGCATGCCCTTGGCAATTAAAAAAGAAACAAATGCTATTGAGCAAAGGAGAGAGAGAAATATAGTGAAAATAAAACTTGTAATAGTAAGAGACAATAGAGTATTACAGTATATTAGAAATATGAGAGAGCTTAAAATTACATATTCTTTTTTAATTTTCAAAAAGCTTTTATTCATGACTAGAGTTTGTGCAATAGAGAGAGAGAAAGAGAAAGACATGAATACCCTCCAAAAGTCTGGACAAGCAGCAATTCATTTCCTCTAATCTTACAGCTCACTGGATCTTGGACACTCATGTAAGTCACTGGTGTGTTTCATGGAGACCAGGCCAGGGATTCAAACTGCAATTGTGATGTCCAGGGATTCAAACTGCAATTGTGATGTGGGATACGACTTCCCTTGAGCAGCTTATTAGTGTTGTGCCATGGAGCTGGACCCAAACTATATATTCCATTGCTAGCCACTTTCCTTACTGCAGCTTTGACTAGAACTTATTCATGAATTCACACAATCAGAAATACTGAAAATGTGCTACTCATCATCAACTAATAAATGGTAGGAATTAAAAAATCAAGATGATCTTTGGGATCAGCAGATGGCGTAATAGCTATGTTGCTGGACTCCCATGTAGTTTACTGCAGTTTGAGTCTCAGACCTGGTGGCTTAAACTCGTGCCGGATGGGTGTGCATGTATACCCAAAATCCTGCGAGGAGAATGGAGGTGAAGGGATTGAGGCATGGCCATCCCCCCTGGGAGGTGATTTCTGGCTTTCTGTCTCTTTGTCTCTCTGGCGAGCACATGTGCCCTATAGCAAAAACCTCAGACACACACACACATCAAGATGAGATTTGAGAAAACCACAATTTAGTAATAATTTAGTCCCAGAAGATATGGGTATTCTAATAGTCTGATTTTACTGAGCTTATAAATCAGATATCAGAGAATAAATATAGAAAGATAATAAGGGAGGAATTTAATCTAATTAATCCTCTCTGCTGAGTTTTATTTTTTTATTTAATTTTTTTTTAGCAATATATTAATAAGCTGATCCTTGAAAGCTAAACCTTGGGGAAACTTTTCATAGGATTATAAATGAAGTGAAAGGTGTTCTAGAAAGTAAAAGCAAGCACCAAAGAAAATATTTAACATAACTATGATGAATATCTTGGCATATTGGGGTCAATACCTTGAGGAGACAAAGATATTAATTAAAATCAGGTGATAGGAATGTAGGAAATCTCATGTTTTTTCTCTAACAATTTTAGTTTTTTAGTAGACATGTGAAATTTTTAGATTTAGATTTTCAAAAGAAAACACTGACAGAACTACAAAGGGTTATTGAGAATTATCAAATCCAGTTAAGGACTAATACAATCCAGGACAGAGATAACAAGCACAAAAATTCAAGGTACTAGGAATTGGAGTTACAAGAAGGAAGAGACTTGTGAAACATTAGAGTTGAAGCAACTGAGAATAGTGTAATACCATTAACTAAGCAAAGCACTTAGGTCTGCAGGGGAAAATGCTGAGCCTTCTACGGGACATATTGAAGTTGGGCTACTCATTGTGTAATTGAAGTATGGAGCCTGAAGTGAAACCACATACATTTGGTAATCACAAAAATATGAGCGTGGAAGTCATGTGAGGGGATGAAAGTGTTGTACAAGTGGATTAAGGAGCAAAAATGGATATAACTAGACTTAAAATGTAGGTGGAGAGAGGGATTAGCTGAAGGGATCAAGCATGTGGCTGGCAGCAAGTTTCGAGAGAAATACTGAGAGATATTTGCTACTGAAACCAAAGAAGAGGCTAAGAGTGGATGACGTTGAGTGCTTGCAGGAGATCAAACAGTGAAAGTCACAAAAGAGACACTTGATTTAACATCAAATAAGTCACTTGTTGATCTTTAAAAAGATAGCTTTATCAGGTTGTAAATGAAAATTAAATGTCAAAATGCTGAAGAGTGAATGAGTAAAATAGAAATAATAGGAGTTGACTGTAAACTGTTCACGTGAGCTGGAATTCATGAAAGCAGGAAT
>NW_006160175.1:2931081-2945679 GCF_000334495.1 Tupaia belangeri chinensis
CAAGAGTATGGTACACAAATTGGTCTAAGAATATACTTTTCTCATGAAAGTAAAGATGGACTATATAAGAGATCTTTGAAACATTCATAAACAATGTATATTATGAAAAAACTATGCACGGATTTCATTTTTTGGGGGGCATTGAAATAATCGTCTACATTTTCCCATAACCTTTTTGAAGTCTTCTTGCAGGCTTATACCAAGGAAACAGCTAATGAAAATCAATTTAATATTTGCTTTGCCATATGTTAAAGTTAATACAATATATGCTTATTTTAAAGTCTTACAACTTTTACTTTCTTGTTTAAATGTGAGGTTAAGTGTGTGGAATTGTAACTTCAGATTAATATGTATTTCATGGGTTATGTAAAACATTTAGATTATTTCCAACTTCTTTGAGATGAACACATTGTCATTACGTAATGAAAGGAAGCGAACATTGGTCAATAGCTAGAAACAGTTGTCTGACTTCATCTTTGTGTGTATATGCATTAATTTTAACTTTGTGTAGAAGAAAAACAAGGACTTTTTTTTTTTTCTTTTGGAGAGATTTTCACTGTAGGATACGTGCGCTCACCAGGGAGACAGAGAGAGACATAGAGACAGAAAGTCAGAAATCACCCTCCGGGGGGATGATCACACCTCAATCCCTTCTCCTCCATTCTCCTCTCGGGATCTTGGACACGCACGCACACGCGCCCAGCATGAGTTTTAAGCCACCGGGTCTGGGACGTGAACCGAGGTGGACTACGTGAGAGTCCAGCGACATAGCCATTATGCAAACTGCTGGTTCCCAACAAGGGCTGTTTAATAGTAACTTCAGGGGCCAGAAGGTGACATGGTGGTTTAGGTGCTGAACTCCCACCTGGCCAATCACTTTTGAGTCCTAGATCTGGTGGTTTGAAAATTGTGCTGGTCATATGTGTGTGCATGTCCAAAATTCCAGGGGGAGAATAGAGGAGAAGGGATTGAGGCCTGGCCATCCCTCCTGGGAGATGATTTCTCACTTTCCCTTTCACCGTTCCTCTCTCTCTCTGTCTCTAGCAAGCACATGCACCCTATAGCAAAAACTAAAAAAAAAAAAAAAAATAGTAACTTCAACATTTTGGAATAAGAATAAATTTACTTTTGTCATCATTTTAGCCACTTCTTGGCCTTTTATATTACTTCACAGATGTTATCTGTTGCAATATATTTTTCATTACCCAACTAAATAAGTTCAGCAAAGATACATTCATCCATTGCCACCTCCTAATATTAAAGTGTTTAATACTGCCCAAATCATCCTAGTTTGCCAGATTTGGAGGCAGAGAGGGACTGAATATTTGAACACCGTTGCACTTTTTTTGCACCCTAGTTATAAATTTATCAATGAGGAAGACATTCTTTCAGAATGCATACAAATGCATCATAGCAGAAGAACTAGAGGGCCTGTAGGATTTGTAGTGTGAGGTACCCACCCATGTAATTATGACTTTTCCTTAATGTTATTCCTATTATTCAGAAGATTGCTTTTGTTGGACTGAATGATATTCACTGGTGCAGTGAAACTTTATATTAGCTTTCTTAGGATTTCTACACCTCAATGCATGTCTGATCTGCAGGTTTAGCTTGTTCTACTGTACTGCCGTGTATTTGCCATCCTGTGGTTTCTCACTGTTTTGATTATTTTGAAGTTTAATGCTTTTCTCCCTGCTAGGACATTTCTTATACTGTTTCATCATCAATGCAGTTTCTCATGCTCTCAAAGAAACTAGAATCGGGTGTGCGTGTGTGTGTGTAATTTTAGAGCACAGTTAACAACTTGAATTCTGTATAGTATTTCTGCTAAGTTGTCCAAAGAAACACCTAAGACAGTATATACATGTTAATGCTTGAAATTTTTTATTTTCTTTGTTATTGGGTTACACAAAATTAAGTCCTTAATAATCTGCATGATGTTTTCTGATGATGAAGAAGATGATGCACTCTGTTTCTTCATAGAATCAGAGGAAAAAAATTAGTGGGACAAGTGTAGAAAAGGGAATCTCCCAGTTTTATAGTTGGGAAACTTCATTCTAATGATTTTGTTGCTACTAATGTATTAGAGTTAGAAATAAATAAGCAAGAAGCTTACATAACTGACCAATTTTTTTCTTGAAATAAAATGTTGGTCCTTTTTTTTTTCTTACCTATGAGCAAATAAATATCCTTTTTAGAATAAATTAGAGTAGTTCATGGATGACTATTGTTTTGATGTTGGTAAACCTCTGCAGAACATTAATCATTACTCGCTGCAGTTGAGGATTTTTAAAATTGAAACATGTAATGTGTTCAATTTGACATTCAAATTATATTGTAATTAAAGGCTGCATTTTGGTTTGGTGAACTAAATCTTGGGTAAGAGTAGACATAGGAAATAACACGAATGAATATTTTTATGTTATTTTATCTACATTGAAAATAATATTCTTTTTTTGTTTGTTTGTTTGGAGAGGTTTTTCACTATAGGGCGCGTGTGCTCGCCAGACAGACAGAGACATAGAGACAGAAAGCGAGAAATCACCCCCCAGGGGGGATGGTCACGCTGCAATCCCTTGTCCTCCATTCTCCTCTCGGGATCTTGGGCACGCACGCACACGTGCCCGGCATGAGTTTTAAGTCACTGGGTTCGGGACTCGAACCGCGGTCGACTACGTGGGAGTCCAGCGACATAGCCATTACACTAACTGCTGGTTCCCAAAAAATAATATTCTTTTCAAATACAGAAAGTAATAGCTTAAATTGTCTTGGATACTCATTACAAAATGTAAAACTACAGTGCAATTTAGTTCTGTTTTATTTGCCTTTTTTAGCTGGAAATTTCCTAATATTACATATTTTTTCTTTCTTTTTCTTCCTTCCTTCCTTTCCCTCTCTCTCTCTCTTTCTTTCTTTCTTTCTTTCTTTCTCTCTCTCTCTCTCTGTTTTCTTTCTTTCCTTTTCCAAAGAGATTGTGTGCTTGCCAGAGAGAGACAGAAAGAAAAAGAGAGAGGAAAAAGAGAGATACATCCCCCATGAAACATGGTTACAGAGCAATTCCTTCTCTTCATTTCTCATTTTGAGATGTTGGACACTTGTGCACACCTGTTGGCATGTTTTCCAAGCTGCTGAGAAGGATGTAAACTGCGCTTTTGGGCAACAGGGACCTACCTCCTCTAATAACCAGGCTACAGAATGACCTTTTAATACTATATATTCTAAAAATCTGATGAGACACAAGTAATATCGTAGTTACAAACATATATTATAACTAATATGGTTCTATATAGTAACCATGCCACAGAAGTACAATGTTTATGGGAATCTAGATGAAAAGTAGGAAATCGATTGGAACCAGCATAAGTTTTATAAAATAAATCACATAACACATAGTTTAGCATGTTTTGTTTTTTTTCAGTATTTATTACAATATCTTACATGTAGTACATGTTTATTATTTTCATCATTTGGTAAAATTTTATCATGTCAATAGATTGATGGTTCCAAAGAATACAGTAGATACATTTTCTTATCATTTTAGTCAATATCATGCTGTTATGTTATTATGGTCAGCAAGTCATGTTGAGTATTTATGTTTATTAAATATTTCAGGGGTAAAATTCTCTCTCACATTTGCTTATCAATCGTATGAATTTTACTGATTTATATACAATTACATGTAATTTTTATACTATGTAGAAATTAATTCTCTTGTCTGATTTTATTTTTTTAGATTTTGTTTATTTCTTTCTAAAGGAAAATAGAGAAGGAGAGTGTCAGAGGCACCCCCAAAAGGGTTCTCATGCTACAATCAACTCCAGTTCCACCCAGCCCAGAGTATGGATGCAGGTGTGTCTGGCATGTCCAGGGTGGTCCTAGGACAAAAACTGAGGACTTTTCCATATAGTGCCACCACCTAGCTCCTTGCTTGCTGCTTTTACTCTGACTATTTTCCAAATTTTGTCTGCCCTTCTTCTTTTTTTTTTTTTTTTGGAGAGGTTTATGCTATAGGGGGCGAGCACCCGCCAGAGAGACAGAGAGACAGAAAGCGAGAAATCACCCTCCAGTAGAGATGGACATGCCATAATCCTTTCTCCTACATTCTCCTCTCGGCATCTTGGGCACATACACACACACGCCCAGTGTGAGTGTAAGTCATCAGGTCCGGGACTTGAACCGTGGTTGACTACATGGGAGTCCAGCGATATAGCCCATTGCACCAACTGCTGCTCCTTTGTCCACCTTTTTATAGTAAAATATAGAGGATTTAAATTAGGTATAGAGTAAGATCCTTCCATTTTTTTATCATTTCAAAACTTACAAATTTTTATTGTATCCATCATTTATAAAAATTATAATTTAGTTTTTTAATTACTTACTGCATTTTATTTACGATCATTACTATTTTTTAATTTTGACCCAAGAGAGATTGGAAAACTGAGAAAGCAAGCTACCAGGTCTGGGACTCAAACAGCCATGGTTGGCTATGTGGGAGTCCAGTGCCTCAACTACCATGCCGCCTGCTGAGCTCCCTATAATTTAAATTAAAAAAAATAATCTTGGGCTGACCTCTTGGGACGGTGGTTAAGCACTATGCATTGGGAGCCAGAGCTCACTTGGCTCACCAGTTTGAATCCCTGCTCCAGTGACTTGAAAACCCCATCAGGCATATGAGCCTACATGCGCAAAATATTGATGGAAGGAAGAAATGGAGGAAAAGGGATTGCAATGTGACCATATCCCTTTAGGGGGCATTTTCTCTCTCTCTCTCTTTCTGGTGAGTGCACAAGCTTTCCAGCAATACAAAAAAAGTACTTTTTTTTTTTTTTTTTAAGAGGTTCTAGCCATACAAAAAGTGTACTTTTTTTTTTTTTTTTTAAGAGGTTTTTGCTATAGGGTGCGTGTGCTCGCCAGACAGGGAGAGACAGAGAGACAGAAAGCGAGAAATCACCCCCGCCTCCCGGGGGGATGGCCATGCCGCAATCCCTTCTTCTCCATTCTCCTCTCGGGATCTTGGGCATGCATGCACATGCGCCTGGTGTGAGTTTTAAGCCACCAGGTCCGGGATGTGAACCGCAGTCGACTACGTGGGAGTCCAGAGACATAGCCATTACGCTAACTGCTGGTCCCCAAACAGTGTACTCTTAATGAATATTACTAATTATAGTTGTGGAATATCTCCTGAGTTAATTTGCTTCTTTCCATGCCTTTTGTCACCCCCAGTTCATCCAACCTAGACTTTTCCAGATGACTATATCAGTTATGTTGCTGTCCTTTCAGTCTACAATTTTGCCCCTTCCAATCCATTTTCTGTGCGTCAAACTAATTGATCTCTTAATTTCACCTTGATACTTAGTCTATGCTTGTTTTCATATTACATAAACAAATTTCACCTCATGGTCCTTGTGATTGTCTGTTGAATTTGTAATTGTGCTTTTCATTTCCCTGCTGTCTGCACCTCACACTTCACCAAGAGGAATGCCTCTTAGATTAGTGAAGGCAGTCATTTTCACCTTTTGTGGCTTTTCACAACTTCTTGCTGATAATTTTCTTTTTCATATTTGCACTGATCACTTATTGTAGTTGATGTCTACTCAATTCATTCAACCAATATTCACTGAGGGTTATTTTGATGAAAATAAAAACAGAAGATTTTGTGTATATTCCTCAGAATTTAAAGTCTAGTTGTGGAGATGGGAAATTTTTTTTAAATCCTTCAAATAAGTATACAATTATTATGTACGTCCATTTGTAATAAAGAAAAGGATACAATAAAAAGGAATAATTAGGGGTAAACAATTTAGGTTAGAAGAAAGTACAAAAGCAGCTACTGAAAAAGTGGAAACTAAATTTAGATTGGAAGTATTAGTAGGCGTTAGCCAGGATAAGAGGAGAAGAAGAGCATACTTGTGATTCAACTAATCCTCCAGATATCACCATTTCTAGGAAACTGGGACTCCCTAAGTGGTTTAAGCTCTGTGCTTGTAGAAAGCCTTTCATGTCTTCTTATCATAGCTGGTTCTTATCATAGCTAGTTATTAAATAATAACAGAAATATACTGTTCTATGTAACTCATGTATTTTCTACATTTTTATTCCTCTTTTGCCTTAAACTGCCACACTATATAGTCTGAATGGATGTGTTTGTACACACACACACACACACACACACACACATCAGTTCACCCCAAGGTGGTTATCACCTTCTCATGGAAATCTATTTTAGAATCAAACACTTGTGTATAAGGACATGTTAATACGCCTCCAATTCTGATACCCTCCAACCAGCAATTTACAGTATTCAGAGAGAGAAAGAAAAGGAGGACAGTGAGAAATTACTCCCCAGGGAAGTTGGCCATGCCACAGTCCCCTCTCCCCTCAGGATTTTGGGCATGTGCAAACACATGCACAATGTGTTTTTTAGGTTGCTGGATTCAGGACTTGAACCACACAGTCATGTAGGATCCAGTCACCTTACCCCCCATGCCACCAGTGGTCCCTATCTGAGTTATTTATGGTTGTGTGCAAGGTTTCCATTTTTCCTGGTTTTTTTTTTTTTTAATTATTGCCAGAGAGAAAGAGTAATAGAGAGAAAGTACCCCATAATACTACATAACTACACCTCCATCCCTTCAGATCCATTTCTCTGTTCTGTCTGAATTTTGGGCACATGCCCAGTGCTTTTTAAGCCTCTGGGCTAGGACTCGAAGCATGGTCATCCATATGGGACCTGGCTTTCTTTAACCACTAGGCTATGGGCAGCCCTGCAAGTTTTCTATTTATCTTTAATCACGAGTAAAGTCTGGCAACATCATTCTTCCTACTTTCACAGCAACTCCTGGTTAGTATCCTGCTGATCTGGATCTGAATGTGTACACCTGAGCCACATTAATACTGATTTGGTTAAACAGATGTATTTTATAAAACCACCCTGAACTCCTTACTGCAAATACCTACCTACATTGCTTCTAGGTTCAAAATACTCTTCCCAAATTTGCATGGTGCACCATGATGGCTTTCAAATATCCACTCAAATATAATATTCTCAATGAGACTTTGGCTGAACACACTATGTCATATAGTTCTTTCTATTACCATCCATTCTCCTTACTTATTTTTAAAATTTTTAGGTTTTTTTTTTTTTTTTTGAGAGATTTTTACTGTAGGGCGCGTGCGCTCACCAGACAGACAGAGAGAGACATAGAGACAGAAAGCGAGAAATCACCCCCCAGGGGGGATGGTCACGCCACAATCCCTTCTCTTCCGTTCTCCTCTCGGGATCTTGGGCACGCACGCACACGCGCCCGGCGTGAGTTTTAAGCCACCGGGTCCGGGACACGAACCGCAGTCGACTACGTGGGAGTCCAGCGACATAGCCATTACGTTAACTGCTGGTTCCCTTAGGGGTTTTTGACTTGGGGTGCGTGCACTAGCTGGAGAGAGAGAGAGACAGACAGACAGACAGACACAGTTAGAGGGAAAGTAAGAAATCACCCCATGGCGAGGATGGCCATGCCGCACTCCTGTCTCCTCCATTCTCCTCCATGAATCTTGGGCACGAACGCCCACATGCCTGGTCTGATTTTCAAGCCACCAGATCTAGGACTTGAACCACAGCCCACCATGTGTGCATTCACTGATATAACTGCTACTCCATCTACTGGTTCCTCTTCTCCTTATTTTTATTCAGAGCAGTAAAGCTAGGACTCTCAGTTTGATTGGTTGGAGACTATGGGTAAAACCCAACCTTTTTCTGGACTTGCTGCTCCTCCCTTGATAGAGATGAGGTTCTGTTTCCACAGCTGAGAAAACACTCTTGCTGGTCCTATGAGAATTTCAACCCTGTCACCTTAACATTCTTCATTGCCTTAATCAGTCACTTACTATGCTTTATCTGAAGTTCTTTCAGAACATTTCTCTAAATCCCTTTCAAACACAATATTGTTCACTTTCACTGGTGCTTCCAAATAGTCTGTATACCAACTATTAGAAAGTGACAATAATCCAATAATCCAAATAATCCAAAGCACTATCTCATATATTCTGACCCTACTGAACAAGGTGAGACTTATTTATTTTATTATTCTCCATAACTGAGTACCTACTAATAACTAATAATAATTTCTTAGATCTAACTCTGGTTTTCTATTAGACAACTCAATGCTTTCTGAACTTGCAGAAAAATATATTGCTGTATCTTAGTCCAGTACTCTCTTTTCCCTTTAAGATTTATGTATTTTTTGAAAGAGAAATACAGAGAGACAGATACACAGACATCCCAACAGGGTCCTCATGCCATGGTCCACTTCTAATGCCATCCACTCCATATCATAGTCATACTTGCACCCAGTGTGTACAATGCGACCCCAAGACATAAACTCAGGATCCTCCCATGTGGATCCAGCTGTGCAGAGCACTGTCATATGACTGTGACACTATCTAGCCTTTAGATCAGTATTTTAAAAAAAATATGATTTCTTATTCACATTTAATTAATTGTACATCTCTATGGCACACAATTTTTTTTTTTTTTAGAGGTTTTTGCTATAGGGCACGTGCGCTCGGCAGACAGAGAGAGACAGAGA
Source organism: Tupaia belangeri chinensis (assembly GCF_000334495.1). NCBI lineage: Eukaryota > Metazoa > Chordata > Mammalia > Scandentia > Tupaiidae > Tupaia > Tupaia belangeri. The sequence goes on from NW_006160175.1 coordinate 2,939,667, forward strand.
CACAGAAAGTGAAAAATCACCCCCCGGGGGGATGGCCACGCCGCAATCTCTTCTCCATTCTCCTCTCAGGATCTTGGGCACACCTGCACATGTGTCCGGTGTCGGTGTGAGTTTTAAGCCACTGGGTCCAGGACGCGAATCGCAGTCGACTACATGGGAGTCCAGCGACGTAGTCATTACGTTAACTGCTGGTCCCACACAATATGGTTTTTCAAAGTACACATGTAGTATATCAAATCAAATGTATTACCATATACGTCATCTTCAATGTAGAACTCTACATTTTTATGTCTGCTCAGTGTTTCTTCCCTACCCCTCTCCCAACTGCCTTCTACTAACCACTCTCCTACCGTATAGTCTTTGGTATTTACACTTGTCCTCCCTATTATTAAATCTTCAGATATTTCCATTTCTGCTACACAATGCAGACATTTGATATACATTGAGCAGGGATATATAGTGTTTGTTTTTTATAGTCTGGCTTCCTTCACTTAGCTTTAAATTCATCCATCCACATTGTATCAAATAAACAAAGAGACACAGGAGCTAAATGATACCTTAAACCAAATGGACCTGACAGACAGTTATGGAACATTTCACCCAATGACTAGTAAACACGTTTTTCAACCCTGCAGTATCCTTTAATTGACAAAAATTTTAATTTTTCAAACTTCTTAAACCCTGCTGCAGTCAGAGATGCATATAAACTTCAAGAAATGAAGACATCTGCAATTAATGGTACCTTTGTGTTTGTTTCTTAAATAACTGACCATAGATCTACAGGGTGTCTTTTAAGCACCCCATGCTACTCAGCTCACTTCCAATTCAAGAAGAGAAAACACTCAGCTCCCAGTATTTAGTTTTCTGTCATTTCTCCTCTTGATTCCTCTGGCACAAGGGAATCTGCAAAACTGTGCACTGGAACTCTGGTACCCTTCTACCAGAGTCTTTTGAGTGTGACCTCTGTAATCCTGTCCAAGTGTTTATTACTCTCTGGGTTAGCACACTCTGAGTAAGTGGGGGTTTCCAGAACTACTCTCCTGTCTATGTTTCAGTTTCAAGGAGGTTCAGACAGAACCTTCACTTCCTTCAGAGACTCTGGGTTTACCATGAGACTATACAGATAACTGTTAGTGTTTTGGCTGGAAGGGCCTTGGAGGGAAACAAGGAAATCCATCAATAAAACCAAAGACTAAAATTCATTGTTACCTGCGGTCCTCTATTAAAGATGACTCTTCTCTTTTAACCTTTATGAATATATTTTAAAAAAATAACCTGATCCCACCAGCCTTGAGGGATTACATAAAATGGAAAATTCTACTGGACATGATTCAGTTTTATAGATTTGACTAAACTGATTATTGAGATTTGGCTGACTTTTGACAAAGACTGTAGTCGTGTTTTTTACAGTGCACTCAAAATCAATACATTTTGTCCAAAACTGGAGATGATGTACTATTAGGCAAAAACCAGTCTTTCAGCTAACCTGCTATTAACCAAAGAAAGGCTTAAATATTTACGACTCTAGTTGTTACTAATGCGCTAATTATTAGATTTTTCACACCTCTCTATATGACACTGGCTCAGATAAAAGATGTCATTGCAGTTATCCTAACCTGCTATTGCTGTATGTAGTTTGTGTACATGTGGTGTGTGTGTGTGTGTGTGTGTATGTGTGTCTGAGAGAAAAAAAAAATCCTGTTTTATAATACTCTCATCTTTTCTTCTTACATTATAATAACATTTTTAACTTCCAGAGGCTGCATGAGCTAGAGAGAGAGAGAGAGAGAGAGAGAGAGAGAGATGCAGTGTGGTGGGGAGAAAAAGCACCACCCAATGGGGGTAGTCATACTACAATTCCTTCTCCTTCATGTCTCCATCCTGTTGGGATTTGGGGCTTTCATTGAAATGTATCCAGTATTTCTCTCAGGCCTCTGGGGCTGGTATTCCAGTTGCCAACCATCCTACTTCTTTAAACACTAGGCCATGGAGCTGGCACCCATTACAATAAATTTTTACTGTGAGAAGGATTCCAGGATTTCCGGCATTATCAAATACTTTCTCTGAGTCTCAGAGCCTGTCAGGGTGAGCCTCCTGCTTTTACCCAGTGTCCTATCTTCTCAGCAGGCCCTTCTTAATCCTACAAAATTCACCTACTTGTCACAATTACTGAGGAATTCCTATCCTGTGACTTCTTCTTTAATGATGATCCCAAATTCCCTCTCTTGTCAGTTTTGCTGTCTACCTTCCCCCATCTTATTCTTATTTCTTAATTTTCAATAAACCATCAGGTTTATTTCATTTGACACATCAGGTGCTTCTGCTGTGTGTTTCAGTCACTGTTTTATCATTTATTATACATTTTTCTGGAGTCCCATGTGAGGAGAGCCTATTATGATTTCAATTTGAATCCTCCCTGGAGTTTGACTAGTTATTTCCTGTCTTTTCTAGGAATAATCAAGTTCCCAAAAATTATTTGAAATATACAGGAAAAAGGGGCCAGCAGGTGGCATTGTGGTTAAGGTGCTGGACATTTCCACATGGCCAACCAGGATTTGAGTCCTGGACCTGGTGGCTTGCTTTATCCCCTTCTCTCTCTCTGTGTGTCTCTCTCTGATCAAATTAAAATAAATGAATGAACAAATTAAATTAAATAAATAATTCTTAAAAATTATATACAGAAAAAAACTGAAAATGATATAAGATAAAAAAATTACATAATTTTTTAAATACTATGTGTATCAATGCAGGAGTGCCTACATGAATCCATTTCTTCTTCTCTGTTTTTAATTTTGCCAGAGGGCATGTGCACTTGTGAAAGAGAGAAAAAACAGCCCCCATGGGGCACAGTGAAGCTGCAATCACTTCCCTTCCATTTTTGCCCCCATCAGGATTGGGGCATGCACACAAATGTGCTGAAGGGTTTTTCAAACTGTCTGAGTCTAGAACTCAAACCAATAGTTGGCCCTGTGGGATTCAGCCTCCATAACCACCAGGCCAGTGGCTGGTCCAGAGTTCCCCTCCCCTCTTATTTATTTATTTATTGATTTTTGAGAGCTATAGGGCACATAGAATCCCCCTACCTCCCCCCTTTATTTTTCCTAAGAGAGATTTTTGCTATAGGACACATGTATTCACTGGAGAGACAGAGAGATAGAAAGCAAAAATTTATCCCCTGGGAATGATGGCCATGTCACAATCCCTTCTCCTCCAGTCTCCTCTTGGGATTTTGGGTACACATGCCCACACACCTTGCATGAGTTTGAAGCCTCCAGGTCCAGGTCTCAAACCACGGTTGACTCTGCGGGAGTCCAGTACATAACTATTACACTCCTGCTGGTCTCATAGAGTCCCCTTTTTCTTAAGAAGCTATTTCTGTGGGTCAGCAGGTAGCATGTTGGTAAGTCTCTGCACTCTCCACATGGCCAACCATAATTTGAATCCCAGACCTGGTAGCTTGTTTTCTCACTTTCCCTCTCTCTTTCTGTATCTTTCTGGTCATATCAAAACAACAATAATAATAAATACAAATTTAAAATATTCTTAAAAAGAGAAGCTATTTCTGCAAAATATTTTATGATGAGATCACTTTATTTTGCACATAAAATTGCGTATGCAAAGATCAATCTCAGACTTCTTGTGGAAACTTCAATTCTTATACTCTAAGCCCACCAAAACAGTCACCAGAATGAAATTTCCATAAGGATAGCAACTAAGCAATTTGGTTCACCAATATAGAGTCAGAAAAAAATAAAAACAGTGAATACTAGGTAAGGAATATGAAGTAAGCAAATGCAAGAACCATGTATGTCTCCTATCTCTTGCCTCTCACTACAATTCATTTTTTAAAAAAATTATCCAGCTACCGAATAAAAATAATTCTGGCTAATTTTGGCGCTATATTTTGATTCTGGTTAACATGTACTAGCATTAATTGAATAGTCATACTGGGCAAGATTGGTGGTATCAGTAAGCAATTTACTGCTATTACCTTATTTCATTATCTCTATTTTACATTATGGGTAATAGTGCTACCCTCAATGAAGAGAGATGAGCTAGTACTTATAGTGACTTGTTTAAGGTCATATACCAGCAATGAGTTTTAGACCTGCATTCCTGTTATACCATCTTGCTACCAACATTTGTAGATTTGTAGTGTTTAAATGTGTATGGCATCATTAGCGCTATTTTATGTTTTTTTGAGGGATTTTGTTTTTGTTTTTTTTAAAGAGAGATTTTTGCTATAGTGTATGTGCACTCACCAGAGTGACAGAGAGAGACATAGAAATAGAAAGGAAGAAATCATACCTCCCCACCTCTCAGCAGGGATGGCCATACTACAGTTCCTTCTCCTCCATTCTCCTCTTGGAATTTTGGGCATGTACGCACACATGCCCAGTGTAAGATTTAAGCTACCAGGTCCTGAACTCGAACCATTCTTGACTGTGTGGGAATCCAGCAATGTAACCAATACACTGTCAGCTATCCCCTATTTTATAAATTTTTAAAAAGCCGAAGCTCAGAAGGTTAAACGACTTGCTTAAACGCACAAAAATTGGCAAGTAGGGTTTTATTTTCAGTTCTATTTCATTTACTCACAACATTTGCCAGAGTTGGTAATGATCCACTGAAGAAGTGGTTAAGCACTAAGTTAGTAAAAAGAGGTAAGTGAATTCTGTCAACTCAGTATCACACTTCTGTTCATCCGAGTTCAGGATGAGGTGATGCAAGGTTGCTCTCTTTTGGGTAAGATGATGAGAAAATGAAACTAGAGGAAATTCACCATGTTGTATGAAGAATTAATTGCCAACAAATAGCCCTTACACAAGCCTTCATCTAACAGGATAAAGAATAATGATGGAAACAAGGGAGATGAAAGAAGTTCTGGTATGTGTGGAGAAAATTGAAGAGAAAGGGAAACTCAAAGTTACTCTACAATAGATAAGGGAACCTACCATGTCCCAGGGAGCACAGAAATTGCTTTGGCTTAGATGTGATAAAGAAAGAAAATTATCTCTTCAAATAGAACTAGCTCTGATATTTTATAACATTCCCCTTTTTACTATGCATTACAGAACCAAACGTTTTTATCTCTTTACATTATTATTATTTTTTTATTGGAAAGATTTACAATTTGCTTATTTGTTTCTATATCTCTATGGTGACTCAGTAAATCTTATGTCTTAGTAAACACTCTTGGTTATAGGATGCTACATAGATCTTTGTGGATACACAATGCTAATTGAAATAACTAATTGATAATAATTAAAATTCATATCTTTTATTGGTTGTTATGTAATCTGGAATTTCATTTTTGACATGGTTCATACTTCTTTCTGGTGGAATATCAAAAGAAATCTGTGTATATAAAAGTACCAAATGATAAAAGGAAAGGAACTAAGCACCCATGACTATAGATAAAATTAAGTATATAAAATATGAAAAAATACCATCTTATGTTTGTAGAATATGTTTACCTTATTTTCCATTATATAAAAATATGTTAAAGTAAACTACTTTTAAAAACACTAGTATTTGGGGGAACCAGCAGTTAGCGTAATGGCTATGTCGCTGGACTCCCACGGAGTCGACCACGGTTCGCGTCCCGGACCCGGTGGCTTAAAACTCACGCTGAGTGCGTGTGCGTGCTTGCCCAAGATCCCGAGAGGATAATGGAGGAGAAGGGATTGTGGCATGGCTATCCCCCCTGGGGGGTGATTTCTCGCTTTCTGTCTCTATGTCTCTCTCTGTCTGTCTGGCGAGCACACGTGCCCTATAGCGAAAAAACCTCAAAAAAAAAAAAACCCACTAATATTTGTGTCAACAGTTGGTCTGGAGATTAAGATGCCGGGCTCCTACATGACTGACCATGATTCAAGTCCCAGTTCCAGCAGCTCAAAAATCATACCTGGGCACATGAGTGCATGCTCAAAATCCTGAAAGAAGAATGGAGAAGGGATTGCAGCATAGTGATCCCTGGGAAGGTGATTTCTCACTTTCACACTTTCACTTT
>NW_006160175.1:2945710-2949584 GCF_000334495.1 Tupaia belangeri chinensis
TCTCCCACCCTCTTCCTCGGTCTAGCAAGTGAACTCGCCATATGGTGACTATATGTATATATCCTGAATATTTTGGATTATATCAAAGTGTATATATTCAGAATAAGTTATTTATTGTGATTCATTAGTAGATTTCAAATTAGCTCTTTTTACAGATTTTGTTTTCACTGCTTGTCATAAAATCAGAAATAATACAGCCAGACCTAAAGAGACTATGTGTGCTAAACTATGTTATTTTATTATATTTGAATGGAAGATAGGATTTTTTAAATTATTTTTAAAATCAAAGGGAAACTAAACATAGATTGTGGAGTCCCAATTTGATAATATCTCCTCTGTTTGCACATTCTACTCAAAGTTTTGGCTAATTATATTTTACATGAAACAAGAACATATTCCCAATGTTTTGACAAGCAACAAATTGCACATTAGTTAGTTGTAAATAAATTTATTAGAAACAGTTGTCCTTGTTTGTAGATTCTCCTTTGAAAGAGTAAATTAATTTAAGGCTCATCATTCACAAGAAATGTATTACAATATCAAAGCTATAGTTTTAAAAAGAAAACAGTAACAGACACCAAAGCATACCTACTAAATAGCAGAAGAAATCTGATACTGCAACAAGATGAAAGAATAAAGTGTGTGAGGTCTATGATATCAGCATGGTGCCTTCTGGTAATCAGATTTTCAGTCATGATTCATTTGGCTCGATTATTCTGCTAATAATGTTATCTGTACTATAATATAAACATAATATTGGTTTCCACTGAGAAATGTAAATTGCAGATTGTTAAGCATTTTTTTTTTTCTGTGAATTCTTTCAGTGTCAACTAATTGGTGGAAATATCAGTTTCGATATGTTGTATGTGGGTTTGAAGAATATTCATAGTAATGAGTATATGTGGACCCTAATTTTTCTACAGTGAGATTTAAATCACCTAACTAAAACAGAAAATTCACCTGGCAATTGCCAATTTATTTGTGTACCTATTTTACTTAGGTAAAAATGGCACAACTCGGGACCAGCAGTTAGCATAATGGTTATGTCGCTGGACTCCCATGTAGTTGACCGCCGTTTGCGTCCTGAACCTGGTGGCTTAAAACTCTTGCCGGGCGCATGTGCGTGCATGCCCAAGATCCCAAGAGGAGAGCGGAGGAGAAGGGATTGTGGCGTGGCCATCCCTCCTGGGGTGGGTGATTTCTCACTTTCTGTCTCTCTGTCTCTCTCTGTCTGGCTGGCGAGCGCACGTGCCCTATAGCAAAAACCTCTCAAAAAAAAAAATGGCACAACTCACTCATAAATATTATTTTCTATCTGTGGGAAGATGTGTCAAAATTTTTTCGATGTCTTCAAATTAACAATAATTTATTTCATTTTTAAATGAAAGAGACAGAAAAAAGAGAGAGAGAGAGTGAGAAAGAAGGGAGAGAAAGAGCAACAACACACCCTGCAGGGTCTCGATTCCACAATTTACCCCCAGCCTTCTGTCAGGCCCTGATCTTCGGCAAGTACATTTGCTTTATAATCAAAGAAGCCTCTGGACTTGAACTGGGACATGTCCTATTAGGGATTGTCTTACTGAGACTCTTATTTCATCACTGCACTGTCATCTGGCCCCTGATTTTCCTAATAGTATTATTAAGTGTTTTCTATTGAGCTGTCAGATAAATCATGATGTATTTTTCTATGCAAAAATGTGTCATGACTTTTCAGACAACCCAATATTTCTCTGGTATAGACTTAACTGTTTTACATGCATCTTCAAATTTAATCCTTGGATTTCCCTCAGAGGTAGGGCTAATGACCTCATGTTATGAATAAGGAAATTTAGCCTTGGCTCCTCAAGTAACCCTGCCAACTTCAGGAGAGAGAAAGTGCCTGTATCAATTCACATGAAGGAAATGTGAATAGATGTATTCATTTTCATGCATTAGGTATTGCAGGAAGGAAACTGATACAAGAAGGAAATTGATACAGGAAAAAGACAGAGATCAGCTGACAAGAAGTTTACAATTATAGAACATGTTCTTGAGATCACTACCTTTGGAAGAGAAGGAAAGATAGCACAACTATTCCAAAGGAGAATTTGACTCAAGACATAAGGATCACTCAGGAATCCTTGAAGCTGGGGTAGCTTTCAGAACTTTGCAAATTCAGGAGAGAGAGTCTGCCTATTGCATCACGGCAGCACCTGGTCATTGGATATAGACTTCCCTGAAAAAAGGCATGGCCTTGGGAAGAAGGCTTCAACAGCTGAGGTAATTTTCAAAAAAGGCTAAATGACGGTAGCTCTTCCTATTAGTGGAGGAATAAACCTTCAGTACTGAAGAGGGATTTGGGCAACAAAATAACATCCATTACTCATATACATAAACACAAGTACTTATTCTAAATTCTTGTATTGGTGAAGCTGATTCACATTAGGAATGAAATGTAACAATCTGAAAACTCATTTATTAAAATGGATAATGCTCCCTAGTGTATACACATCACAATTTTTCAATCCAGTCATCTGTTCTTGAACATTTAGGTTGATTCCATGCCTTGCAATTGTGAATAATGCTGCAGTAAATGTGGATGTGCAAGTGTTTTACCTATTGAGTATTTTCCTATCCTTTGGATAGAAACCCAGAGTGGAATTACAGGATCAGATGGTAGTTGTATTTGTAGGTTTTTTGAGGAACCTTCTTATTGTCCTCCACAGTGATTGTGCTAATTTACATTCTCACCAACAGTGTAGGAGGGTTCCCTTTGCATCTCTGACTCACCAGCATTTATTATTCTTTTATTTTTTTTAATCTCAGCCATTCTGACTAGAGTTAAGTGGTATCTCATTGTAATTTTGACTTGCCTTTCCTTTATGATAAGAGATGCTGAGCATTTTTTTCATACGCTTATTGACCATTTGTGTGTCTTCCTTGGAGAGTGGTCTGCTCAGCTCATTTGTCCATCTTTTAATTGGATTGACTATACTTTTGTGGGTGATCTGCTTGAGTTCCCTGTATGTTCTAGATATCAGAATACTACTTAGTCATAAAAACAATGAGTCCCTGGCTTTTGATACAAATTGGATGAATTGGAAGATTTCATGTCAAGTGAAGCAAGTCAGACTATGAAAAACAGGTATTGTATGTCCTCCCCTTAATATATACTGAATACCTTTACTTTATGGCAGAAACTGAAAAATTGGAAGGTGCAGTGGCAGGAAGGGCAGCTGTGGATGCTAGGACAGAATAGAAGGGGTGGGTAATGGAGGGTGGGAAAAAGAGAATCAGGGAGAAAAAGGAAAAAAAAGCATTTATCAGATGCAAAAATGAAAAGTTATCTGTTGAAGATAGTGTATATGGTAATAATCTTTGACTTGACTGATATGCACTGTATTCCTACTGGGAAAAACAATTTCATGTGCTGTAAAGATGTAGTGATTAAATGTAAATTTTTAAAAAGTAATAAATTTTTAAAAATGAACTAATACTGTTGTCATGATTGGAAGAACATTTCTCAGTGTGCTTAGCTTATTTTAAACCTAGATTTTGAAAGAAACACAATGGTTTTTATGTATTAAAAGTTTAAGCCTGTTAGATGCGCAGAGGCCGTAATATTTATGTCACTGGACTCCCTCATAGTTTACAGTAGTTTGAGTACCAGACCCTATGGCTTAAAACTCATGCTGGATATGTGTGTGTGTGTATGTGTGCCCAACATCCCAAGTATAGAATGGAGGAAAAGAGATTGCATCATGGCCAACACCTCAGGAGGTTATTTCTCATTTTCTGTCTCTCTGTCTCTATGTCACTCCAGCGACTGACTGTACACACTCATTAGCAAAAGCCTTGCTCAAAAAAAAAAAAAAAAAAAAAAATGGGGACCACA
>NW_006160175.1:2953533-2959166 GCF_000334495.1 Tupaia belangeri chinensis
GAACTCGCCATATGGTGACTATATGTATATATCCTGAATATTTTGGATTATATCAAAGTGTATATATTCAGAATAAGTTATTTATTGTGATTCATTAGTAGATTTCAAATTAGCTCTTTTTACAGATTTTGTTTTCACTGCTTGTCATAAAATCAGAAATAATACAGCCAGACCTAAAGAGACTATGTGTGCTAAACTATGTTATTTTATTATATTTGAATGGAAGATAGGATTTTTTAAATTATTTTTAAAATCAAAGGGAAACTAAACATAGATTGTGGAGTCCCAATTTGATAATATCTCCTCTGTTTGCACATTCTACTCAAAGTTTTGGCTAATTATATTTTACATGAAACAAGAACATATTCCCAATGTTTTGACAAGCAACAAATTGCACATTAGTTAGTTGTAAATAAATTTATTAGAAACAGTTGTCCTTGTTTGTAGATTCTCCTTTGAAAGAGTAAATTAATTTAAGGCTCATCATTCACAAGAAATGTATTACAATATCAAAGCTATAGTTTTAAAAAGAAAACAGTAACAGACACCAAAGCATACCTACTAAATAGCAGAAGAAATCTGATACTGCAACAAGATGAAAGAATAAAGTGTGTGAGGTCTATGATATCAGCATGGTGCCTTCTGGTAATCAGATTTTCAGTCATGATTCATTTGGCTCGATTATTCTGCTAATAATGTTATCTGTACTATAATATAAACATAATATTGGTTTCCACTGAGAAATGTAAATTGCAGATTGTTAAGCATTTTTTTTTTTCTGTGAATTCTTTCAGTGTCAACTAATTGGTGGAAATATCAGTTTCGATATGTTGTATGTGGGTTTGAAGAATATTCATAGTAATGAGTATATGTGGACCCTAATTTTTCTACAGTGAGATTTAAATCACCTAACTAAAACAGAAAATTCACCTGGCAATTGCCAATTTATTTGTGTACCTATTTTACTTAGGTAAAAATGGCACAACTCGGGACCAGCAGTTAGCATAATGGTTATGTCGCTGGACTCCCATGTAGTTGACCGCCGTTTGCGTCCTGAACCTGGTGGCTTAAAACTCTTGCCGGGCGCATGTGCGTGCATGCCCAAGATCCCAAGAGGAGAGCGGAGGAGAAGGGATTGTGGCGTGGCCATCCCTCCTGGGGTGGGTGATTTCTCACTTTCTGTCTCTCTGTCTCTCTCTGTCTGGCTGGCGAGCGCACGTGCCCTATAGCAAAAACCTCTCAAAAAAAAAAATGGCACAACTCACTCATAAATATTATTTTCTATCTGTGGGAAGATGTGTCAAAATTTTTTCGATGTCTTCAAATTAACAATAATTTATTTCATTTTTAAATGAAAGAGACAGAAAAAAGAGAGAGAGAGAGTGAGAAAGAAGGGAGAGAAAGAGCAACAACACACCCTGCAGGGTCTCGATTCCACAATTTACCCCCAGCCTTCTGTCAGGCCCTGATCTTCGGCAAGTACATTTGCTTTATAATCAAAGAAGCCTCTGGACTTGAACTGGGACATGTCCTATTAGGGATTGTCTTACTGAGACTCTTATTTCATCACTGCACTGTCATCTGGCCCCTGATTTTCCTAATAGTATTATTAAGTGTTTTCTATTGAGCTGTCAGATAAATCATGATGTATTTTTCTATGCAAAAATGTGTCATGACTTTTCAGACAACCCAATATTTCTCTGGTATAGACTTAACTGTTTTACATGCATCTTCAAATTTAATCCTTGGATTTCCCTCAGAGGTAGGGCTAATGACCTCATGTTATGAATAAGGAAATTTAGCCTTGGCTCCTCAAGTAACCCTGCCAACTTCAGGAGAGAGAAAGTGCCTGTATCAATTCACATGAAGGAAATGTGAATAGATGTATTCATTTTCATGCATTAGGTATTGCAGGAAGGAAACTGATACAAGAAGGAAATTGATACAGGAAAAAGACAGAGATCAGCTGACAAGAAGTTTACAATTATAGAACATGTTCTTGAGATCACTACCTTTGGAAGAGAAGGAAAGATAGCACAACTATTCCAAAGGAGAATTTGACTCAAGACATAAGGATCACTCAGGAATCCTTGAAGCTGGGGTAGCTTTCAGAACTTTGCAAATTCAGGAGAGAGAGTCTGCCTATTGCATCACGGCAGCACCTGGTCATTGGATATAGACTTCCCTGAAAAAAGGCATGGCCTTGGGAAGAAGGCTTCAACAGCTGAGGTAATTTTCAAAAAAGGCTAAATGACGGTAGCTCTTCCTATTAGTGGAGGAATAAACCTTCAGTACTGAAGAGGGATTTGGGCAACAAAATAACATCCATTACTCATATACATAAACACAAGTACTTATTCTAAATTCTTGTATTGGTGAAGCTGATTCACATTAGGAATGAAATGTAACAATCTGAAAACTCATTTATTAAAATGGATAATGCTCCCTAGTGTATACACATCACAATTTTTCAATCCAGTCATCTGTTCTTGAACATTTAGGTTGATTCCATGCCTTGCAATTGTGAATAATGCTGCAGTAAATGTGGATGTGCAAGTGTTTTACCTATTGAGTATTTTCCTATCCTTTGGATAGAAACCCAGAGTGGAATTACAGGATCAGATGGTAGTTGTATTTGTAGGTTTTTTGAGGAACCTTCTTATTGTCCTCCACAGTGATTGTGCTAATTTACATTCTCACCAACAGTGTAGGAGGGTTCCCTTTGCATCTCTGACTCACCAGCATTTATTATTCTTTTATTTTTTTTAATCTCAGCCATTCTGACTAGAGTTAAGTGGTATCTCATTGTAATTTTGACTTGCCTTTCCTTTATGATAAGAGATGCTGAGCATTTTTTTCATACGCTTATTGACCATTTGTGTGTCTTCCTTGGAGAGTGGTCTGCTCAGCTCATTTGTCCATCTTTTAATTGGATTGACTATACTTTTGTGGGTGATCTGCTTGAGTTCCCTGTATGTTCTAGATATCAGAATACTACTTAGTCATAAAAACAATGAGTCCCTGGCTTTTGATACAAATTGGATGAATTGGAAGATTTCATGTCAAGTGAAGCAAGTCAGACTATGAAAAACAGGTATTGTATGTCCTCCCCTTAATATATACTGAATACCTTTACTTTATGGCAGAAACTGAAAAATTGGAAGGTGCAGTGGCAGGAAGGGCAGCTGTGGATGCTAGGACAGAATAGAAGGGGTGGGTAATGGAGGGTGGGAAAAAGAGAATCAGGGAGAAAAAGGAAAAAAAAGCATTTATCAGATGCAAAAATGAAAAGTTATCTGTTGAAGATAGTGTATATGGTAATAATCTTTGACTTGACTGATATGCACTGTATTCCTACTGGGAAAAACAATTTCATGTGCTGTAAAGATGTAGTGATTAAATGTAAATTTTTAAAAAGTAATAAATTTTTAAAAATGAACTAATACTGTTGTCATGATTGGAAGAACATTTCTCAGTGTGCTTAGCTTATTTTAAACCTAGATTTTGAAAGAAACACAATGGTTTTTATGTATTAAAAGTTTAAGCCTGTTAGATGCGCAGAGGCCGTAATATTTATGTCACTGGACTCCCTCATAGTTTACAGTAGTTTGAGTACCAGACCCTATGGCTTAAAACTCATGCTGGATATGTGTGTGTGTGTATGTGTGCCCAACATCCCAAGTATAGAATGGAGGAAAAGAGATTGCATCATGGCCAACACCTCAGGAGGTTATTTCTCATTTTCTGTCTCTCTGTCTCTATGTCACTCCAGCGACTGACTGTACACACTCATTAGCAAAAGCCTTGCTCAAAAAAAAAAAAAAAAAAAAAAAGTTGGGACCAGCAGACAGTGAAATGGTTACCTTGTTGCAATCCCCATGTAGTCACCCATGGCACAAGTCTCGGACCCAGTGGCTTAACACACACTGTGTGTGTGTGTGTGTATGTGTGTGTGCATACGTGCGTGTTTGAGTGCCCAAAATCCTGAGAGAAGAATGGAGAAGGGATTAAAGCATGTCCATCCCCCCTAGAGGGGGATTTCTCACTTTCTGTCTCTCTGTCTCTCCAGTGAGTGCACACACCCTATAGCAAAAATCTTTTTTAAAAAAAAGAGAAAAAAGTTAAAGATTGTATTTGTAGTGAGACCTAGTGGAATTCTATATATAAGTGTCCCTTATAAATGTACTGGTCTGTGATACTGCAGGCACTTGGCCAGCCAGAGTTTGCTTCCTCAGTCAGACTGAAGAGCACTAGATGCATATGCACACACCTGTAATCTTGCTAGCTGAAAAGCTGGGGAAAAGGCATTGTGGCCTGACAAGACTCTCTCAGAATTGACTGTATCTCTCTCTTTTTTTGAGCTCTCTCACACATATTCTTTCATGTTCCTCCTTGTGGTCATGAAATAAAAAAAAAATACACAATGTACATGATAAATTAACTACAAAGGTCTCTACATTTCTTCTTGTTGTTTCCTTCTGATTCATAAAATAGCAATAACAAAGAATGCTTTTATATTGTATGTTTATGTGGGCATATATTAATGGATTTCATAAAAGTATAAAATATTGATAAATACTTACATATAATCTTACTTGCAGACTATTAGAAAAAATAAGTCATATTTTAAAACAGATGAAAATGTTTATTATAGTTAAATTACTATTCAAGCCCAAAGAAGAAATACATCTAAATACATGAATGTATATATATTTATACACCATAGCAAAAAAAAGTACTAGTAAGGAATTTAAGTATAAGCAATATTACTATTTTTGTTATAATGTTCACTTTAAAATATCCTTAGAGAATAATGTCCAGTGAATAAGAACAAATATTATTTTAATTATAATGGCTTATAATGGAAGGTCACAATAATCGAAAATGGTTCTGCTTGTTTGCTATTTCCAGTTCAAAATACTGCTTGCCCCTGGGAGAAAGTTTAAGGAAAAAAAAAAAAAAAAGAAAACCTGCTTACAGTTAATCAACCAGCTTTCCAAAGTAGAACAGAGTCTTGAAAATATAAAAATATCTTTGAAAGCAAAAGGAAATATTTTAAAGCAGGATAATGTTTTATAAATAGAAGTTATAGATCATGTTGTAGATAAAATGTTTAGTTTAAAATCTTAATTTCTTGCATTGATATATTTCATGCATTTTTTACCTTTGCCTCAGAAACCAGCACTGGGCAAGAGAACTTTCCGGCTATTGAAGATTTTATTTCATTTGAATTTTAAAAATTCCACATGTGACTGTGGCTATTATATTCTACAACACATTTATAGACCTTTTATGCTTAAGATAGACATTATAATTACAGTGGAAACAAGAAAGTGATTCCTATACTCAAAACACTGTTAAGTGAGTAAAACACTGTGTGTCCTAGACTTGCAATGAAGATCCAAATTACATTCAGAGGCTCCTGAAGTATGTTAGTATGACAATGGAAGAAATGGTGCTATGATCTTTGATGACCACCAGGAGGCATTGATTTGATAACGTGCACAGACCACCTGAAGAGAAGTCACTCTGTATAAAATAAGCATGCCAGGTTATAGGGCCTTGACGTTGACAAAACAAGACTAAAGATAAGTATTGCCTGTTTGACCATTCTCTCTACGTTTAGGTGAAGA
>NW_006160175.1:2959197-2977424 GCF_000334495.1 Tupaia belangeri chinensis
AGAAATAGAGACCTTAAGTAGCACGTGTGTCCTCAGACAAGCAGTCCTCCTACAGTATTTCATCTCTGAATGCTTGTCATGCTCATGATAGGCATGAAGCCATGGCAACTAGAAATATGTGAAAGGCATCGGAGAGCAAAGCTAAGCTGGTCTTCAGCTCTGACAAGTACTGCACTGCATTTCCCTTTTCCTGATTTACCTAAATGAAAGCCTTTTGAACCCATTTGTTAGGCCTTTTAAATTAATATCTCATTTTGAAGAAATAAGCACACGCCAGAAGTCTTTGAGGAAGAAAAAAGAAGATGTACGCCAACTTACATATTGTTGCTTTTACGTATTGTTACATAATATTCTGTTTTCAAAAACCGTTCATAAAGAGAAAAAGCTGCTGAACAAATACTCATCCAGTTGATGTTACTTATTTTCCAGAGGTAATGCATATTGCACACAAAACTTGATGTATAATAATTAAACATTTATTTGTTTCTTAACTATAGTTTGGAATTGTGTTAGTTATCTCTCCAAATAATTAAGCAAATACTTGACTGCCCTTAAACTTAGACTTATAAAACTAAAACTAACAAAGAAAATTAAAGAAGTAGAATTTCACGGAAATACTCTCCCTTTTCTACAGTCCTTTCCCCTCTCCAAACCTCTTAATTCAAAGCAATGTCTTAACCCACCTAATCCCTGTGTAAGGCTGATTTCTGGTACAAGAGGCACCCAGATCCATTTATTTTTGAAAGGATTATGTTCTATATATGTATGTTGTATAAACACTTTGGAGACTACTACTGTAAGTGTTCTTAGTTAATAACTGAAATTAAATAACAGCATTTACATTAAAAAAACACTTTTTGCATCAATTGTAAAAGTGATGAGTCATTGGTGTGAAGACTGTTGACAAAAGCGTTTGCATTCTCTCTTAAGTGAAGGCCTGTACAACTTTTGCCGTTATTAATTATAAGTTTGCCTATTCTTGATGGAAATACAAGATGATTGTCACTTATCAGAAATGCTTGGGACCAGAAGTCCTTCAGATTTGAGATGCTTCTGGACTTTACAATATTTACATATGCATAATGAGATATTTTAGGGAAGGGAACCAAATCTAAACAATTTATTTATGTTTCATATATACCTTAAACACATGGCCTAAAAGTAATTTATTACAATATTTTTGTATTGCAGAAATTAATTTTTTTTTCTTTCTTTCATGAGTGAGTGAGAGAGAAAGAGAAAGAAACAGCTCCCACAACAAGATCTTTACACTCTGATCCACTTCAGATTTATCCAGCTCTGGATGATGCTCCCCGATCATCTACCTGTTCCCAGAATGTCCAGGGAAGACTCCAGACATGAACTTGGAACCTTCCCATGTAGGTCAGCTTGGCAGAGCATTGCTTCATTACCACACCACTGTCTGGCCCTTGTTCAGTAGCGTTTTGACTGTGCACCTTCACACAAAGTCAGGTGTGGCATTTTCCCACTTGTGGTATCATTTCGATGCTCAAAAAAGCTTCAGATTTTTAAGCATTGCAGATTTTCAATTTTGAATTAAGGATGTTCAACTTGTAATACAATGAAATCCTGAAGAAGAAGTTGAATCGACAATCCAAAATCCTATGAAATTTTTACCTGAGAAAGAATTCAGATTAAGTTTCAGTTGCACAGGACAAATATAGTAAATAGAATCATTAAGTGTGAGAGCTCTGAAGTAAGGGTGCCCATTCTAGCACACTTGTTTTAGTTTCACTACCTTTCCCTTTATTATAATGGACACCATAATCACGCTTCTCTTATGAGATTGATAGAAGACAACTCACCTTGAGAGTCTGGCACAACAAGCTCTCGATAAATGTTAGCTATGCACTTCATGCAATTTTCATCCTTGTCATCGTCATCTTCCTCATCTTCATTAAAATAATTTTTATTCACATTCATTCATGAAAATGTGCTTACTGACCATTTTAGTTTCTTTCAGTAATTTGTCAATAGTACAAGTAGAAAACAATTTATATAAGTACTTTTATAAAAACAACACAGAAAATTTTATGCACATAAGTTTTTTTTTTCTTTCTTTCTTCCTTGAGCAAGAGAGACAGAGAGGGGAAGAGAGAAAAGGAGATAAAGCGTTAGCAACCCAAATAGAGTCATGAAGTCACAGTCTACCCCATCCTTCAAGGAGCTCCAGAGCATGGACATATGCATGGGCACTCAGGGAGACTCTGGATGAGAAGATGGATCTTTTAGGTGTAGGTCACCCTCACAGACCATCCTTTTTACATCCTACTTTACTGTTGCACATGGCCTGGCTCCAATTTTAATGGGGGTAGCATCATTTTAATATTAGAGAGTCTATAAATAGTCTATGATCCAAATATCAGTGCTATTTCCCTTAGTTTCATTTAAGTATTTTTATTATTCAAACGGATTTTCTATTCCAGTATTTGAGTTAGATCCAACTTCACAATAACCCTTTGAGGAAGGTTGACAAGCTTTCACTTCATCATTGTTCTGTTCTTTTTTTTTTTTTTTTTTTTGAGAGGTTTTTGCTATAGGGTGCTTGCGCTCTCCCGAAAGACAGAGAGAGACAGAGAGATAGAAAGCAAGAAATAATCCCCCAGGTGGGATGGCCACACTGCAATCCCTTCTCCTCCATTCTCCTCTAGGGATCTTGGGCACTCAAGCACATATGCCTGGTGTGAGTTTAAGCCACCAGGTCCGAGACTTGAACCACAGTCGACTACATGGGAGTTCAGTGACATAGCCATTATGCTAACTGCTGGTCCCCATCATTGTTCTTTGCAAACTAGCACCAAAATGTTCTCTCAAGACAACAATGAAATGTGTTTTCAAAAATTTAAACAGTTAATGAAAGAAGAGCATTTTGAAAGAAGGTGAAATATCCTTTGTAAAAATCAAGAAAATCAATACTGTAAAATAATTAGAAGTTGAGGCTTGGAAGTCAGATTGAGTTGACTCTAAACTTATCTCCTCACTTGGTTACTGTACCAGTCAGGACAGGGTAAGTTTTGCTGTAATAACAAACAATTCTCTCTCTCTCTCATTTTTTTTTTTTTTTTAGAAATTTTTGCTATAGCAGGTATGTGCTCACCCGAGAGACAGACAGAGAGACATAAAGCAAGAAATTACCCCTCAGGGAGAATGGCAACATCTCAATCCCTTCTTCTCCATGGTCCTTTCAGGATCTTAGGCATGCATGCACATGTGCCTGACATAAATTTTAAGTCTCTCGGCCTGGGTCTCAAACTGCTGTCAACTCTGGGAATCCAGCAATGTGACCATTACTCTATCTGCTAGTCCCCACTTCTCAAATTTTTATTTAATTAAGATAACTAAGTTTATTTCTCATTTATTATCACTTAAATTTTTAGGTTTGCTAGGGAGTTCTATCCCACATCTCTTGACCGAGCCTGCCAAAGTTCTGCTTGACACATCCTCCAAAACAGAATTAGGTAAAAGAGAACATGATAATTTTACAGTGACTCTAAAAGCTTAGGCCCAGAAACGGCAAACACATCTCACATTTTATTGGTAAGTAAATTCAAATAACCACATTTAAATTAAATAAGATAGAGGTATAAAATTCTCCTAAAGGGAAATGTCTCAATTTATGAAATAAAATGCAATGTGCTGTATTGGGTGCTTATGTAGCAATAAGCACAATTCTAAAAAGTGAAATTTTTACCCCTCAATTTTCTTATCAATAAAGTGTGAATTATTAAAAATTACTTTGTTTTGCTATAAAGACAAAACTAAGGTAATACATTTGAAGAATATAAAAGGCTTATTGGCACATAAGTGGTTAAAAAGTGATTATTGTTATTCAAATACCAGGCAAGAAAATAATTTTAAAACCTATGTGCAATTATGACAAAAAATTGGGGGAAAAAAAGAAAAAATCACAAATGCTGTTGATGATAGTGTGCTATAGTAAAGTATTAAAGAAAGAAAAATACATAAAAAAACAGAGTTTCTAAATATGACCAATATCTCAATAGTTATTTCACAAACAATAACATATTCACAGCATTATTTTTGAGATTGAAAATAATACTATTCATCTCATTTGACAAATGAGACAATTGGTTAAGACTGATCAACTGAGTTGTTCAAATAATGACTCAGATAAAACTCTCTGATTCTACATTATGTAGAATTATATTACATGTAAAACTTAAGGAAATTTCCAGATAATTTGTGGACAAAAACTGAAAAGAGTACTATCTTCCCAGAGAAATGTATTTATGCATAAATTTGCATGCAACTTTAGATGCTCACTGATTCCCTAGAATATAGACAGGCTAAGAACTTCTGCTCAAGAATATATTACTTCTTTCTAATGGAAGCTCAATCTTACAGTCATGTTATATTTTGAACTATAAAGAAAATAATTATAATAACATTATGATAGAGGGCCATATGTGTCATTTCATAATTATTATTGGGTCATCAGAAAAGTCGTAACTTTTTTTTTACGTTTTCCTATGCAAAAATGCATCATGACTTTTCTGATGACCCAATATTATTGAAATGGAACAGAAATGACATAAATCATTTTGCGTCCTGTTAGAAATACAGTAAGGGCACATAGATAAATTACTAGACTTTATTTCTAGATTTTAATACATATTGCCTGTCTTTAACGGGAGAACTGAAACTCTCATTATTTTTCAAAACTATTTAAACATAAAATAGTGTATTATAGGTCATCTGATAGAAGCAGCTCCATTTTTTAAAAAGCCAAACAATTATGGGTCTGAGTGGACCAATTATGATTATTTTAAGTTTATTTATTTATTTCTTCCATTAGAGAGATAAAGACAAGCACTCTACTGGGTCCTCACCCTGCAATCCATCTTTAGCCTCAGCCAACCAGGGTCATGGGCAAGTTTGTACTAGGTCTTATAGTGAAATCTCAGGATGCAACTTCAGGACCTTCCCATAGGCCCTCAGCATCACAGAGCATAGTATTACTGCTGTACCATTGCAACTGGTCATGAGTAGATGATATTATTGACTGGAGTAAGCCTAATTCTATATTCAAAGTCTAATTTTATGTTATCAGTGATGGCTTCAACTCTGGTTCTATTACTTATCTTCATATGGAATCTTGCAATTCTTCAAGTTTTAACTATTCTAATTTTGGGGTTAGAATATTTGACTATGGAAATACAATATTTTTAATTTCCTTAAAATATGTACTTTGCCTATCACTTCCATGTTGTAGTAGATAATAACAAATATCAGTTTCCACCTTTTCCCAACAAGATGTGAAGTCTTGGGGCCAGGGGGTGGTGTGACATTTAAGACAGCTGTATCCCACATGGCCACCTATAAGTTTTGAGTCCCAGACCAGGCAGCTCAAGAAACATGGCAGGCATGTGTGTATACATGTCCAAATTCCTGAGAAGAGAATGGAGGAGAGGGAACTGTGGAGTGACTATCAGCCCTGGCAGTGATATCTCACTTTCTTTTTCTCTGCCCTGTGAACACACGTGCCCTATAGCAAACTGAACAAAGACAAGAAAAAAAAAAGAGGTGGATTATTTATGTCTACATTTAAATATAAGCTAGCCTTGCTTTGACTAAAATAAATGGCTTCAATTCTGTTTGTGCCAGGACTATAGGAGGCCTCATAATTTGTATTAATGTGCTGTCTGGAGGAGTTACATCTCTTTTTTGGGGGGAGAGATTTTCGCTATAGGGCGCGTGTGCTCGCCAGACAGACAGAGAGAGAGACATTAGAGACAGAAAGGGAGAAATCACCCCCCAGGGGGGATGGTCACGCCACAATCCCTTCTCCTCCATTCTCCTCTTGGGATCTTGGGCACGCATGCACACGCACCCAGCGTGAGTTTTAAGCCACCGGGTCCAGGACGCAAACCACAGTCAACTAGGTGGGAGTCCAGCGACATAGCCATTACGCTAACTACTGGTTCCCGGGAGGAGTTACATCTCTTTTTTAAAAAACAAAATGATTCCCTTAAGACCATTGTGCTATAAGGAAGTCTAAATTTGCCATGTGGAGAGGCTTTGTAGAATAAAGATGTCATGAAGCTGTCTCAGATCTTTAATGCAGCCTTGTCACCTGATGAGTCCAGCAAAATCTTCAGTTACTATCTTACAGAGCAGAAGAGCCTCCAGCAGAACTTAGTCCACTTATACAATTTTAATATAAACCAAATGAATTTTCAAGCAACTAAGTGCTAGAGTGGCCTGTTATGCAGCAATACATGACTGAATCATCCATTACATATATAGTTCATATAGTTCACAAAATCTTACCTATCGGGGTTTTTTAGTTATCTTAAATACTCCAAGAATTAAAAACTTAATTTGATTGTTCAATAACATTTTTGATTGAGTCTTCATTGTTATAAATATGTGTATTAAGGTGGGGGAAGTTTCTTTTCAAGATACACAACGGACAGTATTTTTAGTATTCACATCATTCACTCAAATGCTTTAAAATACACTGAATGTTAAAGCAAAACCTAGAAATTATTCAGCTTTTTGGACAAAGTAAATAATTCATTTTATATATCTAATTCATAATTCTAAACATTTACTCCAATTTTTTTCATATCTCTTTCTCATGGATTTAGGAGCATTTCATATATGTATTCCTTTTATTTTCTTATTTCCTTATATATATATTCCTTTCGGTCTAGTAATGTTGACAGTTTTATTTCTCTTCTAAACACATACTTTCATGCATCTATTCCTTGCTATAGCTCTCTTTCCTTCCATTCTTGGATGTGTTAAATGCTCCTACTCATTCTTAGCAAAGGATCTTAGGTCTAGTCTAGCAAAT
This sequence comes from Tupaia belangeri chinensis, assembly GCF_000334495.1. NCBI lineage: Eukaryota > Metazoa > Chordata > Mammalia > Scandentia > Tupaiidae > Tupaia > Tupaia belangeri. The sequence goes on from NW_006160175.1 coordinate 2,966,039, forward strand.
AAAGCAAAACTGATTTATTAATCACAGATAGGCAGAAAAGATAATAAGCTAGTCCACGGCCAGCTGGTTCCCCAAAGCTCAGGAAAGCCGCCCAGGGTAGATGAAAACTCGTGTTCCCCATGTCGTAATACAGCTGAGGTACCCAAAAAGTCTTCTACTTTGGATTTATATATTCTGGGGGAAACTAGGCTCACTGAGCTTACGTGTGACGGAACATCTTCCTCTTAGATGAAGCAAGATGTAAGTCAAATTGTTTTTGTTCATTCCCTCATTTCAGGAGGTGGTAGAGTCAGTACATTGCCTTGAAATTGCAAGAAGAGAAAGGGCTAGTTGGCCAAGAACATCAGTGGACTTCTCCTTTAGTGTTCTAAAAAATTAAACTTAAGTTCAACCCTACTTTTGAAATCTTCCAGGAAATCATCTACCAAGAAGCATAACTTCGTCTTCCAGACTTGTAATATTTATCTCTGACTGTCTAACAACATTATCACAAATACAGTAGCTTGAAACAACAGACATTTATTGTCTCACAGTTTCTGAGTCTAGAGTTTGAACATGGCTACCAGAGTTTTCTGCTTCAAGATCACATAGGAATGAAATTAAGGTGTTGGTCAGGGCTGCACTTGTATTTGATGTTACCCTGGAGAAGTTTGCTTCCGAGCTAATGTGGTTGTTGATAGCATTTGGTACCTTGCCAGTTGCTGGACTGAGAACCTAGGTTTCCTACTAGTTGTTGTCCATGGATCACCCTCAGTTGCTTGTCCTGTAGCCAATTCTCAATTGACTCTCATTACAGCAAGCAGCTTTATCAAAGTCAGCAGGAGAAAGTCTTTTAGTAAAGCAGATACTACAATCCTATGTACCTTTATTGTTGTAGCAATATCTGTCATTGTTTTGAACAGAATGTCTAAATGCACCCCAAAATTATGTATTGGAGTTATAAGCCAAGTTTGGTTATTTCTGGACATTATCTAAAGAAGTAGGCTAAGACAAAATGAGGTGGTAAGTGTGGGGCTCTGATCCAATAACATTAGCATCCTTATCAGAGCAGACACGTTATAGACCCTGGGAACAAAATGGAAGGAGAGTAGGAGAGAGGAAGAGTGCCCGAAAGGAAATTTGGAGAAAAATGGAAAAGTAAGACGTCTGTGTGACACAGCTATGGTTTGTTGCCTGTTGATGACGTCATGTATAATATTCTCAACTTGTCTGTTGTGTGGCGTACATCGTGTTGAGTAAAATCTTTTTACAATCAAGTTGATGTATAGCAATTGAATGTATAAATAATAATAGATAATAACAATAAAAATTCAAAAAGATCAGATACCAGACAGTAACTCCACCACTACAAAGCACACTAAGTTGGGAAAGGTCATGTGAGACTATATCACAAAGTCATCATTTACAAGTCAGAGAAAGAACCCTTCCAAGAAACCAAATTGGCCAGAACTTTAATTTTGGGCTTCCCAGTTTCAAGAATTTTAAAAAGTAAATTTCTATTAATTAAGCCACACAATATATAGATTTTTTTTTACAATAGCCAAAGGAGATTACTAGAATCATCTTTGTAATATTTTGTTTAGAAGCAAGCTATTGGCCCACACACACTCAAAGTGAAGGAATTTACACAAGCATAGGTTCAGGAGGTGGGAATCATGGAGACCACACTATAGTTTGGCTACCAGTACTCTTTTTTTACATTGTGTAATGCTAGTAAACATACTTCTTGCTTTAGAATCTATGATAATTATTAGAACTACTCACATATCTTCCTCTTGTACTTTTCAGTCCTATTTAAAGTTAGGCGTGGTCATGTGACTCGCTTTGCCCGATAATTTGCTAGTGGAAGGAAGGTATTGCGTCTTTTATAAATGGAAGCTTTAAAAATCAGTGAGAGATTCACCTTGATTTTTCCCCTTGCCTTGGTGATTATGGAAGCACAATACAAAATGGAACCTTTATCATTCTGGGTCCTTGAGTCACACTGTTGAGAAGCTTCACTCTAAAATTCTATTGGACATATAGAAAACAAATTTTTAGGGTAACTAGTGAAATGCTAGAGATGTTTGTTGCTTCAGCAAAACTCAGGTAATTCTGATAGAGATTTCTATGCATTTTTATTATTCTTTCATGTTTATCCTATTCGATTTTAAGCTCCATGGAGTTAGGAATCATGTTATTTTGTTTGCCATGGTAGTTTTTACTGTTTGACATGTAGTGGGCACCCTACTAGTATTTATTAAGTTCATCACTGATTAAATAAATATAGCATTTGATTTTATTTCACTAGTTATTTTATGTATTGTCTTCTTTTTCCTTAAATATAATATACATTTCATAGTTTTTACCAAATTAAGCTATTTTAATGATAATTTTAATAATTTCTCTTAGGCCTTTTCAATTAGCCACATGGTCCCCTGACTTTAAAAAAATTACCTTATTGTTTGTTAAGCAACTCCTTCATGTGATCATATTCAGAAACTGGTCACTCTCTGAATTTTTTAACATTTAATTTCTTCTCTTGCTTTAGCTCTATTCTTTCTACTCTTCACTGCCATATGTAACACAGTTGATCGACTCAATCATTACCTCTAATTCCTTAAACTTTTTCTCATTTAGCTGTCTATTAATAATCCCTGCCACCAATCCCACCTCTATGGCTTGAATATTTTCCCAAGAAAATCATGTGTTGAGATTTGATTCTATTGACTCTATAATAAGTGTATTATGTGACAACTTAAATTCTTTATGGTGTCTCTGGGTAAGGCCTAGTGGGCAGTGATCAATTCATGGTGATCACAACATGGAGGCAACACTTTCCTGAGTAGATTAATGTCTCCAGAAATCTAGTGAGTTTTAAATCTCATATAAAGAGGTTAGTTGGTTGCTATAATAGAGAAAGCACGATGTTGTTCTTTGTCTCTGCATGAGCCTACCATCTCTGTGTTCCCATTGGCCATACTCTACACCTAGGACTTGAATTTTTAGCACCAGAATTTCATGTTGTAAATAAACTTCCATCTTCTTCATTTTTAAATTGTTATTTATTTATATTTTTAGAAATATTTTTGCTATAGGATTCCGTCTTCTTTATAAAATCACCCAGACATAGGTATTTCTGTTAGCAATACAAAAACAGACTGAAACACCCACCATCACGGCTGCTGGGTTTACTCTTTCCTGTGATAGACATCTCAGTCAAAATACATAAATATATTCTCGAGGCCTTTTCCTTTTCTAAACTTCCCTGACATTTCTCTGCTCATGCACTGTAAATATGAATTTCTAAAATGACCTTAAGACTTGTTTTCTCTTTTTCTGGTTCTGAGAAGTAGAATTTTATAAAGACTAACTCTCACTTGGCATGATTAGCATCTATTGGATCATCAGGAAAATCATGACTCATTTTTGTGTAGAAAAATACGTCATGACTTTCCTGATGACCTGATATATGGTGTGATAGGACTCATCTTGTTATATTGTGAACAAATGTTACCTATCACCTCTATCTAATTTTAGACAGGACTTAATAAGACAGTTTACAGTTTTACTCATCTGTAGAATTATTTTTGTTTATGCTACAACATAGTGGACAAAATATAATGAACCAATAATAATTTCTGAATAAATATAGAAAATTAAAGCAGGTTAATATTAATCCCCATGTGGGATCCAGCCTGTAGTGGTAGTAACGGTGGTTGGATCCCACATGGCCTGCTGCATTGCTTGGGACCTAGACTGGCGACTTGGAAACCATACCAGGTAGGTATGCATGTTTGCCCAAAATCCTGAGAGGAAAAATGAGGAAGCTATTCTGGTATGACCATTCTCTGGGGAAGAGGAAGTGCTTTCTCATTTTTTCTCTAGCTCTGTCTCTTTTTGGTGAGTGGACATGCCCTCAGCAAAATTTTCTTTTCAAAAAAGGTGAGAAGACAGCAGGTGGCATAGTGGTTAAGGTGCTGGACTCCCACATGGTTAACTGCAGTTCAAGTTCCAGACCTGACAGCTTAAAAGTCACACTGGATGCATGCGTGTGCATGCTCAAAATCCTGAGAGGAAACTGGAGGAGAAGGCATTGCAGCATGGAAATCCCCCTGTGGGGCACTTTCTCACTTTCTCTCTCACTGTCTCTCTGTGTCTCTCCAGTGCGTAAGTGCTCCCTATGACAAGAACAGAAAAAAGACTTCAGAAGTTCACAATAGTTTGCTGAAGCTGGTGAAAATTTAAGCAGGAGCAGATGAGCTTATTTTTCCACTTAAAAACCAATGGGAATGACCTTGGTCAATTTGTTTAACTTTTGTAAAGCCCAGCAGTCTCATGAATTAAACAGAAGAGAGTAATATTAAATAAGTCATTCAGGTGACATAAGAATTAAATATAATAATACTTTTCATATTATGTAAGAATTAAATATCATAATGCTTTTCATATTGTAATACTTTTCATTTTTGAAAATGCAAATGTCAACTAATAAAAAACAACATCTTAACATTCTATAAAATCCAACTGTCTCCTGAATTTAAGTATTTCTGTTATCGCCATTGTTCAAACACCTATGCATTTTCTGTCATCTTTTCTTGTTGCTGAAGGGAACACACAAATTTAGTAGATGCTAAGAGTGTTTGTCCTAAGATTGTGAAGGCCTGTAGGTAGGATTTTAAGAAAATGTATACAGAAAACAAAATATGACAGGATAATTATATGCCCTCTAATACTGGCTTCAAAAATATGTCAGAAAAAAATAAGCTTAGGAAAATAGGCCTTAAAGTTCAAAGAGGTTGTTATTCTAATACTATATTTTGAAGAAATCGTGTAGAATAGTTCGTTTGTGAGAAAATATAATCCCTCTTATGTTACAAAGGTTACAGAATCTTTACACAATGTTGTAACAAAAACTGTTTTATTTCTTGGAGTTCAAGAGAACTATTTTTATTTTCCTGATTACTCTACCACTCATAAAAAGCACTAATATATTTATTTCTAAATGTCCTCTATTTTCCAAGTTAAAACAAAACCAACTCTGTTTTTTCAGTAGCTAGATAAATTATCCATGCCATAAAAAGGAATTTCAAAATAAATTACTAATACAGTTTCAGATATGGACATTTGTAGGTGGAAATTTTTATTTTGATTTATTTTTAGTATATTCAAGTAATAAAACCTGCTTAAAGATGCCACCTATGATTTCAAATTGTCAAGGATTTTAAAGGAGCTATTGTTGGTTCTCAATAGTTTTCTCTAAAATATGTTAAAAAAATTCACTTCGGTCAAAATTTAAAGAGCAATTCTATAAATTATAGATTTATCCATATATTTATATATAGTTTACAAGTATGAGTTTAGCAGCTGTGTAGTTGTTTAAAAACATAATAGTCATATAATACACTTTTTCTCAAAATGTGGGTAAAGTTGGAAATATTGATAGAATGTCCTCACCATATAAAAATAATTCTATGATCCCTTGTGTACCCTTTAGGATACTACAAAATAGGAATAATACATGCACATGGAAAAGGTAGGGAGTATTTAAGGGAAGGTGTAGAAAATCACTTTTGTGGTAACCAATACTAGCCTGAGTTTATTTAATTTTATGTAACAAATTTAAAGTTATTGAGCTCCCTGAAAGTTAAAGTCAACTCAATGCTTTGTGATTTTATGCTTCTGTAGTAGCAAACATTATGATGATTCTAGAACAGATGTCTCAACTCAGTGCAGGTGAAAAAATTCAAAACATTAATAAAGAATTTCAGTACTCTAATTTCTGTTTTAGCTTTGGCTGTGTCTTTTTTTTTTCTTTTTTTTGGAAAATGCATCTGGCAATTTTCAAGTATGAATCTAAGAGGATATCATATTCACAGATCCACTCTTTGTTCTAGAATTCTATCAATATTTTGGTCAAAGAAAGTTTTGTGGTCATATAAATATGAAGATGTTGCCAAAAACCTATATCTAGTTTGATTGATCTTCATTAAAATGAAAGGCAATTAACATATGACACGTGTAAAAGTGGAGAATAGAAAGGTAGAGATAATACAAATAGAGGAGGAAATTACTATGAAGCTAAGCATTAAAAACTCCTTAGCCTATGGCAACCACCACACCAGTCCTCAATTAAAATTCTGAGTTTTAACAGGCAATTACTTAACCTTTCTGAAATTTATTTCTCTGATTTAAAAAGCAAATATAATGGGGCCAAATGAAGGCACAGTTGTAAACATGAAGCCTTGAGAAGAACTCCATACAGAAAGTTTCCCTGGTTCAAAAGTGGAGACTTGCCTGAGTATACTGGGTATGTACTTGCCCAGAATCTGAAGCTGATGTGAAGCTCTGGATTGGAGTCCAGAATCAAGACCTTGCTAAGGATTTCTCTCTCTCCCTCTCTTGCTGCCTCTCTGGCTCATGGAAAAAAAATTATTTTAAAAATTAATCAAATAGTATCTAGTGAAGCTATGTTGAATAATTATATATACATAAAGCTGAGGCTGTTGCTTCTAAAGCACAGTTTTTGTATTGTTGTATTGATCACTTGGTTGCAGTTACAAATTTTAGTTAGCACACTATTTGATAAAATGTGGTAAATATAGAATAAAGGGAAACATTTATTTATATCATGAATCCACTAATTGTTATTTTGAACATCTAAAATATTTTTGGTACTGTTATAAGTACTGCTGAAGATACAAGAATAACTCCTTAAATTATGCAAGTCATGGAAACTCCCTCTAGGTGACTTATACTTTATTTGAGAGTATAAGTGACTAGAGTCTCTTAGATTATTAAATAGTAAGGTACCTTTGGACTAACTATAGAGAGGTTTAGCAGCCTTAAATAATGGGGTAATAATACTTGCAAAGGACTTCAGTTGAGCATTAATAATAATCATTGAGATAATCATTATTTCATATACTACTTCATTAGCTATAATTGGACATTATAGCTAATAAAAGAGATATTTGACAAATGAAATATGGCAGCGGGTAGTGGCACAGAGGTTATGTCAAAATCTGCCTTCATGCCCTTCATTATTCCATCCTTCCAGGCACTGATCACTCTTCAGGGCTGACATTTCCTATGCGATTTATACACTACTCTATTCCTAAGATTTATTTTCAATAGACCTTGCAAGAAACCACATAAATTTGATCTTTTTAGAAGCCAGTCAGATTAAGGAGGGCAGTTAAAGGGATAAATATCATGTGATAAGTTTTAAAAGGCATTGTCCCTGAGAATAAATAATCTTTAAATTTATGGTTATAACTACACTTTGCACTGAAGGTTAGCTTTTCTTTCCCTCTCACCTTTGTAACCTTAGTTATAATTTATAAAAATTTGATGATGTGAAGTCTTGTCTTTGATTATAGTTTGTAGTAATCTACCTGATCCACCTCCCTCAAAACATAAGTTTTCTTCCTGTCTTACTGACGAAGATTAAGAAAACTCTTCTTTGTTTTAAAAAATCCAATACTGGAGTGAGGAGTGGAGTTCAAGACACTCTTTATGGTTTTCTTTGATTAGAGGAATGCATAGCAAGTGAGTTAGATTTACTGTCACTATTTTTATCAATTTATTTTTCCTATGAAATCCAAACTGGTTAATACAGGACTTTTTCAAAGAAATGCATAAATGAAAGTCAAAGTTTAAAAAAACAAACAAACACAGAAACAGAGATTATATGAGCAAAAACCAGCATACTTTGGGCTCTGCATCTTTTGAAATGTTCCAAGTTAAACTTTTAAAAGGATATTACTGGAAAATTAAAAAGGAGTGAATGAGTGAATATAGTGCCATGGACATTTTGAGGGAATAATCTATCTTTTGTACTTAAAATATTTTTAAGTTCTTTTGGAAAGTTAAAGTTATCCTCTGCTTCAGATCTCTCCTTCCAGCCCAACACACAGAAGGTAAGGGCTCTGTCCTCTTTCTGTCTCTGTCTCTTTCTTTCTCAAAATTTTTCTTTTTTCAATATAATTTTTAAAAATCTGTAAGTCTTGTCTCTCGTCTCTGATCTCTCCTTTATCTTGGTAACTTCAGAATTCATTTTCATCTGTGGTGGGCCTGGCCTTGCTCCTTTTGTGTGGCACTTGTATACCACGTGGTTTTAATGTTTTACCTTTAAAAAAAAAGTTGCCCCTTTTTATTGTTTTCTTTTTCTGTTTTCTGTTTTCCTTTTCCTTTGTTTAATTTTCTTTTACCTGACTTTCTCAATTTGCTTCTAAACTTCCACACATTTGGTGTCTAGACAGGTCTAAGTGCACAGTAGTCAAACATCTGAATACTTTTGGCATCATAGAAAACCCCAACTCCCACTGAGCTGCTACAGAAATGGAGAAATCTCAACTCAAATCTCTTTCTGTGGATACCACATTGCAAAACACAGTAGTAGAGGAGAAATTGACATAGAAGTAACTCACAGTAAAGTGAAGCATACGAGCTTATAGTTGCATAAAACTCCAGCAAATTAGCCAAACATGAATATACCACCAAATGACTAAAAATCAGAGAAGAGAGACCACAAGGTGAGCAGCAGAGAGAAATACGGTGCTGCACAGAGAGTGTGGCTCATGTTCTCCCACACACCTCTGAATTCTCTATTGAAACCTTGCACCTCAGCCCAGGTGCACCTGTTCTTTAGGAACCAGGAGGTCTTTGTAATATCCAGTTCCATCGACAAAAGTGCAGTTTGCTTGGTTTACGATTACGTGTGAATTGGGGATTTAGGAAATATAATTTTGTTATTAGACAAGACATATTCATTTTATTTATCCAGGAAGCAAGTAAAATAACAGTGTTATTTCTAAGGTTAATCAAGTTGTTATTAGATTTGACATTTGTATAGATTTAATCAAACACAAAACCCCACCGAACACATCTTGTGTAAAAACTTACAGTGTTAAAATGTCTACACTTGACATTAAACATCTTCTAATGATATTACCCCTTTTCTCATTCCCCACTTCAGAAACTTACAGTCTGAACATTTACTATTTGCTTCACATTTGGCATTAAATTGACTCTTTCATACTATCTCTAATGTAATTATCTATGTAGTTTTATTCATATCTTCCTTTCATAAACTTTCATGAATTCTGCTACAGCTTATTCATTTGCACCCATTATCATCTGGAGAATGAAGCAGGAGCGATTTACAGGGTAACTGAAGGCTCACTGGGGCTTGTGGCCTTCTCCACAGTTTTCCTGTTCCTGTTATGTGCATTTTTACAGATCACACTGACACTCTTTACAAGGCTAGGCATTTGTTTATTAACACCCTGTTCAAAATCACTCTGTGGTGGTTCTGCAGGAAGACTGAATTAATTAGATTGTATTCTCTTACTATTAGCACAGAAAAATGATATTGGAAAGTTGCTACTGCTTCTTAATGCCCATAAGATTGTTCTCTGTTGGTATGGGAAGGGAGAATAGAGACAAGTAAAGTAGTTGCCATGCCATTACATTTAGTCATGTTGCTTCTGTAACCTAATACTTCATTACAGTTTGATGTTTTACTTACACTTGAAAAATAAAGTCTTAGAGACCAGCAGTTAGCGTAATGGCTATGTCGCTGAACTCCCATGTAGCCAACCGTGGTTCTAGTCCCAGATCCGGTGGCTTCAGCTCTTGCCGGGTGTGTGTGTGTATGTGCGTGCCCAAGATCCTGAGAGGAGAATGAGGGAGAAGGGATTGCGGCGTGGCCATCCCCCCTGGGGGAAGGGTGATTTCTCACTTTTCTGTCTCTCTGTCTCTTTCTGGCGAGCACATGCGCCCTATAGCAAAAACCTCTCAAAAAACGAAAAAAGAAAAAGAAAGAAAGAGAAAGAAAGTCTTCAGACATCTGATAGTTGTGAAATATTGTTGTTTCTAAAGTGGAGTTATAGTTATAAACATTAATTATTAAAGATATCGATAGAAATCAAAAATTATTTGAAAACATGTTTATATACATGCACATGACCATCTTGCTCTACAAAGTTATAGAATATGAAAAAAAAACTTTGATCTAATTTAAAATAATATGACTAGAAATAATGATTCCTTTTATAGACCCTTTAAATTCTTTATTTTGGATCAGAAAATTTCATTTGTGAATTAACGTAAAAATTTAGGACTACATTCTCATTAGGTGTTCAGATACAAATTTGACAATTTCTTCAAATCAAGAATAAATTAATAAATTTTTAATTCAAAAGAATAAGTTAAAACTCATTGACAATAACTTGAATTTTCTTAATTAGTAAAACATTAAGAGGGCACACTGTGTGTTAGTCTAGAGTAGATGTCTTTCTAATTAATTTTTTAAAAGGTGTTATTTATTGGGCCAGTAGGTGGCATAGTGGTTAAGGCACTGAATTCCCATATAGCTGACTGCCATTTGATTCCCAGACCCTGTGGCTTGAAAATCACATTGGCACATGTGCATACATACCAAAAATCTCAGAAGGAGAATGAAAAAAAAAGGATTGTGGAGTGACCATCCAACCTGGTGGGTGATTTCTCACTTTCCTTCTCACTGTCTCTCTCTGACTTCGGTGAGCGTATGTGGCTGACAGCAAAAACCTTAAAAAAATATCCTCTCCAAAAAATAAATAAATAAATAAGGAATGATATCTGATTAAATCAAGATCCTACCATTGCCCAGGGAGATGATACATAAAGATTCACACCCCTATACATTTCTAGATATTTCAAACTCGAAAAGTTATAATACAAATCTAATATATTCAGGACAAATATACAAGAGGCTATTCTTTTGGTACAAATCTATTTGGCCAATTCGTAGATTGCTACAGATTCAGATCAGAGCCTAGTTGTTAAATATAGCTGTATTCACATTAAATAAAATGAAACATTGTCCTTATTCTTCAGAACCATCTGATCTGATGGAAGTTTCTAGTAAGATGTGATTATCTGATTGTCTTTTTTCATAGTTCTTTCTCTTTCATTGACTTTTTGTATTCTGGTTAATGTTTCATATGACCCTTCTAGAAATATTTCTTTGATTTGCTTGATTGACAAGTTGTCACTTATGTAAATGAGCAGGTATGAAGGGATAAGGAAAATATTTCTCTCACTAATTCAATGTACAAATGCAGAATTTATCATTCTTCAGAAAATTATTTTCCAAAATTTAGGGTAGCAACACTCAACAGTGATATTTGAATGTTGGGGTGCAAGATCCAAAACTTATTCTACCAACAGTAAAAAGTAAATTACTGTAATCCACTATTTTTCTGACAGATATAAGCCAAATACTCTCTTAGAATTGTATTAATAAAAATGAAAAGAAAAAAGTGAAGTAAAATGTTGTGCCCTAAACATTCTTAAAAATAATCTTTAAAGGATATGAAAAAGAAAATGAAAAAAAAAAATCTAGTTTTTTTTTTTTTTT
>NW_006160176.1:0-1740 GCF_000334495.1 Tupaia belangeri chinensis
GGGGCACCCCCCCTGTAGAAAAAAGGCTCAAAAAAAAAAAAAAAAAAAGCACAAATTAAATGGTTTCAACAACAGAAATTTATTGCTTCACAGTTCCAAGAGGTTAGAAATCTGAAATCATGGTATTGACAGGCTGTTTTCTTTTCTTGACTGAAGTGAAACTGTTCCATTTCTCTTAGCTTCAGGTGGATTGATAAAACTCCTTGGCATTCTTCAGCTTCTGGTATATTACCTCAATATCTACACTCATCTTCACATGGCATTTTTCAGGGGCGTTTGTGTTCAAACTTCTCCTCTTTATAACACTAGTCTTATTGTATTAGGGATCCACCTACTCCAGTATGATTTCATCTTAACTAATTACATTTGCAATGGCCTTATTTCCAAATAACATCACATTCTGTAGTACTAGGGGTTAGTATTTATTGAAACACAATCATACTCATAACAATTCCCCTCTCAAAGCATTCCTAGAACTAACTGCAAAAGTATGGCCCACTGAATAAGATATTTAAAATTTCTCCATCAAAATTAAGACCTTTGTATGTGAAAGATGCCATTCATAGAATATAATCAACAGACTAATAAAAAAATTACAAATTATATATCGGCAGTTAGCATAATGGCTATGTCGCTGGACTCCCACGTAGTCGACCGTGGTTCGCGTGACCCCGGACCTGGTGGCTTAAAAAGCTGGGCGCGTGTGTGTGCATGCCCAAGATCCCATCCCAAGAGGAGAATGGAGGAGAAGAGATTGCGGCTTGGCCATTCCCACTGGGGGATGATTTCTCACTTTCTGTCTCTCAGTCTCTCTCTGTCTGGCGAGTGCACGTGTCTTATAGCGAAAACCTCTCTAAAAAAAAAAAAAAGTCACATCCTATATGACTGACCACAGTTCAAGTCCTTGTCAACTAGATTGAAACATATGACAGATATGTGTGTGTGTGTGTGTGTGTGTGTGTGTGTACACCCCAAAAACTAATGAGATGGAGAATTAAGAAAAAAGGATTGTGGTGTAACCATGTACCATTGTGGGGGTGCTTTCTCTCTCTTTCTGTGGTGAACATGGATTATGTGAAGCATAAAAATATAGTTGAACAAGCACTTTATCAAAAAGGATATACAAGTAAACACATGAAAAGACGTTCAATATTATGAGCCATTAAGAAAATGCAAATTAAAATTGCAATGAAATATAACAATACATGTAGTACAATTAATGAATAAAAACATATTGATCATTCCAAATGCTAGCAAGATTGTAGAGCAATTGGGACTCATACATTAGTAGTGAAAAAGCAAAATGCTTTAACACTCTGGGTAATGATTTGACAATTAAACATTCACTTATCATATGATCTAACAACCCCATTCCTGGATACTTACAGTAGTGAAATAAAAATTTATGTACCCATTAAAACTTGTACAAAAAATATATATACCATACCCTACATGCATATATTATTGATAGTCACTAAAAGCTGGGGAAAAATGTGTGATGAGTAGATAAACAAATTATGGTACAGCTATGCAGTAAAAGGAATATCTGGGGCTAGACAGAGACTCAGAAGTACAACATACTTTTTTGCAATGTTGACTCATGTGGGAAGGTCCCATGTTATGGATCTGTGAGCCAAGGCTAGCTGAGGCTGGGGGCAAGTGAAGATGTTGGGACCCTCATAGGAATGCTATCTATTTCTCTATTTAACAGAATAAATAAATAAATATATATATATTTTT
>NW_006160177.1:0-2124 GCF_000334495.1 Tupaia belangeri chinensis
CCTACCTGATCATGATGTATAGTCTTTTTTTTATAAGTTGTTTGATACGGTTTGCTAGTATCTTGTTGAGAATCTTTGCATCTATATTCATCAGAGATATGTGTCTATAGTTTTCCTTTTTTTGTCCTGTCCTTATCTGTTTTGAGGATAAGGGTTATGGAGGCTTCATAGAATGAATTAGGGAGAGATTCACCTTTTTGGATATTTAGAAATAACTTGAGCAGAATGGAGGTAAACTCTTCTTCGAAAGTTTTATAGAACTCAACTGAATCCATCCGGGCCAGGGCTTTTCTTTGTTGGAAGGTTATTTATTACTGATTCAATCTCCTGGCTTGTTATGGGCCTATTTAGGCTTTCTATATCCTCCTGGCTCAATCTTGGTAGATTATACGTGTCTAGGAATTTGTCCATCTCGTCCAGATTGTCTTGTTTCTTGGCATATAGTTGTTCATAATATCCTCTAGTTATGTTCTGTATTTCTGCTTTGTCTGTTGTTATATTCCCTGCTTCGTTGCAAATTTGATTCACCTGGTTTCTTTCTCTCTTTTTCTTAATAAATCTCGCTAGTGGTGTATCAATTTTGTTTATCTTTTCAAAGAACCAGCTTTTAATTTCATTTATTTTCTGTATAGTTCGCTTATTTTCTATTTCATTTACTTCTGCTCGGATATTTATTATTTCCTTTTTCCTGGAGTTTTTTTTGGATCATTTTTCTGTTGTTTTTCCAATTCTCTGAGGCATGATGCTAAGTGATCAATTTGCCTTCTTTCTGTCTTTCTTTTTTTTTTTTTTTTGGAGAGGTTTTTTGTTATAGGGCATTTGCGCTCACTTGCCAGACAGACAGAGAGAGACATAGAGACAGAAAGCGAGAAATCACCGCCTAGGGGGGATGGTCACGCTGCAATCCCTTCTCCTCCATTCTCCTCTCGGGATCTTGGGCACGCACGCACACGCGCTCAGCGTCAGTTTTAAGCCACCGGGTCCGGGATGCGATCCGCAGTCGACTACGTGGGAATCCAGTGACATAGTCCATAGACATTACGCCAACTGCTGGTTTCCCCCGTCTTTCTCTTATGATCACTAGTGGCTATAAACTTCCCTCTGATGACTGCTTTTGTGGTGTCCCAAAGATTATGGAAACTTGTGTCCTCATTGTCATTAGCTTCCATGAATCTTTTTATTTTGAAATTTATTTCATCAGTAGTTGTGGAGTCATTCAGTAGTAGGTTATTTAGTTTCCATGTATATGAGTATTTTTGAGGATTTCTCCTGAAATTAAGCTCAAGTTTAATTCCATCATGGTCAGAAATGATGCTGGGAATAGTTTCTATGCCTTTGAATCTGTAGAGGCTTGCTTTGTGCTCTATGATGTGGTCAATCTTCGAAAAGTTTCCATGTGGGGGTGAGAAAAAAGTTTATCTCATGGTTTTGGATGGAAAGTTCTATAGGTGTCTGTTAAGTCCATTTCATTTATGGTATCATTCAGATCCTTTATCTCTTTATCTATTTTTTGTCTAGATGATCTGTCCCAATGGGATAGTGCAGTGTTGAGGTCTTCAACAATTAGTATTTTGCAGTATATCTCCCCTTTTATATCTAACAATCTTTCCTTTACATATTTGGGTGCTCCTATGTTGGGCACATAGATATTTATAAGAGTTATATCTTCTTGATCTATTGATCCTTTTACTACAATATAGTGCCCTTCTTTGTCTCTTTGAACAGTTTTTGTTTTAAGGGCTATATTGTCAGAAATTAGTATCACAACTCCAGCTTTTTTTTGGTTCCCTATAGCATGGAAAACCTTTTTTCCAACACTTCACTTTCAGTCTATGTGTGTCTGTATTGATGAGGTGGGTTTCCTGTAGGCAACAGATAGAGGGTCTCTGGTTTTTTTTTATCCATTAGGTCAGTCTGTGTCTCTTGATTGTGGAATTTAATCCATTCACATTCAATGTTATTATTGATATAACTGGATCTGTCCTGACGTTTAAGTTGGCCATTGTCACAGCAGCCTTTTATTCCTTTGTTTCTGTCTGTTAGCTCATTAGATTTCCTGGAACAGTACTTTCTTCAGGGTTTCTTGAAGAGCTGGTCTGGTGCTGGCAAATTCTTTCAGGTCTT
>NW_006160177.1:2199-4495 GCF_000334495.1 Tupaia belangeri chinensis
ATAATCTTGCAGGATACAATAATCTTGGTTGAAATTGTTTCTCTCTTAGCACTTTCAATACATCTTCCCATTCTTTCCTTGCTTGCATTGTTTCCGTTGAGAGATCCGGAGTTAGCCTGATGGGATGACCTTTGTACGTCACTTCTCATTTCTCTCTTGCCAGTTTTAGTATCATGTCTTTATCTGTGGTCTTGGATAGTCTGGCTACAATGTGCCTTGCAGAATATCTTCTGGGGTTGATTCTAACTGGGGTTCTTTATATTTCTTGGGTCTTTAAGCTTGAGTGCCTCTCTAGACTCGGGAAATTTTCCTCCAGGATTTTGTGGAATAGATTTTCCATGTCGTTATTGGTTTCTTCACCTCCTGGGATGCCAATTATTCTGATATTTGGGCATCTTATGGAATCTAGTATTTCTTGTATATTATCCTCGTGTTTTTTAGTTATTTCCTTTATCTTTTTTGTGGTTCTTTCTAGGTCGGGAGGTTTTATCTTCTACATCAGAGATTCGATCTTCAGCATGATCTATTCGACTTTTAATACTTTGAAGGGAGTTTTTGATTTCCTCTATTCCACACTTTATCTCTAATAACTCCATCTGGTTCTTTCTCAGAGTGACCATTTCTTCTTTCATATCTTGGAATGACTTTCTCATTTCCTTTAGTTTGTTGTCTCTTTTCTGTTTCAACTTGAAGAATTTGTTCACCATAAATGTTTGAAATTCTTTGTCTGACATCTTGGTAACGTCGTCCATTAGCCCTCAAGATGGAGGGCAGTCACTCTGTACCTTTGATGGAGATATATTTCCTTGTTTATTCATACCGGAGGCTCTTCTACTTCTAGCCACTGGAAGATGTACTAACTTTTAAGTACCTGTTAGGTGAATGTTTCACTGGCTAGGAGTGTCTTTCCCTTTTGCTGGGAATTGACATCTGCTAATGTCTCTGTTCTGTTGTTTTTAGTAATGTGGTCTCAAAAAAGATACTATAATCAGCTGTCTGATGAGCAGAATCTCATTTTTTGGAGTTGGTTCCATGTAAGGCGGGGAGCAATATAACTATATATGACTAGAAAAATTTAGATCTCTAATTCTAGACCTAGGTAGTCCCTCTGGCAAGATGAAAAAAGAAGAAGAGAAGATAATAGAAAAGAAAGAAGGAGAGAGGGAAATAAAGAAAAAGTCACATTCAATATTTTTTAATGCACAACTGTAGTATAAAGATGCTTGTAAATATACTTCAACTTATGAGATTAACAGTATCCACATAAAATATTTTATTGGAATTAGGTTAAGTATTTACATACAAAATCACTTTGCAATCACTTCCTTGAACACCTTTACTGACCTTGTCTTTCATCGCAGACCAGGAATACTGTCCTAGGTATACTGTTTCTACTTCCGTTAATACTAGGAATATACTTTTCATAAAAACATTTACATACATGTTCTTCACATCATTGACTTGAAGCACAAATTGATGATACAGAAAAAAAAATAAACAAAAAAACACCTTTTTTTTGACTGGTTACCATAAACTTGTGTCTAACTTACTTAATCTAACACATTACTCCAGATATGTATTTCTACCTATGGTGTTTGTATGAGATAATAAATACCTTGACATAGCAGAATATTTATTATGCTTTCATCCTTTGCAGCAAAAACATTTGGAGATCTCTGAGGAAATACTTGTAATAAATTTTGCAATGAGTAAGTTAGCATAGAAATAGGATGTTTGTACTTTGTTTTTTTCTCCCTTTACAAAGAGCTCAGAAATATACAGAGAAACAACCATATATATACGAGAAAGTAAATTTTCCATGTTATGCTCTATTTCTCAGGGCTGATGAAGGGATATGTATTTTTACAGGGGTTCATATCATTTGATGAAGTTGCTATAGACTTTACCTGGGAGGAGTGGCAGAAGCTGGAAGATGCTCAGAAGATTCTATACAAGGACGTGATGCTGGAGACCTACAGCAACCTGGTGTATTTGGGTTAGTGAACTCTCAAGAAGATCTCTGAAGTATATACTTTCTCCTTTCATAGTAAATGTGCAAGAGTTTCATAATTTTTAATGCTGTTTAGGAGTGATATTTCATTCTGTGCTTAATGTGAGTGGCACTCCTCTTTAACAAAATGCAAAAATCAGCCCCTTCATGCACAGCTGATAAAACTGAACTGTTGTTACTCTTAAAATAGTTTACAAGAATAGTTTGGCAAAATTCCACATTGCTCTTTATTAACAGGACAAAGCATTGCCAAACCTGCAGTGATTTTCAAGTTGGAGCAAGGAG
>NW_006160177.1:4714-9220 GCF_000334495.1 Tupaia belangeri chinensis
TCCTAAGTGATGACATGTTTAGGGTAATTAGTATGTATTTTTATTGGCTACATGTCCTTCCTAAGTAACATTTCTTCTTAAGTGAGAGTTCTTTTTGACTTCTGCAAATAGATGATCTAGAAAACTGTTCACATTAGCAAAGAAACAGTACACAATACCCACCATTATAAGAAAGGAAAGAGAGAAAGGACAGAGAAAAGAAATGACACATGGAAAGCTTTCAGTGTAAAATTATAGGAAGATAGATGGTAGATATTTTGAATAGTGTTAAAGGTATTAAAAGAAAGGGAAGCATAAAGGAACAAAGTAAATCCACCTAGCTTTCAAAATATTAATGTAAATTGCTACAGTAACATATTAAGGACAAAAAACCATATTTCTTATTATAGATCAGTACCAATATTTGAAATATACATGAGCAGTGTAAAATAAATTATCAAATATAATTTATGAAAATGATTGTGGTTTTTTTTTTTTTTTGAGAGCTTTTTGTCATAGGGCTTGTGTGCTCACCAGACAGAGAGAGACAGGAAGTAAGAAATCACTCTCCCAGGGGGGGATGGCCATGCCACAATCCCTTCTCCTCCATCTCCTCTTGGGATCTTGGGCACACATGTACATGTGCCTGGTGTGAGTTTAAAGTCACCAGGTCTGGGACTCGAACCACTGTCGACTACATGGGAGACCAGCGACATAGCCGTTATGCTAAATGCTGGTCTCTGTCTTTTTCCATCCAAAGAGAATGGATATGGGAGAGACTGCTTGTAAATTAGATAAATATGGAAAAGCATGTGTTAAGACAGTTCTTATTGCCCAGTATATAGTTTAGGTGTGGAAGAAATCATTTTACAAAAAGTCTCTCATTCAGCAGAAGATACACACATGAGATGCACACTATAAATGTAGAGAATGTGAAAAACATTTTTTGAAATCATTTTTATAATAGATTTTAAACATGAAGTTGAAGGTTTCTATTTATGTAAAGAGTAAGAGGAATCCTTATTGCAGTATTAAAATCTAGTTTTTCTTCAGTGAATGCACACAAGGTAAACACCCTATGAACATAATAATCATCCAAAATCCTTTTTCCAGAGGTCAAAAATTATGATAACCAGAGGAAGTACAGAGAAGTAAACCCTTATAATGTGTATAAATTACCAAAGCTTTCAACTGTTGTTATACATGAGACAAGTCTTACTAGAGAGAAAATTTGTAGATAGAACAATATATGAATTTATTGTGTCTGAACACAGCCCTTTCTGACTGTCTGAATATTTATACAGGAGAGAAGCCCTGTGAGTGTAAAGAATGTAAGAAAACATTTTCCCAGAGTTCAGACCTCACTGTACACCAGAGGAGTCACATAGGAGAGAAATCCTATGAAAATAAAATATGTGATAAAATGTTCTACAAGAAGTCACACTTCACTGTGCATGAGACAACTCACACTGGAGGGAAATCCTATGAATGTGGGGAATGTGGAAAATCTTTCAGTTTCAAGTCAGTCTTTAGTAGACATTGGAAAATTCATAGAAGAAAGAAGACCTATGAATGTGAACAATGTAGGAAAATGTTCTCCCGAAAGTCAGTTCTCACTAGGCATTGGAGAATGCACACAGGAGAAAAACCCTATGAATGTGAACAATGTGGGAAAGTGTTCTCCCAGAAGTCACATCTCATTGTGCATCGAAGAACTCACACAGGAGAAAAACCCTATAAATGTGAACAATGTGGGAAAACATTCTCCAGTAAAGGGTACATAACTGTACATAAGAGAACTCACACAGGAAAGAAGCCCTATGAATGTGAACAATGTAGGAAAATGTTCTCCCAGAAGTCACATCTCATTGCACATCAGAGAACTCACACAGGAGAAAAACCCTATGAATGTGAACAATGTGGGAAAACATTCTACAGCAAGCAGGACCTAACTGTACATAAGAGAATACACACAGGAGAGAAGCCCTATGAATGTGAGCAATGTAGGAAAATGTTCTCCCAGAAGTCACATCTCATTGTGCATCAGAGAATTCATACAGGAGAAAAACCCTATGAATGCAAACAATGTGGGAAAACATTCTCCAGCAAGCGGGACCTAACTGTACATAAGAGAACTCACACAGGAGAGAAGCCCTATGAATGTGAACAATGTAGGAAAAGGTTCTTCTGCAAGTCAGTTCTCACTAAGCATTGGAGAATTCACACAGGAGAAAAACCCTATGAATGTGAACAATGTGGGAAAACATTCTACAGCAAGCAGGACCTAACTGTACGTAAGAAAACACACACAGGAGAAAAGCCCTATAAATGTGAACAATGTAGGAAAATGTTCTCCCGGAAGTCAGTTCTCACTAGGCATTGGAGAATGCACAGGAGAAAAACCCTATGAATGTGAACAATGTGGGAAAGTGTTCTCTTCTCCCAGAACAATGTAGGAAAATGTTCTCCCGGAAGTTACATCTCACTGAGCATCAGAGAATTCACACAGGAGAAAAACCTTATAAATCTAAACAATGTGGGAAAACATTCCCCACCAAGGATTACCTAGCTGTACATAAGAGAACGCACACAGGAGAGAAACCCTATGAATGTGAACAATGTAGGAAAAGGTTCTCCTGCAAGTCAGTTCTCACTATGCATTGGAGAACACACACAGGAGAAAAACCCTATGAATGTGAACAATATAGGAAAATGTTCTCCCAGAAGTCACATCTCACTATGCATCAGAGAGAGGATACAGGAGAAAAACCCTATGAATGCAAACAATGTGGGAAAACATTCTCCAGCAAGCGGGACCTAACTGTACATAAGAGAACTCACACAGGAGAGAAGCCCTATGAATGTGAACATTGTGGAAAAATATTCTTCTGGAAATCTGCACTCACTGTACATCTGAGAACTCAACACAGGAGAGCAACCATATGATTGTAAACAATGTAATACATCTGTTTCCCAAAATTCACATCTTACTGTACATCTGAGTACTCACACTGGAAAGAAACAATGTAGGAAGCATGTTACTACTAGAAGGCAGGGCTCATTGTACATCAGAGGACTCCCATAGAAGTGAAACCTTATGTATGTGAAGAATATAGGTTATTTTTCTCTTAGAAAGTAGTAAGCATCTGAAAAGTCACATTGGAGAGAATCTTCATGTATGTACATAGTATAAAAAGTCTTTCACTTATAAGTCGGCCCTCAATGTACATCAAAGAATTTACAAAACAAAAAGCCTGTGAATGTCAGTGTGCCATCAGAAAATTTTCCATGTAATATAAGTTAGTCCTGACTGTATATGAGAGAAAACAGGAGTAAATGCTGTAAATGGGAATAGCGTAGAAAAATGTTTTCAGTGTAATCATTCCATGTTTTACATGAGAGCACTCACAAGGAAGAAAAACCCTGTATGTGTGGGAATTGTAGTAAAACCTTGTTGAAGAAGTCACAACTTACTGTGTATCAAAGAACTCTCAGATCAGACTCAAATGAATGTGAAAAATGGAATCTTATTATTACAATGAAAAGCTTACCATACATCAGTAAACTCAAATGGAATAAAGTCCTCAGTAATGTAAGCTGTGCTATAAATCCTTGAAATATTCAGAAATATGAATTGATCTCTGAAGGTAACAACATTGAACTTTTTTTCAAATTCACGTTTGATTCAGCAACACAGTAGTTAACATTAAGGATGTCATAAAATTCTTGGATGATATCTGTCTACAAAAAGGGAACATTTCAGAAGGCTGATGAATAAGATCTAAGAGTTTCCTAACTACAGGAGAAACACACGTATTTTGGCAAGTTTTTTTTTTTTTTAAACAGCGATTTTTGCTATAGGGCATATGTGTTCTCTGAAGAGACAGAGAGACAGAGTGAGAGAAAGCACAAAACCACCCCTTGCGGGGATGGCTACACCACAATCCCTGCTCCATTCTCCTCTCAGGATCTTGGGCACACATGTACACACACCGGCTTGAGTTTTAAGTCTCTGAGTTTGCAACTTGAACTGCATTTGAATATGTGGGAGGCCAGTGGCATAACTATTACACCATCTGCCACCTCCAGCAAAAGTTTATTTCTATGATCCATGTTTGATGTTTAAAGATGCAACAAAATATAACCACTGATTTTGGCAAAAAGAAAAATAAATATAGAAATTTTTCTAGTTTCCACTTCTGACCATGGCAAGCAAGACAACATAAAAAGTTTTTCAAAACATAGTGGAAACTGAAAGATCAGAGGTCATATATGCATTGAAAATGGTTATAGGTGCTAGAGACAATGTGGAAATAGGACGGGAGAAAGGGGACAGTGTGAGGAAAATAGGCAGGCATATTTGGCATATAGAAATGTATTATAATGTGTTGATGATAATGTGTTTTGTATCCTCAACTGCTCTGGTGGGAAGTATATTCATTTTGGATAAATTTTACTTACCAGCTAAGAGATGTATAGGGATTAAATGTATAAAATAAATTAAAAATAATAAAATATACCATAAAG
>NW_006160177.1:9258-13477 GCF_000334495.1 Tupaia belangeri chinensis
TTTCAGAGCCTGTGAACTACTCATATGTACTGAGAATGCTCTGCAAGGGTACCTCTGGTGAAATGTCCAAGTTTACTTTGAGAATGGAACCAATCTAGGTTGGACAGGAGGCATGCGAATGTTCTGAGTGTGTTGAGGAACATAATCCTGGGTGGTTATAAAATTTCCAAGATCCTCTTTGGATGTTTATCACAGTTTTTGTGGCCAAGGTTAGCCACAAGGTTCAGAGGCAGAGCACCCACTGGTCCAGAAATGCAACCCAAGGTGAATTGATATTGGGCTGGGTTGGTTTTGGTTTCCCCAATATCACGATCCAGATAGAACAGAGCAAACTATGGTGGGTGGGATGTAAGTTAGTTGGTCAGTGGTGACAAGAAAAGGCTGGTGGAAGTCCATATGAGCTACAATGTGAAAAGTGAGGTGACCAGACTTACTTTGTGTACTCACATCGTCTAGCAAGCATTACTGCTATCTATATGACTCTTCCCATCTTGTAAAACTGATTGGAGTGGTTGTATAGTAATATGAACATATTGAACAGTACTAAATTGCATATACTTGGACTTGGTAGAAATGTGTCAAAGTTTTGCCTTGATTAAACTTTAGCCAGGCCTCAATCTTTTAGTTTCCTCTGCATACTTTCTTGCAAAATTTCTTTTGAGTAAATAACCCTGCTAAAGTAGTTTAGCAAGAAGCCCCACACCAAATATCACATCACTTTAAATACAAGATTAGGTTTCTTATTGTCCACCACCCGCCGGGTGATGTCTAATCACACTGTGTCTTCAGCAAGAATCCTTTTATTTCAGCTTAACCAGAATCTCTCATATTCCTAATGTTTCTTTAGTCATTTTCCATCACACTGCTCCTCAGCTGTGAATTTCCACTGCCCATGCTGTATTTGAAGTTGAGCCCAATTTAATCTTCCCACTGAAACTCCCATTTCTGTGGACCATAAGCTTATGATGATGGTCCAAAATAAGGCTTTTCTCACCGCACTTTAACCAGTGTTTTTGAATTAATTTCTTTAAATAGATTTCAAACTTTTTTGGACTGTTTTCCACGGTAAAAACAGTCATGGGATGTCCAGAGTACTAATGATAATTACAGAAAGATTGATGGCTTGCCAGGGGCTGGGTCAGGTGGGAGGACTGAAAAGATTTGACTTTATCATGTAATAATAGTTGTTGATTGTTTAGTTTTATAAGATAAAAGGAGTCATGAAAATGCATGGTGGTGATGGTCCTAGAACCTTCAGAGAAAAGATCAATTTTATGTAGTATATATTTTACAAAAATAAAAAATACTAAAAACACCAGCATATGAAGATATATAATCTATGCTGCTTGTTAAAGTGATACATATGATGACAAAATAATGAGCAATGTTGTTCCTGTAACAGGTTAAGACCTGAATCAATTATGGCCCATGTCTGCTAAAGTAGAAGAAAATATTGATGTCTTAGTATTAGCAGAATGTTCCCAGAATATATTGAGTGTTCCTAGAAAGAACACGTGTGCCTCAGACAATTATTGTCCTGCCATTTACCCATGTTCACTCTCACCATCTTCTCAGGGTACACATTGATTTGACAGACTTCCCATCATCTATGCATCTTCTATGTGTTTACTATTGAAAAGGTTTTTAAAGCTTCTATGAAAGACTCACAACAAGAATGATATGGCAAGTTGTTGCCAGAACAAATTTTATCCCAACATATTTTGTGATCTTGTCCATGTTTTCTGAGAGGCCAAATCATGGTTCATTGGTGCATAATTTTTCATTGAATTAGAGGCCTACAATGTGCCTTAGAAGAAAACTTCAGCATGTTTTAATTGTAAATAAAAGTCTTCATTTTGAATTTTAAAAATCCATAATATGGTATCTCTAACTAAAAGTTAAGTTGGTTTCTTTTCCTGTCCTGAAAATTGTCCCTAGAAAACTACAAACCATTTAGGATTGTCTGAGACATTTCTCTCATGATATGAAGCAATTGTAAAGAAACTCTTTAGAATATTTTAAAAAATTTTTTGCTCAGCCAGAAAGATACTCAAGATACCTACCACTTGGTATTCTGAGCATTCTACTGCCACCTAGTGTCTAGAATTTTCAGACTCTGAGAGGATTGAATATACTTAAAGTTAAAACCTTAAGCAATAACCATGGTCAATATACTTTGACCCAATAGACTTCCTGCATATTTAGTCACTTTAGAAAAAGGTTTTAAGTTGTGAGAAATCACTCATCACAAGCAGTTTCCTGTAAGGGACAGCCCTCTTGGAAACAACACCTGGTTTTGTGTGTGAGGCCTTTGTTGTCCCACCTTGCAAGTACTTAGGAAAATGGGCCCCCAAATGTTGCAGTGACTCCAATCTTCATTGGCAAAAATGGGAGTCCATTGAAATTTCTAAGTGGCATGTTCATATGCATAAAAAATCTGGTTATAGAACTAGGAAAATTGAATGGAAAAGTTATTTCCAATGATATCTAAAAGCTACCTCAGATACAGTAGAACAACCTTTTTTTCAGGAGGTAAATAAAAAGTTATGAGAATCCATTTTGGAATTAAAATTTCAGAGAGCTGTTCTACTCCATCTACTCTTCTACTACCTCTCTGGGACCTCTTTATGCTCTTCAGTATAACCTTCCACATCCTGAATGCTGCTCTTTCACCTCCATCTCCAACCTCACAGAAGATAATACAACAGACTCCAGTGCAATCCTCTAACCACCCTAGTTTGGCTACTCTCTCTTGTAAAGCCTATAACAGAGCAATGCTAGCCTTAGTATATAACCTATAAACCAAAGTGATGTAAATGATTTTTCAGACCCAACTGAGGTCCCCATATGTGTTGCTAGGGAATTTGTTTTAAATGTGTAATCCTGTGAGCCGAGATATTATGACCTTTATCAGTTGGCTCAAGTTAATTTCAAGAGAGTGCCCCAGAATGGATAAAATGTTTTTTATTGAAACTATGGTATAGATTTACATTAAAAACCCAGGAGAATGAAAACAAGTCTACCTGTTAAGAAAAGTTCTTGATGCAGCTATACCATAACTATTCCCAAGGAATGTTGAAGTAAATTTCAACAATAGAAACAAAGGCTGATTATTTTGAGTGGTTGAGAGAAAACTGTAAATAGTATTCTAGACAGAAGCAAGCTATCAAATTTATCAAAATGATAACCTCTTAAATTCTACCTTCTTTAATGGATTGGATGAAGGTTCTGTTAGTGAAAGACACCAAATTAGCTGGGCGACTGTCAAGATTCATGACCATTTGCTAGTTTGTATATCTAGTGCCCAAAACCACATGTCAAAAAGGACAGAGGCTATTGATATTTATCACACATTTTTAAAATGTTTTTTGCTATGGGTGTGTGTGCTAACCAGAGAGAAAGAGACAGACAAAGACAGTGAGGGAAAGTGAGAAATCACCCCCAGGGGTTATGGCCACACAATTCCTTCTCCTCCATCCTCCTGTGATTTGGGGCATGCATACGTATATGGCTGGCATGATTTTTAGTCTACAAAGACTGGAACTCGAACTGTTGTAGGCCATGTTGGAATCCAACATCTTAACCACCACACCATCTGCTGGCCCAGTTGCACCAGTAAGTTTTTGTAAACTTATTTTTCCCCCTTGGTTAAGAGAACTATGTCATCACCATCACTTTTCTTCTTAGCCATTCTGGTGGGTCTCATGGTTATCCAGGGTACTATTGTACACCTTGTAGGACTTCAGTGAATAATTTATGTGGAATTTATTTGTATATGAATAAGGTGATATAGAGAAACAGTCTTTTCTCACACAACATATTTATCCAATTTGATCCAAAAATGTTGAGCCAAATTTTCCCCAAGGTCATAGAAATACTATGAACACTACCCTTTTTTATGCACATATCGGAGCACATAACATATGTCCTATCAGGTCTTTAGTAGACACCATTTGTTTCCTACCTTATCTCATTAGTCTTCAATGACTCCCAGTGTGAGAATCAGTGCTTTGGGCCATAAATTTAAAAAATAACATCTGAAGAAAGGGGTCAGTTACTCCCACAGCATCTTTGCCCAGGCAGCTCCCTTGTTTAGTTAATGTCCAAGATGGGTATTCTTCAAAGCAGTTCTTTCTTCCAGATCCTTATCACTTTATATGATTTCATCCAAAGCAGAGTAGAAATTTGGAGGGAAGAGCTACAAAAACATTTCTAAGAA
>NW_006160177.1:15421-23180 GCF_000334495.1 Tupaia belangeri chinensis
AAAGAAAAACACAAAGAGAAACAAAAAAAAAAAGAGGAAAAAAGTAAAAAAAAAAAAAAAAAGAAAGAAAAAACTGTAATTACAGGTTTCATTTTATTAAAAAATCACAAAATTAAAAAATGTAAAAAGGAAAGATTACAAAAAAAGAAGGAAAGAAAAGCAGGGACTGACAGATACAGAGACACAGAAATAGGGATAGAAGCCGGGGGATCTCCCTACCACTAGCTTATTGCTGGGGACTCAATTATCAGTAAAATGTCTTCATTTCTCTTGTGCCCTGCAATACATAGTCCACAGGAGCCATGTGGAACCTCTTTCTGAAGGTCTGGCTTCTTCTGCCTGGGTGGAGGACCAGAGTGATAATTAACAAGATAAAAGGTGGATCTGGGAGCAAGAGAAAAACTTTGCCTTTAAAAAAATGTAAAAAGGAAAGATTACAAAAAGAGAAGGGAAGACAAGCAGGGGCAGACAGATAGGGAGACACAGAAATAGGGATAGAAAGCTGGGGTGCTCCCTACCATGAGCTTGTTTGCTGGAGTCTCAGTGATCAGTAGAATGTCTTCAATTTCTCTTGTGCCCTGGAATACCTAGTTCACAGGAGATAAGTGAAAACTCCTTCTGAAGGCCTGGCTTCTACTGGTGTGTGGAGGGCCAGATCTATAATTAAGATAAATGGTGGAACTGGGAGAAAGAGAAAAACTGTGCCTTTAAAATAAAATGTAAAAAAGAAAAATTACAAAAAAGTATGGGAAGACAAACAGGGACAGACAGATACAGAGACACAGAAATAGGGATAGAAGGCTAGGGGGCTCACTCCCACTAGATTTTTTGCTGGAGGCTCAATTATCAGTAGAATGTCTTCATTTCTCTTGTGACCTGAAATACCTAATTCATAGGAGCCCTGTGGAACCTCCTTCAGAAGGCCTGGCTTCTTCTGCCTGGGCAGAGCACCTGAGCTATAATTAACAAGATAAAAGGTGGAGCTAAGAGCATGAGAAAAACATTGCTTTTAAAAAAATGTTAAAATGAAAGATTACAAAAAAAGAAGGGAAGACAAGCAGGGACAGACAGATACAAAGACACAGAAATAGGAATAGGAGCATGGTGGTCTCCCTACTGCTAGCTTATTTGCTGGAGGCTCAATTATCTGTAGAATGTCTTCATTTCTCTTGTGCCCTGCAATACCTAGTTCACAGGAGATAAGTGGAAGCACCTTCTGAAGGCCTGGCTTCTATGGCCTGGTTGGACGACCAGAGCGATTATAAAGCAGATAATAGGTGGACCTGGGAGCAAGAGAAAAAGTTTGCCTTTAAAAAATTAAAAAATGTAAAAAGGGAAGATTACAAAAAAAGAAGGGAAGACAAGCAGGGGCAGACAGATACAGAGACAAAGAAATAGGGATAGAAGGCTTGGGGCCTCCCTACCACTAGCTTGTTTGCTGGAAGCTCAATTATCAGTAGAATGTCTTCTTTTCTCCTGTGCCCTGCAATACCTAGTTCACAGGAGCCATGTGGAACCTCCTTGTGATGGCCTGTCTTCTACTGCCTGGGCGGAGGACCAGAGCAATAATTTACAGGATAATAGGTGGGGCTGGGAGCAAGAGAAATACTATGCCTTTAAAAAACAAAAAAATGTGAAAAGGAAAGATTACAAGAAAAGAAGGGAAGACAAGCAGGGACAGACAGATATAGAGACACAGAAACAGGGTTAGAAGTCTTAGGGGCTCCCTATCGCTAACTTGTTTGCTGGAGGCTCAATAATCAGTAGAATGTCTTCATTTCTCTTGTGCCCTGCAATACCTAGTTCACAGGAGCCATGTG
The DNA here is from genome assembly GCF_000334495.1 of Tupaia belangeri chinensis. Classification (NCBI taxonomy): domain Eukaryota; kingdom Metazoa; phylum Chordata; class Mammalia; order Scandentia; family Tupaiidae; genus Tupaia; species Tupaia belangeri. The sequence continues at coordinate 17,242 of NW_006160177.1, forward strand.
AAACCTCCTTCTGAAGGCCTGGCTTGTTCTGCCTGGGTGGAGGACCAGAGCGATAATTAAAAAGATAAAAGGTGGAGCTGGGAGAAAGAGAAAAACTTTGCCTGTCAAAAAAAAAATGTAAAAGGGAACCAGCAGTTAGCGTAATGGCTATGTAGCTGGACTCCCACATAGTCGACCACGGTTCGTGTCCCGGACCCGGTGGCTTAAAGCTCACGCCGGGCGCGTGTGCATGCGTGCCCAGGATCCCGAGAGGAGAATGGAGGAGAAGGCATTGCAGCATGACCATCCCCCCTGGGGGGTGATTTCTCGCTTTCTGTCTCTATGTCTCTCTCTGTCTGTCTGACGAGCGCACGCGCCCTGCAGTGAAAATCTCTCAAAAAAATGTAAAAAGGAAAGATTACAAAAATGAAGGGAAGACAAGCAGGGACAGACACATACAGAGACACAGAAATAGGGATAGATGGCTGGGGAGCTCCCTACAGCTAGCTTGTTTGCTGGAGGCTCAATGATAAGTAGAATGTCTTCATTTCTTTTGTGCCCTGCAGTACCTAGTTATCAGGAGCTATGTGGAACCTCTTTCTGAAGAACTGGCTTCTTCTGCCTGGGTGGAGTACCAGAGCGATAATTAACTAGATAAAAGGTTGATCTGGGAGCAAGAGAAAAATTTTGCCTTTAAAAAAAATGGAAAAAGGAAAGATTACAAAAACAGAAGGGAAGTCAGGCACGGTCAGACAGATACAGAGAAACAGAAATGGGGATATAAGCCTGGGGAACTCCTTGCCACTAGCTTGTTTGCTGGAGGCTGAATTATCAGTACAATGTCATCATTTCTCCTGTGCTGTGCAATACCTAGTTCACAGGAGCCATGTGGAACCTCCTTCTGAAGGCCTGGCTACTTCTGCCAGGGTGGAGGACCAGAGCAATAATTAACAACATAAAACGTGGAGCTGGGAACAAGAGAAAAACTTTGCCTTAAAAAAAATATAAAATGGAAAGATTACAAAAAAAGAAGGGAAGACAAGCAGGGACAGACAGATACAGAGACACAGAAATAGGCATAGAAGTTTGGGGTGCTCCCTACTGCCAGCTTGTTTGCTGGAGTCTCAATGATCAGTAGAATGTCTTCTTTTCTATTGTGCCCTCAATACCTAGTTCACAAGAGCCATGTGGAACATCCTTCTGAAGGCCTGGCTTCTGCCTGGGTAAAGGACCAGCACGATAATTAACAAGATAAAAGGTGGAGCTGGGAGAAAGAGAAAAACTTTGCCTTTAAAAAAAAAATGTAAAAAGGAAAGATTACAAAAAATTCAGGGAAGACAAGCAGGAACAGACAGATACAGTGACACAGAAATAGGGATAGAAGGCTGAGGGGCTCCCTACAGCTAGCTTCTTTGCTGGGGGCTCAATGATCAGTAGAATATCTTCATTTCTCTTGTGTCCTGCAATACCTAGTTCACAGGAGCCATGTGGAACCTCCTTGTGAAGGCCTGGCTTCTACTGCCTAGGTGGAGGACCAGAGCGATAATTTACAAGATAATAGGTGGAGCTGGGAGCAAGAGAAAAACTATGCCTTTGAAAAATTAAAAAATGTACAAAGGAAAGATTCCAAGAAAAGAAGGGAAGACAAGCTGGTACAGACAGATACAGAGACACAGAAACAGGGTTAGAAGGCTTGGGGGCTCCCTATCGCTAGCTTGTTTGCTGGAAGCTCACTAATCAGTAGAATGTCTTCAATTTCTCTTGTGCCCTGCAATACCTAGTTCACAGGAGCGATGTGGAACCTCCTTCTGAATGCCTGGATTCTAGTTCCTGGGTGGTGAACCAGAGCGATAATTAAGATAAATGGTGCAGCTGGGAGAAAGAGAAAAACTCTTCCTTTAAAATAAAATGTAAAAAAGGAAAGATTACAACAAAAGAAGGGAAGACAAGCAGAGACAGACAGATACAGAGATACAGAAATAGGGATAGGAGCCTGGTGGTATCCCTACTGCTAACTTGTTTGCTGGAGGCTCAATGATCAGTAGGATGTCTTCATTTCTCTTGTGCCCTGCAATGCCTTGTTAACAGGAGCCATCTGGAATCTCATTCTGAAGGCCTGACTTCTGTATGGGTGGAGGACCAGAGCAATAATTAACAAGGTAATAGGTGGAGCTGGCAGAAAGAGAGAAACTTTGCCTTTAAAAAATTAAAAAGTGTAAAAAGGAAAGATTACAAAAAAAAAAGAAGGGAAGACAAGCAGGGACAGACAGATACAGAGACACAGAAATAGGGTTAGAAGGCTGTGGGGCTCATTACCGCTAACTTTTTTGCCGGAGGCTCAATGATCAGTAGAATATCTTCATTTTTCTTTTGCCCTGTAATACCTAGTTCACAGGAGCCAAGTGGAACCTCCTTGTGAAGGCCTGGCTTCTACTGCCTGGTGGAGGACCAGAGCAATAATCAAGATAAATAGTGGAGCTAGGAGAAAGAGAAAAACTGTTCCTTTAAAATAAAATGTAAAAAGGAAAGATTACAAAAAAAGAAGGGAAGACAAGCAGAGACTGACAGATACAGAGACACAGAAACAGGGTTAGAAGGCTTGGGGGCTCCCCATCACTAGCTTGTTTGCTGGAGGCTCAATAATCAGTAGAATGTCTTCAATTTCCCTTGTGCCCTGCAATACCAAGTTCACAGGAGCCATGTGGAACCTCCTTCTGAAGGCCTGGGTTCTAGTGCTTGGGTGGAGGTCCAGAGCGATAGTTAAGATAAATTGTGAAGCTGCGAGAAAGAGAAAAACTGTTCCTTTAAAATAAAATGTAAAAAGGAAAGATTACAAAAAAAGGAGGGAAGACAAGTAGGGACTGACAGATACAGAGACACAGAAATAGGGATAGAAGGCTGGTGGACTCCCTACCACTAGCATGTTTGCTGGAGGCTCAATGATCAGTAGAATGTCTTCTTTTCTCTTATGCCATGCAATACCTACTTCACAGGAGCCATGTGGAACCTCCTTCTGATGGCCTAGCTTCTTCTGTCTATGTGGAGGACCAGAGCGATAATTAACAAGATAAAAGGTGGATCTGGGAGCACGAGAAAAATTTTGCCTTCATAAAAAATTGTAAAAAGGAAAGATTACAAAAAAGAAGGGAAGACAAGCACAGACAGACAGATATAGAGACATAGAAATAGGGATAGAAGGCTTGGGGGATCCCTATAGCTAGCTTGTTTGCTGGAGGCTCCATAATCAGTAGAATGTCTTCATTTCTCTTGTGCCCTGCAATACCTAGTTCACAGGAGCCATGGGGAACCTCCTTCTGAAGGCCTGGCTTCTATTGCCTGGGTGAAGGACCAGAGCGATAATTAACAAGATAATATGTGGAGCTGGGAGCCAGAGAAAAACTTTGCCTTTAAAAAATTAAAAAATGTAAAAAGGAAAGATTACAAAAAAAGAAGGGAAGACAAGCAGGGACAGACAGATACAACGACTCAGAAATAGGGATATAAGGCTTGAGGGCTCCCTCCTGCTAGCTTTTTTGCTGGAGGCTCAATTATAAGTAGAATGTCTTCATTTCTCTTGTGCCCTGCAATACCTAGTTCACAGGAGCCATGGGGAACCTCCTTTTCAAGGCCTGGCTACTTCTGCCAGAGTGGAAGACTGGGGCAATAATTAACAAGATAAAAGGTGGAGCTGGGAGCAAGTGAAAAACTTTGCATTTAAAAAATATATACAAAGGAAAGATTACAAAAAAAGATGGGAAGACAAGCAGGGACAGACAGAAAGAGAGACACAGAAATAGGGATATAAAGCTGGGGGTCTCCCTACCTCTAGCATGTGTGCAGGCTCAATAATCAGTAGAATGTCTTCTTTTTTCCTGTGTTGTGCAATACCTAGTTCACAGGAGCCATGTGGAACTTCCTTCTGAAGGCCTAGCTTCTTCTGCCTAGGTGGAGGACCAGAGCGATTATTAACAAGATAAAAGGTGGATCTGGGAGTAAGAGAAAAATGTTGCCTTTATAAAAAAATGTAAAAAGGAAAGATTACAAAAAAAGAAAGGAAGACAAGCAGGGACAGACAGATACAGAGACACAGAAATGGGGATAGAAGGCCAGTGTTCTCCCTACCGCTAGCTTGTTTGCTGGAGGCTCAATGATCAATAGAATGTCGTCATTTCTCTTGTGCCCTTCAATACCTAGTTCAGAGGAGCCATGTGGAATCTTCTTCTGAAGGCCTGGCTTCTTCTGCCGCTAGCTTGTTTGCTGGAGGCTCAATTATCTGTAGAATCTTCCATGAACCTTTCTGTTCATGGAGGAAAAAAGAAAATATAATATAATATATATATATTAAGAATGGCACATTTTCAGTCTTAGAATTGTTGCAAGCCCAACTGTTTTAGTTTTTTTTTTTTGCTATAGGACATGTGTGCTCACCAGAGAGAGACTGAGAAACAAAGACAGGACAAAAGTAAGCATTCTGGGGGTTGGGGTGACCACACCACAGTCCCTTCTCCATTTTTCCCTTGGGCTTTTGGGCACACACATACTGTGGAGTAGTTTTACAAACCACTGGGTTAAGTACTAGAACTGTGAAGTTACTCACATAGACTCCAACCACCTTAAACAACATTCCATCTGTTTTCCCATGCTTATTTATCTCTTAAGGGAATATTAAATAGTACTTACAGAGAAGAAGAGTTCTCCATGGCTCCTGAGAAAGAGTGATTGCAGGCAAAACATAGAAATGAAGATTTTCTACTGATAATTCAGCCTCCAGCCCACAAAATGCTTTTCTTGAATTTGCCAGCTGAACTTGCTACTGAAAATAGTTAGATTATTTAAGAAATTGTGTGATTAATAAAATGTGGGGGGAACAGGAATGGAAGACAACTGTAGACACCAGAAATAGTGTGAGAAGAGGGTGGGAAAGGGCCGAGGATTAGAAATAGGGGAGATGTATGTATGTATATGTATGTGTATGTATGTATGTGTGTGTGTGTGTGTGTGTATATATATATTTATATGAAACTAGAAATGTAAAATTATTGATGAGAACATTCATGATTAAGCCACTATGCAGTATATTCTGGATGGGAAATCACATTTCGTATGCTGTGATGATGCTTATGGAATCAATGTTAATTAATTAAAAAATGTTTCTAAAAAAAAGACTAAAACTTTTTCTTAAAATAAAAAAAACCTGCACTAAAAATACCTATTTAATGACCATGGTAAACTATGTAGCCCCAGCTAAGTGCAACTTTATAGTATGTTCATTCTACTCACTGAGGTTTATGCTTAACATTAGACGTGTGTTAATGGATATGTATATATTAGTTGCGCTTTCTATTGAAAATGTTTAGATTAATTAAGATATTTAGTAAGTCAATAAAAGGTGGTGGGGGGGAATGCCATAGCAAGCAACCATGGATACCAGACACAGTGTGCGAGGAGGGTGGGAGATGGCAAAGGGTGAAAGATAGGCAATCAAGGATGGGAAAAAAAGCAAAATATACAGGAAACAAGAAATATAAATTATTTATTGATAACACATATGTTTATGTGCTTCATTGAGCCAATATACAGTGTATTCTGGATGGAAAATCTCATTTTTATGTTGTAATGAAGTACAGTGAATGAATGTAAATAAATAAGTTTAAATAAATTAAATAAATAGTACTTATATTTTAAATGATAAGAACATAACAAGTAGCATTTTCAAATAAAAGTAAGCACATACATTTCAAAGTATGCCCTTGTTGTTACATGTGTAATACTTTAGTACTGTAATGGTTGTTCAAATATTTTTTGTTCAGTTTTTAGTCTTATTTGGTGTGATTTTGAGATTAAATCAACAGTGCCCCCCGCACACCCAACTATGAAGGAAGGGAACCTACACTCTGTCTAGGCTGAGTATAATTTATGCAGGATGAAGCCCAACACTTAATGGGAGAAACAAAAAATAT
>NW_006160177.1:28339-30536 GCF_000334495.1 Tupaia belangeri chinensis
AGAGGACTAGAGAGATATATAAACAGGCACTTCCAAAAACGTCTCAACACATTATCTACCCAGAGCCTCATCCAGCCCCACATTGTGGATACAGGTATGCCCAGCAGACTTACAGAAGTATTGAGATGTAAATTGTAAACCTTCCCATGTAAGTTAACCTTGCAGTGTGTCATGTTATATCACTTCACATTTTTTTTTTTTCCTCAGAGAAAAGGGTCATTTTAATTAGGGTAAAGTAAAACCTCATTGTAATTTTGATTTATATTTTGTTGGTAATTAGTGACACTGAGCCTTTTTTTCACATATTTGGCCATTGTATGTCTTCTTTAGAAATGTTTATTCATATCTTGATTTAATTCTGTAATCAGGGTTTTGTTTTTTGTTTTTGGATTATTGACTTTATTATATACTCTATATATTACTCCTTCATTAAATGAATAGAATGAAAATACATTTACCCTCTCTGGAAGCATGTCTCTTAGCCCTGTTGGTCATTTGAAATGCAGAATCATTTAGTTTGCTATAATAACAGGTGTCATTTTTTTTTGCTTTTGTTGCCTCTGATTTTCAGGTCTTCTTCAAAAAGTCTGTGCCAGATCATTACCTGAGCCATTTCTCCTATTTCTTCTGTAGTCCTCTTTTGTGTCTTACATTTAAGTTCATAATCTGTTCTTTCTGACATGGAAAGCCACTATCTCCAGCACCATTTATTGAAGTAGTGTTCTTTCCCCAATCTATGTTCTTGGCATCATTTTTGAATCTTAGTGGCCAGCAGGTGGCATAGCAGCTGAGATCACTGGATTCCCACATGATGGACAGCAGTTTGAGTCCCGGACTAGTGGCTTATTGTCTCACTCTCCCTCATTCTCTGGTCCAATTAAAATAAATAATAGTAATCAAGATAATTAATAAAGTTAAATAAAGCAAGACCTTCCTAGAAAAGAGTGAGCAGATACAAATCAAAAAACCAGATTTGGAAGAAAAGACATTATTCCTTAATATATAAAAGTAAAATGCTTTCTAGGAGCATACAATAAATACTAAATAGTTAAGAACATTTTTCCATTAATCAACAAGATTATGATAATAATAAAAAATTTAAATAAATAAAATGGAAAAAAAGTAAATGTAGGAAAATGTAAAAATAAATAAATAAAAATTTCCATGTAATTTTGATTTATATTTTGTTGGTAATTAGTGATACTTAGCCTTTTTTTCACATACTTGGCCATTGTATGTCTTCTTTAGAAATGTTTATTCATATTTTGATTTAATTCTGTAATCAGAGTTTTGTTTTTGGGGTTTGCTTTTGGATTATTGACTTTATTATATACTCTATATATTACTCCTTCATTAAATGAATAGAATGAAAATACATTTACCCTCTCTGGAAGCATGTCTCTTAGCCCTGTTGGTTATTTGCAATGCAGAATCATTTTAGTTTGCTATAATAACAGGTGTAATTTTTTTGCTTTTGTTTCCTCTGATTTTCAGGTCTTCTTCAAAAGTCTGTGCCAGATCATTACCTGAGCCATTTCTCCTATTTCTTCTGTAGTCCTATTTTGTGTCTTACATTTAAGTCCATAATCTGTTCTTTATGACATGGAAAGCCACCATCTCCAGCACCATTTATTGAAGTAGTGTTCTTTCCCCAATCTATGTTCTTGGCATCATTTTTGAATCTTAGTGGACAGCAGGTGGCATAGCAGCTGAGAGGAGTAAGCACCTCAGTGTTCTTCCAGGCTTCATGCCCTTATGCCAGAATCACAGGAATGGTTTTGGCCAAAACAGTGGAAACAGCCACAGTGAACACAAAGCCAAATGTGACTTGTTGGAGGACACAGGTCACTGTGTTAGGATGGCCAGGGAAAAGCAAGGAGCAGAGGAAGCACAGCAGGAGGGAGATGAGCAGAATAAAGCTGAGAGCCTGGTTGTTGGCCTTGACAATGGGCATGTCTTGGTTCTTGACAAAGACCCCCAAAATTACATCCATGAGGACAAAAAAGCACAGAGCTATGCAGGCCATGGCTGTCCCCAAAGCATCCTCAAAAGCCAGAAAAGTCACAGGCTTGGGCAGACAGTGAGTTCTCTCACACTTTGGATACTCTTGAGCTGGGCACTGGATACACTGCTTGCATCTGGTGACAAAACAAAGATCCAGCAATTCAATTTCACAAATTCATTGTCATAAAGAAAG
>NW_006160177.1:30822-32260 GCF_000334495.1 Tupaia belangeri chinensis
GAAATGGTCACTTTTGTGTAATTTTGTACAGATAAAGCCCCTGAGGTAATATCAAGATATACCACATTACGAGTCTATGTTAATGACACTGGGAGAATTCTTTCAGCTTCAGGCAGCACCAAAATTATTTAAAACTGGATCTCAGCATATGAGGATTTGGTTGGCCCATGTTGTAGCTCTGAATGATGCTATCCAGTGATGGAGATTTATTCCAGACCTCTATTCTACTCTCTACTGAGTTTTTCTTATGATAAACCTTATATTTCCATGGTTTATCATATTTGTTCATCACAATGAAAATGAATTCTTATTAATTTTCTTTTCTTTTTTTTTGGAGAGGTTTTTGCTATAGGGTGTGTGCATTCACCCTAAAGACAGAGGCAGAGAGACAGAAAGTGAGATATTACCCCCCCCCAGGAGGATGACCATGCCCCAATTCCTTCTCCTTCATTCTCCTCTTGGGATCTTGAGCATGCACGCACACGTGCCTGGCGTGAGTTTAAGTCACTTGGTTTGGGACTTGAACCATGGTTGACTACATGGGAGTCCAGTGACATAGCCATTATGCCACTGCTGGTCCCAATATTCTAAGAAAAATAACTTTATCTTTTCTCCTGGAATATTCATGTATCTTTATCGCAATTTTCTATTTATTTTTTATTTTATATAACATGTCACTGTGTGTACCTACTTTTCTCATTGTACATTTTAATTTTTCTACCAACATTTTCATAAACAGTCACATGTAAATGTTGAAAACAGGTTTAATTAAATTTTTTTTATATAGGTTTGTGTGTTAGGACATGTTTGCTTGCCAGAGAGAGAGAGAGAGACAGAGAAAAAGTGAGAAATCACCCTCAGGGAGGATGGCTGTGTTGCAATTCTTTTTCTCTATTCTCTTTTCAGGATTTCGGGCATGCAAGTACACCTGCCAGGCATGAGTTTCAGAGGACCTTTTTTGGGACTCGAACTGCATTTGGCCATGTGGGAGTCCCAGCAATAAACCACTATGACAACTACTGGTCCCAGAAAACTGTTTTACTTAAAACATTTAATTATTGAATGGAATTTGATTGCTCCTATATAGCTATTGTTTGAGAAATTTGTATTACCATTATATGAGAGAAGGATGGAATGTTCTTTTTGAGGTATCCATTTATAAACATTTGACAATTTGTAAAACTTTTTTTATTTTTTTAAGGGGCTGGTAATACCTTTTGCCTTTATACATTATGTGGTCTCTGTTGCATATACTCACTTCTATTGTTATATAGCAGGAAAGCAGCCACAGAGATTATGGAAATAAACAAGCATGTCTGTATGTCATATATATATACATTCAATCATATTATTTAGCTTACAAAGTGAACATTTCAATATGTGAACATTTCTCCCCAGTCCAGTTGATCAAAATATCTTCAACAGATAACACCACTAC
>NW_006160177.1:32300-33709 GCF_000334495.1 Tupaia belangeri chinensis
CTCAGGATCTTGGGCATGCATGCACACGCACCCGGCGTGAGTTTTAAACCACTGGGTCCGGGATGCAAACCGCGGTCGACTATGTGGGAGTCCAGCAATGTAGCCATTACGCTAACTGCTGGATCCCTGCATTTCTTTTTGTATATATACATTCAGTCATATTATTTAGCTTACAAAGTGAACATTTCATTATGTGAACATTTCTCCCCAGTCCGGTTGATCAAAGTTTCTTCAACAGATAACACCACTACCAGATGAATGGATTGAAATACTGTGCAACAAACACTCTATGGAATACTATTCAGCATGTCTGCACATCAATTAATTTTTTTTTAGAAAAATAGGTGGTGTGACTGATACTTTCTTAAGTATTTATTTATTTTTGGTAATACTGAGGCAATAGCAAAGTCTGAGGCTACATGTGCGTGCATGCCCAAGATCCCAAGAGGAGAACAGAAGAGAAGGGATTGAGGTGTGGCCATCCCCCCTGGGGGGTGATTTCTCACTTTCTGTCTCTGTCTCTCCCTGTCTGGCTGGCAAGCGCACGTGCCCTATTGCAAAAACCTCTCAAAAAAAATAAATAAAAGATCCTAGTATGGAAAGATAATGGGAGAAGGAGAGTTTGAGGAAAGATATTAAGGAGAAAAACAGAAAGGCAAAACATTTATAGGACATAGAAATGATTATTACTTCTTGATGATAACATGTAGGCTCTCCCTAACTTGACTAGTGAGAAGCGTATTCATGCTGGAAAATTCACTTAGTAAGCTAAGTGGTGTATAGTGATTGAATGTATAAAATAAATTAAAATAATAATAATGATAAATCCTGGGTTCCCACATGACTTATTGCAGATTGAGTCTCAGACATGATAACTTGCTTTCTCACTTACCCTTTCTTTCGTGTATCTCTCTGGTAAATGTGAATGACCTGTAGCAAATTTTAATAATAATATTAATAATAAATAAAATTACATAAATATTTATTAAGAAAAAAGAATTAGAGTGATAATTAATCACATTTTTTTCTTGCATTATCTATTTTTATTCTAAGAGTCAGCAAATACTCCAGACTTCTGTCTCAGGAATAGTTTTGGGACCCACATGCATGTGCTTGTTTCCTTCTGGGTCCCAAACCCTTTCTTTTTCTATTCACTTTTTAAAAAATAATTATTTAAATTTTATTTAGCATTATTTTTAAAATTTGCTTTAGGGCATGTGTATTTATAAGAGAGAGAGAAAGAGACTGAAGGAAAGCGGGAAAGCAAGTGGTCAGGTCTAGGAGTTGAATAATAGTCATGTGGGAGTCCAGCACTTTACAAATGATGCTACCTAGTGGCCCATATTATTCATTTTCTACAAAAGTTTTCCAGGAGTCTCATTCACTCACTAGAGATACCCAGAGAGAGA
>NW_006160178.1:0-7747 GCF_000334495.1 Tupaia belangeri chinensis
ACACTAACTGCTGGTCCCAGATAAAATAATTTTTTAAAAAGTGGTTATGGCTCAGCTGCCATGGCACAGATGTATAATACCAGATCCACATAAGATTCCCAGGTGCAGATTCTGAAAGTGTTGTGATCCTGGCTCTCTGGAAGGCTGATGGGAAGACAGCAGCAAGGCGAAACCCTGTTGATAGTGACTTTCTCTATCTCTCGCATGAAGGAGAGAAATTAAACTTTTAAAAAGTTATTTGCTCTCCAAGGACAAATAGTTACCAACTTATATTGACTAATTAAATCATAAGTGATAAATCATTTCTGTCATGATCATCAGCTCATTAGTTCTTATTGAAAGCTACTAAGTCAAACCAGTTTGTAGCACAGTGATTAAGGAAGCTAAATTCCACATGGCCTACCATGGTTCAAATTCCAGCTCCAGCAACCTGAAAAACATGCCAGGGATATGTGTACCTGTGTGTCCCAAAAACCAAAGGGATGGAGAGAAGGAGGAGAAGGGATTGTGGCATGAGCACAGCCCACGGAGATGTGCTTTCTTACTCTGTGTCTCTTTCTGTCCCTCTCTCTCTGGCAAACACACATACTCTCTGTTAATTAAACCAAAAAACTACAAAGTCACCCTCAGGATGATATTGTAACATGGCAGTTATAAGAATTGATCTTGATCACATCACTAGTAGCTATGATAAATATCAATTTTTATAAAAATAAGAAAAAAAAAGGCATAGAGAAGAGATGGGATGAATTCCAATACTTTGCTCCCGTTTGTCATTATGTCCACTGACAGAATTTCTGTAGGACAACTGTGATTTATTTAAGTCTCTCTGTAATGGATTATGAGAGCTTTGGTTCATGTTATATATTGCTCAGTAAATAAAGCAGGTGACCTATCAAGGCTCATAAATCAATACTCTAGCTTGAACAAACACGTTAATTGAATTGTCCTATATTATAATACAGGTGCAATTACAGATGTAGTAACACACACATAACAAAACATACAAAACTATTCAGGAAAAGATTAGCAAAGAAGTTGCATGATGCATGAAATGATATGAGACAATGTTTTGTATTTTTAAGAGAGAACATTACAAAAGTCAATTCTGTAAAAACCATTCCTTAAAAACTGCACATTTTTACTACTCACACATGCTTGAAGATGTTAAAATTGTCTTGCACTTTAAATCAGTAAGCCATGAACAAGATTATTTAAGCCATTAAAGTTTATGCACAGCATCCACTATCCACTTTGTTGTCTGATTTCCATCCTGAGCACAAAGGTTTTCTGTTCACTTTTCTCCCATTCTGCATGTTTCCCAGACAGGGGAATGTAAAGCATAGATTTGAGAAAACAGAGTGAATCTGAAACTGTGAAAGTGATGGTGGAATATAAAAGCTTTAAGCCAACTGAGCAAATCAACGTTATTTAAATCCCATTAGCCATTTCATCTAACAATGTCAAAACTATATAAATGAACGGCTCCTACCTTCTTTATTTTATTTATATAAATGTAGTTTCTTCCTTAGTTTTATTTATGTTTTACTTAAATTATATTTGTATTGGTAAATGGGATTTTAAAAATATATTAAGTGTTCCACAAACATAATTTTATTTATTTTCAATTTTGCCAGAAGGCTTGTGTGCTTTCTGGACAGAGATAGAAAGAGAGAGTGAGGAAAAGTGGGAACTGCCACAGAGAATGGCCACACTAAATCCCTTCTTCATCTTCTCTGACTTTTGAGCATGTTGAGAAAGAGGATACCTTGATTTAGGCATTTTGAATCTTAAAACATTAAAAAATAAACAGGTGCCTGGTGTGTTTCTCATGCTGCCAGGTCTGGGACTTGAAGCCACACCAAGAGCCATGTAGAATCCAACTACCTTAACCATCATGTTACAGGCTGATCCATAAACATAGTTTTTAAAAAGTAAACTCAAGATTATATAAATAGCATCATATGTATATTTGCAATTAAATATAAATAGGATCAGTCTTATGTTTACCTTGGAGCTGGGCCCAGCATATAAATTCCTATAACTTAAAGATGTATATAAGGCTACACAAAACCCAGCAGTCTTGTTCTGTGAAAAAGCAGAAGGAAATTTGGTGAAGGATAACAGAATTGTTAAGTCTCTTGATATCAGATTTTGCTGTTTTGGTTAAATCCCAAATGCAACTGATTATAAGCAATAGGTAATTGTGAAACTTTTCATGAGATTTGGGGAGTTCATGGTCAGCATGCAGAGAAAATGAGCATAATCTAAATTTATGATCCATTCCTGCCAGAAACACGTGGGATCAAGAAAAACTTAATGTTGATATAGAAACACTTCATTTTCAAAATTAGGTCAATTGAATTTTAGGTTCCTAAAAAACAAACAATATACAATCAAACAAACAAACAAAAAAATCACAGATGATAGCTCTTAACCAAGAAAGTTCTTATTAGAGCTGGTTCCACTTAATATATTCCACATGGTCCACGCAGCCCCGGTATTCCTACTTCTTGCTGTTCCTGTGATCTACGTTTGGGTACAGAATGATGACTACAAAATACAAACCAAAAGATAAAAAAGTAATCTGCCTACGACTAGAGTCCTCTGATTATACTGTTTATAACTAATGTAGGTGCTCTTGTAAAAGGATCTTCCAAATGAAATTAAGGATATCAATCAAGTGACTTTCAAATAGGAAGAGTATCTAAGATTATCATGTGGGAGATGAAATTAGAAGTGATAGAGAAAATAGAAGTTAGTTAGTGATATTGGGTAGAAAAAGGTTAGGAAGATTTCAGTTTGAGGATTCAGTGTACTGTTGCCAACTCTGTGATACAGGACCCTCTGTAAGGACTTGAGAGAGATAACTCCAGGAGGTAGGGGTGCCTGCCTACTGACAGACAGTAGCAAATGAAGACCTCGGTGTAACTATCAAATGAAATTGGATTCTGCAAGGGTGATGTAAATATTAAGACACTGGACTCCCACATGGCTGACCACAATTAGAGACTCAGACCTAGTAACTTAAAACTCAGGCTGTGTGTGTGTGCATCCATGCCCAAAATCCCAAGAGGAGACTGAGCGAGGAGGGATTGTGGTGTAGTCATCTTCCCATTTACTTGCTTTTTGTCTCTCTATCTCTCTGGTGAAGAAAGAAAGAAAGAGATTAAGAGAGAGAGAAAGAAAGAAAGGGAAGGAAAGAAGGAAGGAAGGAAGGAAGGAAGGAAGGAAGGAAGGAAGGAAGGAAGGAAACAGAAAAAAGAGGAAAAGAAAGAAAGAAAGAAAGAAAGAAAGAAAGAAAGAAAGAAAGAAAGAAAGAAAGAGAAAGAAAGAAAGAAAGAGAAAGAAAGAAAGAAAGAAAGAAAGAAAGAAAGAAAGAAAGAAAGAAAGAAAGGAAGGAAGGAAGGAAGGAAGGAAGGAAGGAAGGAAGGAAGAAGGAAGGAAAGAAGGAAGAAGGAAGGAAAGAAAGAAAGGAAAAAGAGAAAGGAAAGAAGGAAGAAAAAGAAAGAAATTGGACTAATTGAACTTCAAAATGAATTCTTTTCAGAACCTGGCTATCAGAGCTCAGCTGGGACACCTTGACAGTAGCATTGTTAACCTTAAAGCACTAAAAGTAGCTGAACCAATGTAGATGTGAGATAATATTTTTGTATTGTTCTAATTCTCTACATTGGTGGTCATTTATTATGGAAATATTAAAGTACTACTCAAATAGTTGGTGTGATGGTCAAGAGTCAAATGCATCTATGAACAAAGCTCCAAACATTTAAGTCAGTTTCACAGTTCCTGCCAAACTGAAAAGCTGTGCTCTAAATGACTTCTGTCTATACATGCTTTGTATAATTCATGCAGCAGGTAAAACATACAATCTACTGGACCAAATGAGAGGAAAGTCATGAGTGAGACTGTCTATTGTACTTCCTGAAGCAAAAAATTCTGGACTTGATGGTTAGGCATTATTCTGTATCAGGAGAAGATAGAGATAAGATTATTTAAGGAGTGATAATATTTAGGGGCACAACATCTCCCTCTTTTACTCTGCTGAACATGTATCCTAAGAGAACCGGGCTCAGTCTTTATAGTGAGCAACAGAGAAAACTCTCTCTTTGTGATTGCAGGGCGAGCTTGCTGTCCTATGCATTGAGAACAACTGAGTCAACAAGTCTTCTCAAGCATGTAACTGTGTACCGTGCATTTAAAACAGCCTGAACAACAGACGTAATCAAAGAGAAAACTGACACAGACTTCTTGTGGTTAAGGACAAGATTTGCTTACACAGAAAACATCTATACCTTAGTAGCCATTCCAAAGAAGGAGAAAAAGAGAATGAAATATGAAATTTCAAGATAAGTAGCCAAGTGTAAAGTTAAGGCAGAGAAAGAAATAGTAGAAAGACTTAGAATCTGACTTCTTTTTTTAAGAGACAATTTAATGAATGGATAAGCTAAATTATCTGAGAGACATAATGATAGTTGTAGCAACTTACCCAAAGCTAGAATTTACTGTATATTTGTTTTAAAGCACCAACATGCAAAATAAATACCTTTAAAAGCTTTTTATTTAATAACCATATACTAAGCATCCATTATATGCTACATTGAAGTGTATTATCTTGTAGTTTGGAGAATTTATTTTAACAAATAAATTCAATCTTTTAAGTGACCTAGAAAAAATGACACTGAATGCAAGGATACCCTAATGCATATGCTTGTATTTACTTACTCATAAGAATGATTATTTTATCATCTAATGGTATATGGTTATATAATGGAACATTATTATGTTAGAAGATGAAAAATGTCTGCAATACAGAAAAAAATTATCTTCAAGCATTTTCATTGATTCTTTTCAAGTAGTTAGTTAATGATTGGTTTAGTCCATGCCAGAAACAAAAGCCTTAGAGAAACATTGATTATTCAAATTTTAATAAGGAAAGAATAAACCCTCTGTTACAATTTTAAGTAAGTGTCACAAAAATTACTAAAAATCTCAGTCAGAAGTGAGATTAAACACAATTGCCTCAGGATATCAAACTTTGCAACTCTACTTAAGGATCCAAGTTTCAAGTGGTTCTTCATGTTATGACAAAAAATCCAAGTGATAAGTTAACACTACAGTTAACAAGCAAGACTTGCAAGCTTTAATTTGATTTTCAATGTGCCTCTATTAAAATATCTTTATGTAAAATATTTTATGATATGTTACAAATCATTTCTATTTATTAACCTTGTTTTTAAAATGTTATATATGTATGCCATATATTGCCACTAGAAACTCATTCGGTAATCTTAAAAAGTTGCAATGAATTTTTTTTTAATACTAGTTTAAGAATTTATCTTAACTATACGCTACTACCAAAAATTAAGTATTGCTTTGATAAAACAACACTTTGCAATACTCTGCACACCATTACAAAAAAGGACAGAAATGAACAAATAAAATAACCTACCCTAGGGCAAATAATGTCTAGGATAAGAAGTTTAGCTAATATACTTAGATATATTTGAACATATTACAAACATACAAAACAAAACATTAATAGACATGCTAAATGGACTTGTCACCACGACAGGATTACTTAGGAGGTTCTTGAGCATAAAATAAAGTTGGAAAGCCAGCAAAGAGGTATGGAAAGGAAATCACTTTATATCCAATACCTGACGAACAAATTCACCAGCAGTAGACAATGGAAACAACACTGTGACAATTTAACAGAACTAAAGATTCAATACATAATTTTAAAATGTCTTTTTTTTTTCAAAAATTAAAGACAATTCCATGAAATGGTTAGAGAAAGATTACATATGTATTTCTTATTAGCAGCAGAGGTTGTGTGCTCACCAGAAAGAGAGAGACAGAGAGATAGAAAGCAAGAAATCTGTATTTTCTACCTTAGCCAAAATTGTTCATAGGTTTTTGATAACATAGTTGTTATGGGAAAACACACTCCTTGGTGCATGATGAGCGAGGGAGCGTACCTTGGCATTCAGTCTTGACCTTCCCTGGTGGAGCACTTGAAAGCCCCTGGGACCCTGGGAGAGGTTTTGCAGTGTGTATGCCTGGACTGCTGTGAGTTAGCAAGATCCTTTCAGGATTGCCCTGTTATAAAAATCTTTAAAGGATATTATCTAATGTAAATCATATTCTTACTTCTAGATTAGATTTATAATAAGTCTGGATCATGGAAATCTAGTAAATATACTTTCTCTTATGTGCGTCCTTACTTATTTCAGTCTTTTGATAAGCATTTATGAAGTACCTGCTGTACGTTAGGGTGCGTTACTACTTTCCAATCCCTGAAGATAAGACAAACAAGCACACTTCCTGCCATTAAGAATCTCTGAGCTGGGTAGAAGACCATTTCTTAACTTTTTAATTTGCTACAGGGTGGGTGCACTGACCAGAGAGAACAACAGAGACAGAGAAAGTAGAAATCATCTCTTAGAGGGGACAGCCACACCATGATCCCTTGTCCTTCATCCTCTCAAGATTTTGGCCACATGCACACAATCACTCTACATGTTTCTCAAGCCACAGGTTCGGGGCTTGAACCGGCCAAATGGGATTCAGCCACTCTAACCACCATGTCATCGGCTGGCCCCTCCTTTTATTAACAGTAGCATGCCTAAACCTCCAGTTAAGCGTCCTGGCATTATTATGGGAAGTACTATGTAATAGGGTGCTTCATTTTGCTATTTGTCTATAATCAAAATGTTGATCTGCAAAGCCTTGTAGGATTTTCTCTCCCGTGTAAACATGCATTATTATCTAATTTTAAAAAGCATCCTAAGATTTGAGCCATGAAGGAAAGAATAATAAAATAGGCTGTTTTGGTCCTTTTTCTAAATACTATTTTTTTGGAGAATGAATGTAAATTACAGTGAAGTGGGTTATTGATTAAATTATGATTCATATAAAAAAAAAGAAAAAAAAAAGAAATCACCCCCCAGGGGGGATGGCCATGTGCAATCCCTTCTCCTCCATTCTCCTCTTGGGATCTTGGGCACGCAAGCACATGTGCCTGGAGTGAGTTTAAGCCACTGGGCCTGGGACTCAAACCGTGGTTGACTACATGGGAATTCAGTGACATAGCCATTACGTCAACTGCTGGTTCCATAGGCCTTAAAGTTCTTTGTAAAGTAATTTTAAAATTGCAAGTTATCAGAGTATCAAGTAAATATGGGGCTTAAAATAATTTAAGTAAAAGAGAATAACAAAAAAGATCCTTTTGTGAAAAAAAAAATCTGTCAGAAGTTATGTGTTGCCGGGGTCTTGCCAGAGAGAGACAGAGGGAAGGGAGAAGGAAAAAGTATCACCCAGTGGAATGTGGTTATGCCACAATCCCTTCTTCTCCATTTTTCCATACTGCCAGGATTTGGGGAACACACACACACGTGTACCTGGTGTGTTTTTCAAATTTCCAGAGTGAGAAATGAAATAGTGGTCAGTCATGTGGGATCTGACTCACTTGATCACTAGGCCATCAGACTAGCCAAAGCAAAAGGCTCTTAATATCAAAGTAATTTACTACTTCAAAATGATCTGTTACAAATACCCCCCCCAAGTTACTCAATAAAATAGATTATTTATAGAGACCAGCAGTTAGCATAATGGCTATGTCGCTGGACTCCCACATAGTCGACCGTGGTTCAAGTCCTGGACCCGGTGGGTTAAACTCCCGCCAAGTGCCTGTGCGTGCATGCCCAGGATCCCAAGAGGAGAATGGAGGAGAAGGGATTGCAGC
>NW_006160178.1:7818-75578 GCF_000334495.1 Tupaia belangeri chinensis
GCGTGTGTGTGCATGCCCAAGATCCCGAGAGGAGAATGGAGGAGAAGGGATTGCGACGTGGCCATCCCCCCTGGGGGGGGGGTGATTTCTCACTAACTTTCTCTCTGTCTCTGTCTGTCTGGCGAACGCACACGCCCTATAGCAAAAACCTCTTAAAAAAATAGATTATTTATCTATTCTTCATTGAATGACTTGGCTATTTTATGAAGGTCAGAAAAGACAAAGGAAGAAGAGAAGAAAGTTGGGTGTATATTTTTTAACAACTACAGAGCACGTCAGAGAGAGAGAGAGAGAGGAGAGAAAGAGAGAGGAATAAAGCACCCCCCAATGTGACATAATCAGGTTACAATGACTTCTCTATTTCTCTATCCCAGCAGGATCTTGGGAGTGCATATACATGCACCTGGCGTGTCTTTTAAGCCACCAAGACTGGATTTTAATGGTTGGCAGCCATGTAAGATCTAGCTCCCTTAACCACTACTACATGACCAATCCTGTGTACATTTTGTATTTAATTGATATAGCAGTATTGATGACAACAACACTGAGAGATATTGGAATTTCAACAGAAACAGATTTGTGAGAAAATCTAGAGAACGATTTGGTATTGCATTTCAGAAATGTTGAGCTTGAGGAATAAATATACAATTCATAACAACATGAGGCAGTTGACTCTAAGAGTCTTGTATAATAAATGATATCAAAATTAGAAACTGATTATAGCAATTTTTTTTGCTTTCTTTCAAAAGCATCTCAAGGCCAGAGCTGGAATGGTGGGTAAGGCACTAGATTCTCACACAGTTTATTGCAGTTTGAGACCTGGACCACTGGCTTGAACAGCATAAAAAACAAACAGATACATAAATAGAAGCTTTAAAAAGTGTCATTTTAAATTTCCAAATATAGAGAGGTATTTTTCTTTGGTATTTTTAGTTCACACAGATGTAATGATATTGGAAGTGTGTAAAAAATGTTCAAAATTCTAGTGAAAACAAATTGGTATTTCTTAACTAGCTAATATATTACTTTTGTGACTTAAAAATTAATTGGAATTAGTTTTGGCTAAGGAAAAACTACTCAGATTCAAATGCCAAATGTACTTTGATTCATACCTTGTGTCACATGCAAAAATTGACTAAAAATGTACAATAGATCAACATGTAAACCTAAAATTCTAAAACTACTAGAAAAGTAGAAAATCTTTGCTATTTAGAAGTAGAAAAATATCTCTTTGTATGGTAAAGGCACAATTCAACAAAATAATTTTGTTTTTTAAATTGTACTTCACTGTCTTTTAAACTCGTGCTATATGGAAACACAATTTTAAGAAAACAAAAATACAAGCCACATACTGCCAGAAAGTGCTTGAAAATGACAAATGACATGAATCCAGAATATATTGAAAAAACTCACAAAATGTGAAATAATAACTCAAAAAAGAAATGAACCAAGTATTTGGAAAGTATAGTTTACCAGATTTGATATTTTGGTAATTAAATAAAGATAAGATACTCAAAATCATTGGTTATTAAACAAATAAGATACCACTATACATCTATTAGAATACCTAATTTAAAAGCACTGATCATAGTAAGTGTTAGCGAAGAGGTGGAAGAATTGAAACTCTTATCTCCTACTGGTGGGAGAAATCACACTCCCTGGGAGATGGATGCACCTCAATCCCTCTTCCTACATTCTCCTCTTGGGATTTTGGACATGCATGCATTAGTGCACAGCATGAGTTTTAAGCCATTGGGTCCAGGATGCAAACAGCAGTCGACTATGTGGGAATCCAGCAATGAGCGATGAAATCATTACGCCATCTGCTGGTCCCTATCATAATATTTTTAAATATCTTCACTATCACTTTTCGTTATACATAAGCCCAGTTGCCCAGAATTAGATAGCTAGAGAGCGAGAGACCTACATGTCAACTCAACCTGGTCTGACTTTTAAGCCCCCACTGTCACTTAAGATATTCTTCTACAACTGTTAATTGATAGCATTTTTTGTTTTATTTTTAGTTTTTGCTGTAGGGTATATGTACTTGGCAAGAGTGGGAGAGAAGGAAAGAAAAAGTGAAATATCAATCCTCAGGGGGACGCAAATGACATAATCCAGGAATTATTGAAAAAAACTCACAAAATGTGAAATAATAACTCAAAAAAGAAATGAACCAAGTATTTGGAAAGTATAGTTTACCAGATTTGATATTTTGGTAATTAAATAAAGATAAGATACTCAAAATCATTGGTTATTAAACAAATAAGATACCACTATACATCTATTAGAATACCTAATTTAAAAGCACTGATCATAGTAAGTGTTAGCGAAGAGGTGGAAGAATTGAAACTCTTATCTCCTACTGGTGGGAGAAATCACACTCCCTGGGAGATGGATGCACCTCAATCCCTTCTCTTCCATTCTCCTCTTGGGATTTTGGGCAGGCATGTATATGTGCTTGGTGTGATTTTCAAGCCACCAGGTCTGGAACTCAAACTGAGGTTGGCCATGTGGAATCCAGTGCTTTAACCACCATGCCTCTTTTCTTTTTATTTTCCTTAAGATTTTAAGTGTATTTATTTCCATTATTCTTTTTATTCTTTTATTTCTTTTTTATTCTTATTTATACATTTAAATGCTATACATCATTTAGATTGTCAAGAGACTTTACCAAGCATGATATACATGTCAGTCCAGCCCAGTTGAGAATAATATACACGTCCTCATCAACAAATAATAAACCATATCTGTGTCTCACAAATGTCTTATCTTTCTACTTAATGAGAGAGAGAAGATTACAAAGGACAGAGAGAGAGAGAGAGAAAGACATGTGCTGTCACTGGAGTCTTACATTGCCCCTAACTACCCCCACCATCAGGCCTTCGCAGATAGTGAAGATCGTGTGTACATGAAGCTTTTCTAACATGTACAGGTTGATTCAGAAACCAAATTCCTGTCTTCTGTATGACTGGCATTGTGGAGCAGTGTTACTATCTACTGTGCCACTGAGCTAGTCAGCATGCTTCCTAAAAAACTGAGCATATATCTATCATTTGATCGAGGCACTCTGCTCTTAGCTGTTTGCCCTAGAGAAAGATAAGCATATATCCATATAAAATCTGTATGTGAAAGATTATAGCAACATTACTTTTAATAATTCAGATCTAGAAATTACCCATATGCTCATCAACATTTGAATAAACAACTGTCTAGTATTCAAAGCAATAAAAAATAGTTGACAAGTGTCAAAATAATTATTAGGAAAAGAAGCCAGAAAAAAAGAAGCATATATTGCATGATTTTAGGAATATAAATTTCTAAAAATAAATAGAAATTTAACCATAGTTACAGGAAAAATATTAAAGATTTCCTTGGAAAGTAGAGAGTAGATTGAGGAAGAGTATTAAAATAGAGATTCCAAAGGGACCTTGATGATTCTATGGGATGAATTATGCCACCAAATTCACATGTTAAAGGACTACTCTTTGATAATTCAGAGCGTGACTATATTTGGACACAGGGTCTTCAGAGACATTATCAAAATAGAATTAGATTGTAAGTGCTGACCCTTACTCAATATGACTGGCAGTTCTTATTAAAAAAAAAAAAAAAAAAAAAAGTTAAGGATGTAAGGATGCAGACTCACACAGAGGTTTGACTGTCTCCTGAAGTTAATGAGCTAAGATTTGATGAGAAATTGTAATGGTATTAAGAGGATAGAATTTTAAGCAGTTTATAGTCCTGAAAACAGGCCTTTGGGAGGTGGTAAGGGTTACATGAGATCATCCAGGTAGGTTCCCCTCTATTAATTCCTGATAGGTTTATAAGAAGAACACAGAAAGAAACACATATATCTCACTCTCTTCTCTTGTTGCCACGTAATTCTTTGCCTTGGGACTCCCAGAGAGAGCCCACTAACAAGAAGACCCTCACCAAATGTGGTCACTTGACCATAGACCTCAAAAACCATGAGCTACCTCTTTTCTTTATAAATTACCCAGACTCATGGACTTCTGTTATAATCAGGAAGAATGGACTAAAACACCCTTGAAAATTAGTGGGCATCTGCAAGCCAAGAGAAACCTCAGAAGAAGTAAACCCTGTGGACACCTTGATCTTGACCATCTACCCTCCAGAATTATAACAAAATAAACATCTGTTCTTTAAATCATCCAGTCTTTGGTACTTCATTACAACAGTCCAAGAAAACTAGTCCAAGGTTGATAGAGACTTTCAACTTCATGATGGTAGTGATGGTTTAATGAATGTGTACAAATTTCAAAAGTTGCCATAGTCCAAACTTTGAATACATGCCAATTATTTCTCCATAAAGCTGCTCAAACATGTAAACATTATAAAGACAACCTTTCAAGTAAAATCCATCTTTCAATTTGCACCCAACATATTAAAATTAACTCTTAAAATTTCCTACAAATCCAGTTACCATGTTAATGAAACCATTAGAAGTGAAGCTAAAAGTCAAAGTCTAATCTTTGTCCCTTTGCGGATTACTGCTCAATTTCATCCTTGCATTTAATATGTTATTACATTACCAGTAGGTTGGGTTTTGGGGGGTATAGTAATCTAAGCACAAATTTTTGAGCCAAATAAGCTAGGTTTCAATGCTGGCTTTAGCTATCTCATTCCTTACAAGGACCTGAATAAATGTTATTTTCAGAATTTGCTTTTTATTTTTTTAATGAGAAACATGCCTATCCTATAAAAAAAATGGAGAAACCAACCACCAGAGTCTGCTCTTGTTGCTCAGTAATAGTTTCTTTATCCTTTACTTTTTCTGCTTCCTATTAGCACTGTTTTTAGCATCTTTCTTTTTTCTTATTCTCTATCAAGTGTCTAATGTTTATGAATACTGATTTAATTTAATTTCCTCAGAAGAATCTCATTATGTCTGCCTCTGTTCTGTTTTCTAAGCAAGGTACAGGCACATCATTGGAAAACATCACATAAAGCATTGATTAATAAGGCCCTTAGACTTTAAAATGTCATTAAATAAAGATAAGTGATGAGAGTGATCCATATTTAGTTTGCGATGTATGGAAAGCATTTTAGTTTATTCAATAGTAATCAACAGCCTCTGCACTGTTATTTACTGATTGCTATTACATCTTCCTAAGGGGCCTGAGTAGAGATTAAGTGCTTCATAGAAAAGTTACACAGCCTGAGCCTGAAGGCATTGCATAATGAAGGTAAAATTAGAGAGACAGTACTTTTGACAT
This sequence comes from Tupaia belangeri chinensis, assembly GCF_000334495.1. Classification (NCBI taxonomy): domain Eukaryota; kingdom Metazoa; phylum Chordata; class Mammalia; order Scandentia; family Tupaiidae; genus Tupaia; species Tupaia belangeri. The sequence goes on from NW_006160178.1 coordinate 13,059, forward strand.
CTGTAGGACTCACATTTTGCAAATAGAGTTTAACATTCTCAGAATTTTTTTCTTCAAATTTAGACATGCTGCAAATCTCTGTAGAGATTGTAGAGGTAAAGCTGTCAACATGGTTCATTTTCTCAGAATAAATCCTGATCTCCCTCCTGAGTTCCTGACAGACATAGTTTTCATTGACTACTGGACTGAAATCGGGAAAATCCACACACCTTTCCCATTAATATAAATGTTATCAGATGACTTGGGTTCATGTCGTTCTTTAGCAAAGGTAGAGGAGACAAGGAATACTCTCAGGAACAAATTCAAACTGAATGCAAACTCTCTTTTCTTCGAGCCCTGCAAACATTTTTAGAATAATGCAAATGAACCCAACTGCAAAATGAAGTGGAAGGCAAGATGAAGAAAAAAATACACACATGTTCCTGAAGCATTGCAGTTCCAGAAAATAAAGATTCACTTCAAACAGAAAGCGAATACATTAACCACAAAGGGGTATGTATGTCAATGGATATGGATTTTAGTTAAATGGGTTGTATGAATAAGCTTTTAGTTTAAAAATATATATTAATATTTCTTTACTAGTTGAGATAAATGAAACTTAGTTATGAAAGTCTTGTTTAAGGTTTATTGCGACTCACAGGACTTTTAAAAATGAACTTATTTAGAATCATGTTTATAATTAAATAAACTATTAATGCGTAGAACAGACACCCTGTAAAAAATTGAAAAATGCAGGCCGGCAGGTGGCGCAATGGTGAAGGTGCTGGACTCACAAGGTTCACGCCTTTAGAGTCCAGGAACCAGTAGTCTGAAAATCACGACAGTCAGATGTATGTGCATGCCTAAAATTCTGAGAAGAGGATAAATAAAGGATTGTGGCATGACCGTCTCTCCAGGGATTAATTTCTCACTTTTCCTACTCTCCCTCTCACTATCCCTCTGTCTTTTTCTTTCCCTCTCTGGCTAACTTAAGGACCCCTTATGCCAAAGACCTAAAAAAAAGTAAATGAATAAATAAATAAATAGAGAGAGAGAGAGAGAGAGAGAAAATTAAACATTTAGCAGTTTGCTAGTGGCTGTTTAAACAAGTTAAATTTATCATTATGATTTTCATAACGGAATATTTTACCATTGAATGTATGTTTATTGCAACACGTAACATTCTTTTCTCTATTAACTTTTATTGTTCCATTCTGTTTAATAAAAAGACTCTGACAAAACACATACTTAAAATGTATAAGTAAGGGAACAGCAGATGACATAATGGTTACGTCGCTGGACTCCATGAAGTCAACTGTGTTCGAGTCCTGGACCCGGTGGCTTAAAACTCAAGCCAGCCACGTGTGCTTGCATGCCCCAAATCCTGAGATGAGAATGTAAGAGAAAAGATTGCAGCATGGCCATTCCCTCTGGGGAGTGATTTCTCACTTTCTGTCTCTCCACCTCTCTCTGTCTCTCCAGTGAACACACACACCCTATAGCAAAAATCTCTCAAGAAAATGTGTAAGTCAAATAAATAGATCTGTAGCAGAAACAAAGTAGGAGCAGGCAAAAATTTCCTGCAGCTTTTAAGGCTTGACATATTCTTATTCACAGTGATGGTAATCATTGTGGTCAAATAAGCACAATGTGTGTGAAGATAGACAGTTGATTGGAATATATCATCAATTTAATGTGTGTAAAAAAAGTCTATTTTCTTTATGGTTTATAGTTTGAGAGGCTATGGAGCCTTCATTATTCAAAAAAGACAGTAAGATACGGTCTGAGCTTTTCAAAGTGTGATCCATGGAACATACGTCCTTGAAGTAGGACATGTTGCATTCTTGTTTAGGATATCAAAGCCACAAATTACTATATCATTATTTCCAAGACCTCTTATATGAACAAAAATCTATATAATACCATCTAACTCAGTATTTTTCAAACTGATTAAACTATAAAATGTTTTTATACCCAATTCTTATTAACCCTGTACAAATAAAATATTTCGTAGAAAGTGATTTGAGAAATACTGGCCTATTAGAAAACTCATGAACTCTTAAAACTGGTTATCTGAAAATGTCACTGAATAGCTGTTTAGAGCTGAAGTCAATTAGGTTTTCATAGACTCAGCTTGTTCAGATGTAAAATAGGTATAATAATACATATCTCAAAGGTCTGTGGGAATAAGCTAATATTGTATATGAAAATACAGAAAAATAAATTTGTGTGTACATACATTCTGCATTTAGTTTGCTTATTTTAAGTTTAATCATATAGTAAAATCATATACATAACAATTTGGGGGTGACAGTGGAATAGAAATTTCTGGAATTCTTATTGTGTAATTATTATCTCAGTGCAGTAACCATATTTATACCTGGTATAGATTTCCCATTTCATTTAATTACTTTAAAGTTAATTTATGCATTTAGCAATTTTTCTTCCATCTTGTACTCCTATGTTTATTGGTTAATTCCCAGGTGGCAGTTCTGTTTTGGAAAGTGATTACAATATCAAAGGACTTCTATCATTTGCATGCTGATCTTTGCCTTCTGTTCTCTTGAACAGTACCAGCCTTTGAACCTTAGGTATGGCATGTTTCCTGTGATTTTTTTTTGGGGGGAATGGGGAATATTATCATTATCCATTTCTTTCCCAGTATCAGCCATTCTGAGCAAAAATTGTTAGGTCAAAACAACATGTAACAACAAAATCAGAAATTGTAAAAAAAATGTTTTTTCTGTAAATGGAAATTATTCTAAAATTTCAGAGTTCAAATTTATGGAACTGCTGAAAAAAATTTGGAATATAATGTACTGGTGATCATTGATTGAAATAGTAAAATTTGGGGGCTAGGACCATGACCTAGTGATTCAAATCCTGGCTCCAGCAATTTGAAACACCCTTCAGTCATGCGTGTCTCTCTATCCTGACAGGATGGCATAATAGAGAAGACATTGCAATATGAGCCGTGCCCACTTGAGAGGTGCTTTCTTCCTCTCCCTTTAAATTTTTTAGAGGTTTTTGCTTTAGGGTGCATGTGCTTTCTGGACAGAGACAGAGACAGTGAGAGGGAAAGTGGGAAATCACTTGTGGCCATGCCACAATCCCTTCTCCTCCATTCTCTTCCCAGGGTTTTGTGCACTCATGCACACACACCCAGCATGAATATCAAGCCACGGTTCCAGGACTTAAATCCCAGTTCACCATGTGGGAGTCCAACAACATAGCCACTGCTCCATCTGCTCACCCCATCCCCTTCTCTCTCTCTCTCTGTCTCTAGAAACCACATATGTTCTCCAGTAATAGAAAACAAAAAAGAAGAAGAAAAAGAAAATAGTGCTATTTTCTATTAACTCTCATTGAACAGCAATTTTCTATTAACTCTCATTGAATATAAAAGGAAAAACATATGGAGTCCATAGCAAAAGTATAACAAAAGTATAAAGTTTTTCTATTGATCCACCTGTCATCTATCTATCCATCTAGCATATACGTATGCATATATATTCATGAGAGGATCTTCAGAAACAATAGAAAATAATGCATATATCATGAAAAAAATATGCAAATATTTGAATTTTTTGAACCAGAAATAAACTTACACAGTAATTTCGATTTCCGTGAATGTTTTAATGTCCCCTTGTGTGTGTGTGTGTAAAAACATTTTGTTTTTACTTATATGTTAGGTATATAAATATATATTTAACATTTCCTTTTCTCTTTATAGATATTCCAGAATTAGGGCATTGTAATGAATCAGGATTGAAGTCCTGAGAGTATGTTCAATGGAGATTATAAATAATTAAAAAACAATTTTTTAGAAGATTTTGCCTTAGGGCACACACACTTACCAGGGGGAGAGAGAGAGACAGACCCATTGAGACAGAGAGTGAAAAATCACCCCCAACAGGGGATGGCCATATAGCAATATCTTCTCCTCCAATTTCCTCCCAGGACTTTGGGCATGCACACAGACGCACCCAGCATGAAGCTACCAGGTCTGGGACCCAAACCGTTGTCCACTATGTGGGAATCCAGCATGTCACCGCAACTCCATATCCTTGCCCTGATAATTTTTTTTTAATATGGCAATTTTCATATTTAATTATTTATCAAGTAACCCATTCTTGTGCTTTCAATCTAAAATAGATTTGCTATTATCAGTAATCAAAGATAAAATAATTTGTAAGACAAGCTGGAGAAATCTAGACTAGTACTGTTGAATGACTATAGAAATAAACAAATGTACTTATTATTTACAGCTGAAAATCTTGAGCTCTGTCCCATTTACAGAAATGGGGATAAAAACTAATTTATTTAGCTTTGAATGTGCTCTTTATGTACATCACACTGAATTATATCTGGAAATGTATGGAAATAACCGGTATTGAATTTAGAAAAAAAGACATTTCCTTATGAAAATAGCATTACATAACTTACAAGAGAAGTAAAATGCTGTAATATAATGATCAAGTCCATTTGTTAAGACCATGATGGTAAAACAGATACTACTTAAGCAGTGCGTAGCTGAGTACAATATCACACGTGAAATGAATTCTGAATATATGCAATGTACAGAAGTAATTGTGAGGGGCTGTTGAGTTAACATTTCATTTTAGTAAAATTTCTATAAAGTTATTAAAAGATAAATATTAAAATGGTTTAGTGATCATTTTGTACATTAATTCACTGTGAGTTATAAAATTATCTATGACAGTGACCTTAATACGCTAATTTGAGTGATCCATGCATTTCCAGTTATTTGAATGTGTTTATTTACATATTTTATTTTTGAATTGCTGAACAGATAACTTCTCCAGTGTTGTTGAGTCACTTATTCCTGTTTTTTTGTTTTTCCACTAAGTATAATGTTCCCTTTAATATATATCAAGAATTGGGGACCAATAATGGTAATGCTGTTGGACTCCCACCTAGATGACTACAATTTGAGTCCTGGATTAAAACTCACACCAGATGCGTGTGCTTGCCTGCCTAAAACCCCAAGAGGAGAATGGAGGAGAAGCTTGCAGTGTGGCCATCTCGCCCAGGGGATGATTTCTCACTTTCTGTCTCATCGTAGCCTATAGTAAAAATCTTTCTCTCTTAAAAAATAAATAAATAAATAAATAAATGAAGTATATATATATATGGGTATATACTATTTTCTAGCTGCCAGGTCTGGTTCTCAAAACACAGCCACGTGTAGTCCAACACCTCAGCCACCACGTCACCTGCTGGCCTCCATCATTTTTATCATGAAGTAAGGATTAATGATTATCGAGCCGTCAGAGGACCGATGGGTCATAATCGATTGTTCACTGGTGTCCCTCACTTTTCCTTTGTCTCGGCTTGACCAAAATTGAGTCAGTTTTTTTTTGCTTTGATTTATTCTTTGGATTAAGCAATAACTAAGGTGTCTAACATCTCCTAAGGTTGATTCTGAGAAAGGATGATCACAAGAAAATGAAAAGGAAAAGCTTGTTATACACCCCTGACGACGGCATACTATCATGTCAGCTGGCTGTCAAGTTTGCCTTCAGAGCTCCTGCCTGCCCCGCTTACCCTCCTCATAGAGAAATGGCCGGGTGTTTCTGTTCCTTTGTTTGAGTCTGAGACTGTAGATCCTTGTGGTGACACCCTCCTTTTTGTAATAGGCTTTTTGAATACAGTTTCTGCCATATAATTCAAACATACTATTTCACAGCTGTAAACACTAATATAAGAAAAAAAGAAACTAAATATATTTGTGGATTTTTTTTAAGGTTTTGCCATCGAGCACATGTGCTTGCTGAAGAAACAGAGAGAGACAGTGAAATGGAATGTTAGAACTCAACCCCCAGAGAGGATGGCCACACCATGATTCTCCTCCTAGGATTTGGGGCACACATATATTCATACTCTGTGTGAGTTTTAAGCTGCAGAACCGAGGACTCAAACGACAGTAGTCCCTGTAGGAGTCTAGCACCTTAATCACTATGGCACCTGCACAGTAGGCCCTGTAGGAGTCTAGCACCTTAACCACTATGGCACCGGATTGGAGTAAGAAGAAATTTCACTTTAGAAGAAAAGTTTGTGGTGTGTGTATTGGAGTAAGAAGAAACTTCACTTTAGAAGAAAAGTTTGTGGTGTGTGTGTCTGTGTGTTTATGTGTGTGTGTGTGTGTACATACACATAAAGATAACTATAAAATGTATGACTATATGTATACATACACATACATATATTTTATAAATACATTATAGTATCCTCAAAATGTTCATGAAAATGTACATTATGAAAAACCTATGCAATGGATTTCAAAATGTTTTTCTACCAAAATAAACTCATACTTTAATTTCACTTTTTCATAAACTTTCTGAAATATCCTTATACAGAGATAGAGAGAAAGCAAAGGAGAGAACAAGATCCCAAATGCCTAGACTCTAGTTGAAGACTTTAGGGTAATAGAAATGTGAATATTTCATAAGTAAACATGTTGTTTCCTAGTTTCTGCATTAATTAAATGCTCACAACAGCATGGGATATAGACTTATTTTCTCATTCTTTGTATATGAAGAAAATGAGACATTGAAAACTTAAGAACTTGCCTGTAGTCACAGTTATGAAATTAGGATTTGAAAGTTAGCTTCCTGGTTTAGGTACTTTCCTCTGAAACATCACGTTTTGCTCAACATTTTATTAGGGATTAAAAAATGCAAGTTTTGATTACTAGAACTTAGCAACTGATTATTTCTAAAATAGTACACATAAAAATGGAAGCTAATTATCAAGCAAATGTTTCAGAAACTCTGCAAACTTTATCTCAAGGAAAGCGGAACATTTTGTGGTTCAATGCAGTTTTTATTTTAAAAGGGAAACACAATAATCTAGCATGATTCCACCTACTTTCTTTTTTAGCCAAATTTTTCTGGAGAACGAAATTGCTTCTTTACTACTGTTAAAGATTTCTGCATCATTATATAATTAGCTATTGACACATTGACAATGTATCTGTAAATTATTAGTAAGTTTATCTTTAATTAGCTTGGACGCTTGAAGTAATAAGAACGGCTGTATGTAAAATCGAGGCTCATGAAAAATAACAATGTTGACAGGAGCAGATGTTTCCGTCTCATTCTTAGCCCCTTTTATAAGTCAATTCAAATGCTCCTGACTCTGAAATTCCAAAAATAATTAGCAAAAAAAGTGCTCGCACAGGCGTCCAACTTTGATAAAATCATAATCTTTTTCTTCAAATAAGTCTGACTAAGACTGAATCTGAACAAACAACTGGCAATCAGTGACACATTCTGTATTTTCATAACTTAAAATGATGTCAACTCTTTTTGTAACTAAATTTTAAAAATAGTCATTGAAAATAGTAGACATTTATTATGTACTATTCATTTTGTCTGATTTAGAAAGTCAGTTGAAAGTACTAAAAGTCAGATCTTATGTTTGCCATTCCTTCAATGTATAAAAATAACTGACGCCATTTTAAGATAAATTATTTAATATTTAATCAACTTATGTGATACTCGTTTTAAATACTTCCCTAGTGGAACATCCTGACTTGTTCTCCTTGAGTACTATAATGAAGACCATACCTTACTTAAGTCTATAGCATTTAATTAAAATTAATTATCTTAAGGCAAATATAAAATTGGGAAAGTATTACATATAAATTAGAAAAAGAAACAAAATCACATATTAAAAGAGATCACACATTATGAAGTTTTAACTTTATACTTAAAACATACTATTGTCTATTTGAATCCACCTCGTTCTTTCCATATGTGTGTTTCTTAGAACTTCTAATTTTCATTTTTTATTTTTAAAAAAGTTTAAATAGCCTATGTATGCTTTACTTCCCTTGAGTAATTTTTAGAACTTTCCAATCGTTATTTCACCTTTTTCTCTGTCTCCTTCATTTTAAAGGTTCAGACACCATGGCAATTTATTCCTGAATAATATCTCAACCCTCTATCTTTGAAGAAAATACCACATAATAATAACACCACAATGTCACCCAGAAATTTAATATTAATAACATTAGGCAACATACATTCTATTTTTAATTTATTCCAATGTATCTTTTATAGCTGTTTCATTGTTTGTTTGCCTTTTCAATCCAGGTTTCAATAAAACGTTGTGTATCGGTTTACTTGTGATTTAACTAGGGTCCTTTGATCTTGCATGTCCTCTTTTTCACTTTTTTTCTTTTTCAGGAGACATGTGTACTTGCCAGAGTAACAGTGAGACTAGGGGAGAGGGAGAAAGCATTCTCCTGATGGAGTGGGGTCATGCTATGATCCCTTCTCCATTTCTCCATTCTGTGGGAATTTGGGCCATACACACTAACCTGGGACATATTTCTCGAGCTGCTTAGTTTGAAATTAATCCTCACAGCTGGCTATGTGGGATCTAGTTCCTTTAACCACTGGCCGCAGAGCTGATACTTATTTGTGTTTTTCATGAGGATCGTTTTGTAGAATCCTGACTATTGACAGCTTTGTATTACCATCCTTATCTTGAAGCATGCCGATATGTCTCTAGTTTAACTGCTTCAAGTCTCAGAGAATTTGTGTTAGTTGTCAATTTTTTTTTATGTTTTTTGAGAGGTGGCATTGGTTAAAGGATATAAAGAGTTAAGATATATTAACTGTTGCAATTTATCAATTGATTTATTTCAGAATGTACTTACTTATACATATATAACTATTGTTTATATGTGCATATTTGTGTGCATATACAGATAACACACACTTATGTTTATAAAATATTCATGTAGGTTATTTCCCTTGAGGTAAGTGATATTATGACTAATTCTGTTAAGAAATGAACAAGGTTTAGAACCAAGCATGTTGTGTAAGACCTCTTACATGTAGAAGTTAGGATTTCATCTTAGCTTCTTCTATAAAAATATGCAGCTTACATGTTGGACACCATCTAAAAAGATGCAAATCTGTAAGGTATCATTTCTATATATTAACAGAAATCCTCAATTAGTTTCCATAGAAAGATGAGATGCAAAATACCGTATTAGTTTTGGGACAACTGAGAGTTGTGATTAGGAAGAAAGTAGGCAGCCAAGTTTGCTACCAACACATCCAGCATGGTAAATGTAAAACTACTGCATTGTCTGAGGGTAATCTAATGGGATTTCTCCATTTCCATGTAGTCTTAATTTGACTGTCTTTTTCAAGCACCAAACACAATTTTTTCCTTCTTTCTTTTTAAAAAAATATTATGTATGTAATTTAATTCATTATTAAGATTATTTCACGAGAGAGAGAGAAAAAGAAAGTGAGAAAGCAAGCTACCATGGGACTTGGGGACTTGAACCATGGTCGACCACATGGGAGTCCAATACCCAACCACCATGCTACCTGCTTGCCCCTTTGTACCTTATTTCTAATCCTAAGAATAACCCTTAAATTCATATACATGATATGTGCAAGAGCTGAGATTGTAATCAAAATTACTACGATGCCAAATTCAAGTAGTTTTTTCTACTACTTTACACTTTCTTTTGAATAGTGGGGAAAAAATGGTCATGGATCACATGATTCTGTTCTGCTCATGTATTTTTGTGTGTGACTCTGCCATCTCTATAGCCATGAGACAGTTTCCAGTGGTTCAGAACTCTCATTCCTTAAAATGACCTTAGGACTAAAGGTTCTCTCATAATCACTCTGCTTTCATAGGGCAAAGATCTAAAGTGTCAGCCCAGACCTACTACCATTGATCTCTTCACATCTCTTTACTCACAAACCTTTACCATTTGAACTCCAGGTGAGCACCCTTCTTCAGGGTCTCAATCTATATCTTCTCTACTTTTTCCTACAAAGGAATCCTCAAATTGAGAGCACTAAACCTACTTTAAACCTCTTTGATGGCTGATAGTTTTCTCATATTCCTTTTAGTCTCAATACAAGAGGTGGCATTGATATACTAATTGATCCACACTTATCCAACTAGACTTTTTTTCTCTCTCTGTTATTTTCTTGGCACATTTGAGGTGTTGAAATTTCTGCCATTGAGCAAAGACAGTATATGTTCTCATTCTCTTTTATAGCTGTTTGCCATTTACATATCAGGTACATCCTCTCATTTATTAAATAATAATAATAGACAAGTAAAGAAAAGAAAGATAGAAGGAAGGACAGGAAGAAAGGAAAAAAAGAGACCCAGCAGGTCCTGTGCTGTTCTGCACCATAGGGGAGATACGGGTTCAACTCCCAAGTGGACTTGAACATACTGGGTATGCGTGCTTGTTGCTGATGCTGACTGGCTGAAAATGCTGGGAGTGGGAAGCAGTGAGCAGTCCTGTTGAGAATATTGCCTCTCTGTATCACTCTCTGTTTTTAATCTCTTGGGAAATAAATAAATAAACTTAAAAAAGAAAGAACAGAAAGAATATGCATGCAATACCCCTTGATTTAACAAATTGCTTTCTTCTCTGTGTTTATAACTCTCCGGGTGATTTCAGTATTGATGAGATAACCTGTCAACACAAGTCTTTCAAATATTCAACTCTTCCACACATAAAGTCCACTAATAAAACACAGCAAAATTCATAACTCAAGTTTTACTAGTTCTCTTCTATCTTGAAAAGTGCTCATGATATTAGATGATTCTACACAATGGCTAAGTGAGCTTTCTTCCAGGGATGCAGGGATGGTTCAAAATATGCAAAGCAAGGGACCAGCAGTTAGCGTAATAGCTATGTCGCTGGACTCCCACGTAGTTGACTGCAGTTCGAGTCCCGGACCCAGTGGCTTAAACTCTCGCCGGGAGCGTGTGCATGCATGCCCAAGATCCCAAGAGGAGAATGGAGGAGAAGGGATTGCAGAGTAGCCATCCCCCTTGAGGGGTGATTTCTTACTTTCTGTCTCTCTGTCTCTCTCTGTCTTTCTGGCAAGTGCATGAGCCCTAAAGCAAAAACCTCTCAAAAAAATATGCAAAACAATAAACGTAATGTGTTACATTAGCAGAAGGAAAGATGAAAACCATATGGTCATACCAATCAATGCAGAAAAAGAATTTGATAAGATACAATATCTCTTCATGATTAAGACTCTCAACAAAATTGGTATAGAAGGGACATTCCTCCACATACTAAAAGCCATCTATGACAAACCCATAGCTAATATAAGACAGAAAGAGGAAAAGTCTAAAACCTTTCCACTAAAAAGTAAAACAAGACAAGGCTCCCTACTTTCTGCACTCCTTTTCACCTTAGTACTGGAAGTTCTAGCCAATGCAATCAGACAACAGTGTCAAATAAAAGGGATCCAAATGGTAAAAGAAGAAATAAATGATCTCTATTTGCAGATTATATGATGCTATGCAAAGAAAATCTAAAAGAATCCCCTAAAAACTGCTGGAAGTGATAAATGAATACAATTAAGTAGCAAGACAAAAATCAACATACAAAAATCTCTAGTATTTTTATACACCAACAATGGACAAACTGAGTCAGAATTGAAGAAAGTAATCCCATTAACATAGCCACAAAACCAATAAGATATCTAGGAAAAAACCTTACCAAAGCTGTCAAATCTCTTTACAATGAAAACTATAGAACACTAGAAAAAGAAAGTAAAAGTGAGACATAAAAGTGAAAAAACCTCCCATGTTCCTAGATTGGACAAATTAATGTAATCGAGATGTCTATCCTACCCAAATTAACCTACAAATTCAATGTAATTCCAATCAAACAGAGCTATTTCTCGCAGAAATAGAAAAAAAGAAAATTATTCTGGAATCCTAAACGGCCTCATATCACCAAAGTAATACTATGCATGGTGAATAAAGTAGGAGGCACCTCACTTCCTGACTTCAAACCATATTACAAAGCTGTGACAATTAAAACAGCATGGTGTTAGCACCAAAACAAACAGGTAGACTAATGAAATAGAATTGAGAATCCTCAAATAAACCGTGAAATAAATTCATCAACTGACCCTTGAGAAATGGTACAAGACAATCCAGTTTAAAACAGAAAATCTCTTCAGCAAATGCTGCTAGGAGAACTGGATATTAACCTGCAGAAGAGAGAAACTGAACCCTCACCACTAACAAAACTCAACTCAAAATTAATTGAGGTTCTAATAATAAAATCTCAAAATATAAAAATACTGATAGAAAATACAGTTTAAACTCTTGGCGACCTTGGGATAGGCAAAGACTTCTTAAAGAAGACCCTCAAAACATAATAGTTCCAAAAATAGAAATATGGGATTATATTAGGATGGGAAGCTTCTGCACAGCAATAGAAACAATAATTACAGTAAGAGGACAGCCCTCAGAATGGGAAAATATATTTGCAAAATATACCTCAGATAAGGTACTGATAGACAGAATATACAGGAAATTCAAGTAGCTTACTCACAAAATAATAATAATAATCAGTCCAATTAAAAGATAAGAAATTGAACTGAATAGACAATCCTCCAAAGAAGCCATAGGAATGCTGAAAAAGCGTATGAAAACCTGCTTGAATCTGTTATCATAAGATAAATGCAATTCAAAACCACAGTGATATAATACTTACTCCAGTCAGAATAGCTAAAATTAAAAAAATAAATAGATAATGATAAATGCTGGTGAGGTTGTGGTGAATAAGGAACTCTCCTACACTGTCATTAGGAATGCAAACTAGGAAAACTACTTTGGAAAATGATATGGAAATTCCTCAGAAACCTACAAATAGAACTGTCATACAACACAGTAATTTCACTCTTAGGTATGTACCCAAGGAAAGAAAAACCCTCAGTCAGAAAAACACTTGCACATCCATGTTTTTTGCAATGTCTAGTACATGGAATCAACCCAAATGTCCAAAAATAAATGAGTGAATTGAAAAAATGTGGCACATTTACTCTATGGAATACTATTCGGGCATCAAAAACAATGAGACCCTGACATTTGATGCAAAGTAAAAGAATATAGATGACTTGATCCAAAGCAAAGTAAATCAGAGTATAAAAGACGGGCGTTGTATGTCCCCACTCAATATATACTGAATGTTTGCACTCTATAGCAGAAATCGAAAGTTTGGAAGGTATAGTAGTAAGGAAGGCAAGTGTAGACACTAAAGATAGCAATAGAGGTAATAAGGGGGTAGGTAAGAGAGGGAGGGAAGAAGGGGAACAGACGACAAAAACAAAAAGTCATTTGCTGATGATAATGTATATAGTAATGTCTGTCTTGATTGATATACACTGTATTTGTACTGGAAAAAATCAATACTGTATTTTATAAAGATATAAAGTGATTAAACATAAATTAAAAATTAATTTTTTAAATACATCACAAAAATGTCTTCATGAGGACATCTCACTCCACGTGCAAACTCTTATGCTTTCATCTTTTCCTACTCCATTTCTTTTGCTTCAGCTGTCCTTCCACCTAGTTCGTATTGCTCTGCTCCTACTACACCCATTCATGTTCTTCATGTTCCTCAATATTAATCTCATATTTCTTTGTTCTTCACTTCAAAAATAGATTCCCATGAATCATAATTCTCTAATAACTTTGTCTTTTTGGTTTTACAATTTAAGCAAACCTCAGATCCTGGATAAATTCAACTTTCTCTTCCATAGTACCTAGTTCAATGAACCCTATACGCACTGGGAAAAATCCCACAAGGGAAATGTGGGCATGTGGGTATACTTTTGTCAATCTCAATAATCTTACTAATTTTCTCAGGTAACCTGTGACTATTTCTAATCCCCCTTTATCACCTCTATGTGTACTGATAATAGTAGTAATCTGATTGAAATGTACTTACATTACAGGTACAAAATATTCAGAACTATATACCTTCCAGTTGTTAGTAAAGAAGATAACCCCATTTCTGTTAAAATATTTCCCATATGTTTTAGATTCCACCAATATTAACTTTTCCCTTTAACATATTTTAATGTATTATGCATTCAAATTCTGATTCTACTGGATATTTTCCACAATATTATTTAAACTAAAGCAGGGGAATCTATAGGAACTAATAGAGATTGTGAGGAGTATGTAGGATTTCCAGAACCCAGGCCATACAAAGATAGACATGGGGATCTTCTTAATCTATGTCTCCAAATATATGATAATCTAGAAATTCATGGTTGTCCTTATTATTTTATCTCATAAGATTTCCTCATTGAAAATAGCCATAGAATCAATCTCATTACATTATAGAAATATAGATTATAGACCAGAACAGGGAATTATTATTGAAAACATGAGGAAAAAGAAAATTTAGGATGAAATTAGTAAAATTTTATATAGTGCTTATGATATCCTGGTGTTGATCACATTTTCTCATAAATGATCTCATTTCATATTCGCAAAAAATACTCTTTAGCATATCTTCACATCAAAGTAATATTTCTGTAAGAGAGATGATTTTTTCTATAGGGCACTTGCTCTTGCCAGAGAGACAGTGAGAAAGTCAGAAAGCACAAAATCACCTTCCCAGAGGGGAGGATCATGCCTCAATCCCTTCTTCCCCATTCTCCTCTTAGGATTTTGGGCATGCATGCACAGGCACTCGGGGTGAGTTTTAGGTTACCAGATCTGGGACTCAAACCATGGTCGACTATGTGGATGTCCCATCTGCTGGTCTCCAGAGTAATTTTTAATAATAATAAAAAAAAGTCGTAAGAGGAAACATAGAGGATATATGAGGGTATGAGGAATGTCAGAAAGGAATGAGAGGCCCAAATGATGTGAGAATGGTATAAGTGGTATACTCAGAGGAGACGTATTCGGAGCCTTCAATTGAATTATTAGTGACTCATAAAAGCACCCTTCTATTTATTTGTAATACTCTCTATAGGAAAGCAAAATAGAAAACTAATTTTAGAGGCCAGCAGGTGGCCTGATGGTTAAGGCACTGGACTCCCACATGGTCAATCATGATTTGAATCCTGAGCCTGGTAGCTTAATTTCTCTCTCTTTCTCTCTCTGGTGAATACTTGTGCCCTAGAGCAAATTGAAAAATAATAATAAATAAAATAAAATAAATAATTCTAAAAAAGTAAAGAAAACTAATTTTATTATTTTTTAAAGTAAATAAAAATAGAATGAAACTAAATCAATGTCACTGGAAGTCTGTCCCAAGAGTGTCACAAATAACATCATCATTACTATTACTTCATAATGATTTTTCAAGATTGGCAGATTTTTACACATCATACTTTTTAAACTTTCCTCTATGGCTACCACAGTGGAAACCTATTCTGTACAAGTGAGGATTATTTTTATTTTTGTTATTTTAAGAAAATAAAGAAAATATCCTTATTTGTAAAATTTTTTAAGAAGAGGGACTAATGTAGAGAATTAAAAGAAAACATTTGCAAAATTGCAATTTCCTTTATCTTAATGATTACCATGGGCTTATGTACATCATCATAGTTTTAAGTACCTAAACTTTCTAAAACCAATTTAGACACTTTTAGTAATATGCATACTGAGTAAGAACAATGTTCACTGAATGTTCTATGAATTAGAAATCAGTGCTGCAAGACTGTGCTCAAAAAATAAGCAGCCATAGAAACAGCTGGAAAAAAATTATGCTTATCCAGCCTTATAAAATGTAGTTTAAAATGAAAGAAAGGAGGAAAACACTATTCATAATTTCTTTTAGACACAAAAGAATCATAAAAAGGCCTCCCAGAGGACTAGTGCACTCAATTCTCCCTGATGCTAAAAAATAGATTTCAGAAAGAGTCTGTAAGAATATAATAATGTGACTTGTCAAAACTGGACTGTTTTTAGTTCTTATAATTTAGAAAAAAAGCAGAGTTCTTGTTCGGAAATGCAGAACAAAATTAAAGTTATAATTATACAAAAGACTACACAGTGGCAGCTGCAAAAATCCCTTATATTACTCCCCAACTTTAATTCCCAGAATTAATCCTGATCTTATTGACTGCCTTATTAGCTGCTGTAAATAGCAAAGGAAAGTGTGTTTGTGGGAGGAAGTTGGAGGCATCTGAGTATAAGATGACAAACAGCATTATGATAATGTATTCTCTCCATCCTGAATGGTATATTCAATTCCCAAGGATATGAAAATTCACGTCAAAAATATTGATAATAATACCAAAAGTTTATTACCTTCCTAATTAAACCTGAAATATTTAATACTTTTTAAAGTTTGCATGGGCTACGAACATCTGTTCCCATGATTTATTACAGAACACAACAAAATGTAATGTAATTATTGTTGCTTTCCCCCCTAGTAATTCTATCCCAATTTTTCCTGTGTTAAACTAGTTTTGTTCACCACTTACTTACACAATTTTAATACCTCACAACACATGATTGTGGTTCTCCCTAAATCTTTTTACAACTCATGCTATTCTAACATTTTAAATTTTGTAATATAACACACTCAATATTTATTATTTCTACATTGGATCTCTACTCTGGATCTCTCCTAGCTTTGTGTAGTACATATTTAACATAAGTTCTTTTTAAATATATTTTTATTTCAATTTCTTTTATACGTTCAATCACATATGTCACTTAGCTCGCAAAGTGAATATTCCAATATGTATACATTTCTCACCAATCCAGTTGGGAAAACTAAACACATCATCTTCAACAGACAATAATCCATCTCTCTGTCCCACAATTGCCCCACCACTCTATTTCTTTCCTCAATGTCCCTCCTCAGTCTCTCCTCCTTCGTCCACCCTCTTCCTACCCTGTCACTAGTATTTATAATCATTTTCTATGTTTCTGTATCCTCTAGTCATTAAGTTTTGGCCATAGAGTATGGACAATTGATATATATTCAGTGGAGAAATACAATATCTCTCCTTCATAGTCTGACTTGCTTCACTCAGCAGTAAATCTTCCATATTCATTCACTTTTTGTCAAAAGCCAGGATCTTGTTAATTTTTTTATGGCTGAGTAATATTCCACAGAGTATATGTGCCACACTTTTTCAATCCATTCATCTCTTCATGGGCATTTGGGTTGGTTCTATATCTTAGCAATTGTCAATAGTGCTGCAATAAACATCAATGTGTAAGTACCTTTCCAACTAAGAATTCTTCTGCCCTTTGGGTAGATACTAAGGAGTGAGATTGCTGGATCATATGGTAGTTCTATTTGTAGATCTTTGAGGAATCTCCATATTGTTCTCCATAGTGGCTGGACCAATTTACATTACTACCAGCACACATAAGTTCTTAATGACTATTTAATTCTTCACTATGGTTTTGTAGAAAGAGAGGTTGGGGAGGTTAATTTGTTCAGGAAAAGACTCATGATTCTTCTTTTGTTACAAAGGTCAAGAAAATAAAGTATGTCCTTCCAAAAATGATGATGTAGTTTAAGGGGAACCCAAACTAAAAGTATAGGAAAAAAGTGAAAAAAGTTCATTTTAGAGAAAACCTGACAACAGCACACAGTAAAGGAATGAATTAACCTGCCTCTGTGAAATAGCCCATCAATACCCAGACTGTGAAGCTGGAAGACACGTGCTGAAAAAAGTTTGAGTGTCAGCCTCATCAGCCTGAAAACATGCTAGCTATGTGCACAAACCTAGGATCCCCATATTCTGGAGGTTTAGAGGAAGGGAACTGTAGCATGACAGTCCTGTGGAGTGTGCCTCTTTTTATTGTATACACGTTTAATCAGGAATTAAACAAAGATGGGTTGAAGTCCAGCAAGGCTCATTTTTAAAACCAAGGGAATGTGTCTCAGAAGAGAGTGTTGTGATCAATGCTATTGGGTAGCAGCCGTTAGTGCTTAGTGCCAGCTGTTCTTACACAGCCTACATTAGAGGCTAAAGTCAGTACCATCAAAGTTCTAATCCATACATGCTATCTTACAAACCAAAATATTTTATTGCCCTCATTTATTTATATATTTGCTTGTTTGTTCAGCTAGGATACCAGAAAGAAAGAGTTGGCATAAGGATAAAACTTTTAGGAGTTACTATGTCTGGTTCAAAAAAAGAAAGAAAGAAAGAAAGAAATGGCTTCTGCTGAAAATCATATTGAAAATTTGAGACCTCAGGCAATTTTGTTTTTAAACATAAAATTAAATTGTAACATTCATCTGGATTATGAAGTCTCTAGTTAGCTTTCATGAAAACCTTAACTATATAAGGGAGAACTTGAGACTATCAGGAAAACACATTTAGAGAAGAGAAAAGGAATATATCTAAAACAATTGGATTAAAACCAACTGTAGGTTACGAGTCGATTTTTGCTTCATGCTAAAATTATATATCTCTTTTAGAAGAATCAGTTCCCAAGAAGGAAATTAAATATCATTTTAATCTAAATGTATAGGCACAAAGTGCCAAGGATGAGATTCTCCCTGAGTCCATCAAACTTCTAATCATGAATAGTTTGCCTGAATGAAATGGATCTTGTTTTTCAGAGGTACTGCACTGCTGAAAATATATTCCGTGATTTTGTAGTCCAGCTAGGATGCAAGTCCAGATGCAACAGCCATCCTTGAACAGTTAGCAGTGCACTGTAGTTTATGATTCTAGTAATAATATCTGCTCTACGGGCCACATGGAATCACAATAATAAGTACAAAAGCAGATTAAAAAGTACAAAACTAATGCATGATACTATTATATATGAATTTTCTTCAGTATAAAAGTTTTAAATTACCTTATTACCTAATATAAAACCCAGATAACCTGATATTTTGCAATGGATTTGAAATTCAAACTTAATTTTATTGAAAAAGTAATACCTCCCATTTATTCTGGAGTCATGATTTTAAGTGTTACAAGTATTACTATGAGTTACCAAGACTTTAGTGTTTGTTATTATTTCATTTGCTTAAAGAGATTAAAAGGACCTGTTGATTGACTGATAGTTTTTTACTTTAATAAATTATTTTATTATTTCAGTATGTATTTGAGAAGCCAGAAATATTAGGGACAAAAAACACAAAGTCTGTTCATAAGAAGTACCCTATTTTAATAGTGAATAAAAAGATATTTTTAAAGTGTATGAAAAGAAACTTGGGGACCAACAGATGGCATAATGGTTTCATCACTGGACTCCCACATAATCAACTGTGGTTTGAGTCTCTGATCTGGCGACTTAAAAAAAAAAAAAAAGTGGATAAAAAGAAGTAATGAAGAAGAACGTATATAATAAGAAATTACATGTAATAATATGATATGTACTCTGAATACCACAAATAAAAAGGGATAAAGTGACTAGACTAGAGGTAAACAGAGGAGACCATAGACGTTAATTCTTTCAGAGGAGCATTGTCTAAGAAGTCCCGTCTGCTCACAAGAAGCCCATCTTCCGATGGTACATGCCACTGATGTAATAAAGGTCAGGAAGTCATCTCAGGTAGATCCTCTTGGGAGTCAGGGTTCAAGAAGAGGCTTCAGAAGAAGAGAGCATCCTGATTCTGACAATAATGGAATCTGTAGGCCACGGTCAAGGGTTTTGTAGTTCACGAATAACACAAACTGTAACAAATTGAAACTCAGAAAACCAGTTACTGTACCTAGATGATTCAAAAGGATCAAGAGTCAGAAACTAGAAAATTTTAACTATCGAGTTACAAGACTGAAGTCAATCTAACACAAGCAAAGATGAGGAAGTATGTCTACCAAAACTAAGCACAAATATTTATTCTGAATGAGAAGCAGAATCCCAGAAATTAGGAATAATATAAATTAACACTGGTCTATAATGCTGGAGGGGATGCATTTAAATTAAAGTGAAAAAAAAGAAAAACATCCAAGTGAGAAAATTGAAATTAAGAAAACAAATAGGCAAACATGAAATTTTTGCATATTATTTTGTTAATAACAGCATACATGGTATCATCAGATAATTTAGGAAATGAAAAATAATCATCTAAACTATCTATGGAATTTTTTAATATTCAGACAATTACTTTGGCCTACATTATTTGTTTTATTGTCAAGGTAGAATTTTACAGTAATATTAATTGTTAAAAATAAGAAATTTTTATTAAGTATATTTGCTTAAAGAGCTGCACAAACTTTTTACTTCTCCTCTCAGTTGGCATCTCTAATCTTCACCTAATAAATTATTTATGCCTGTTGATTTCAATTCAACCCTGCACCTATAGTAAGTGGACACCTATTGTCTATTGAAGCCATTCATATATTTTATACATAGTACAAAGATCAATATTATGATGATGATTTTGCTCTCTAGACTTCCACAAGCTGCCAGTACCTTAGACTCTAAATGTAGGAGATGATTATTTTCCTATTTTTGTGGATTTGAGGTAAATACAAAAGTCAATACATTATACAATGTGTAAATGCTTAGAGAATTTTTGGGGCATAAAAAGAGAAACTGTCTCTAGTAAAAAAAATGTTCAAAATTATGGCAGTATTTGATTTAACATAAAATTAAACATAAGCTTTGGAAGTATTGGTTATAGCAGCATCAAATCATATGTTGTATAAATGGCTTTAAAAAGCAAAGTACTAACAGCATAATTTGGAAAAATAAAGTGTTTTTTTCCTGAGGCTTTACAGGAATATAAAAGTCTCTACCACTATCAATGATATTTTATATGTCACCAATAAAAAGCAAATATTTTCCAAGCATTGTGAGGTATTGTATTTATGGTTGGACCTTGGATTCTTGACAGATTTGTGACCATTTGAGACAGGAAATCATTGGGTCATTTCTCATCTATAAAAGGGTAAGCAACTATTGCAACTGCTAACCAGGCATTAGAGAATATTGTAACTGAAATACTTGGCATTGAAATGACTAAAATGACTGCAACCTCGCTTTCTGTCTCTCTGTCTCTCTCTGTCTTTCTGGTGCGTACATTCACCTTATAGTTAAAACTTCTCCAAAAAAAACAAAACAAACAAAAAAAGAAACCACAAAGTTTGTCAAATTTAATATTATTTTGAACAGGATGTTTCACTCTTCTCTTTTTGATCATGTTCTTACGATTATCATTGGTCAGCTGTCCTCATTCTTTCTAAAGATCCACTTTTCTATAGTTAACTGTACTTGTGCATGTTTACCCAAAATCAAAATAAAGGAATGGAGGAGAATGAATTGCAGTGTGGCCATTCTCCCCAGGGGATGATTTCTTGTTTTTTGTCTCTCTGTCTCTCCAGCAAGTACATGTACCCTGTAGCAAATTCTTAAAAAAACAAAACAAAACAAACAAACAAAAAACCTAAACAAATTAAATTAATAATGAACATGTATCATTTACAAAGTTTTCAATATGATACCTTCAATGATCTATTTTTCTCTGAGTAGATATCTAAAGTATACCTAACTGAAAAATATTAGGGGCCACTTGGTACCCCAGTGGTGGTGGGGCTAGACCCACTGGGTCAATTAAGTTTGCAACCTGGGACTATCCTGAACAGGCTGTGCCCATGATTGAGATTGGCTGGGACCAGAGGTGGATTACTGTCAAGTGAGGACTGTAAGGATGGTACCTTCACCCCTTTTGTCTCTGTTTCTCTCTTTCCTGAAAGATATAGATAAATAAACTTTTATAAAAGCCATTAACACTGATAGCTTTGTTGTTTCACGGTTCCCTTTCATCAACTATTTGTGAACAATCTGGCCAGCATAACTACATGGTCTGAGTTATCAACAAGGAAGGCACTGCCTGTTTCCACTCTCATCTGTCAAGTTCTACTTTCACTGATGGCCAGTCCTAATGAATGCCCAGCTGAAACCACTGACATTTTTGAGCTCAAAATCCCAAGAGGAGAATAGAGGAGAAAGGATTGTGGCATGACCATTCCCCCTTGGGGGTGATTCCTCACTTATTGTCTCTCTATCTCTCTCAGTCTCTCTGGTGAACGCACATGCCTGATAGAAAAATCTCTCCAAAATAAAGAATATAGTTTTAAATAAAAAAAAGACAAAAAAATTTTTACTCATTTAAACAAATAAGTTCATCCAATAACTCTAGCTTTTACAAAAGTAACCTAATGGGTATGCCACCTCACAGCTCATACTATTCATTTATGGGCCCATTTCAGTAAAATGTTGCTTAGTGAAGATAAAAGAATTTGTGATCCTCTTAATATTTGTTATCTCATCCTTCAGAATATGAAACATCAGCTTACTTAAACACCCTCAGTTTCTCCATGATTTAAATATACACATGTGTAATTCCAAAGCATCTGCTCAACTATTTTCTCCTTAACATTTAATTTTGAGAAGACAAGTGTCTTAACACGTTTTGTGTTCCTATAACAAAACTCCTGAAGCTAAGTGATTTATTTCTTACAGTGTTGGAGGACGGGAAGTTCAAGACAAAGATACTTGAAGGTCTGGTTGGGCTTCACCCTTTCTAGGCAGAACACAGTGTCCTCACACAGCAGAAGAGCTGAAGAGCAAGCTAGCAAAACGTGATGTAAAAACTCTTTCATAAGGACCTTAATCCCACTGAGAATAAAGGATTCTTTATGGTGTAATTGAAATTTTATTTCATTTTTTTATTTTAATTGACACATAATAATTATACATATTTATGGGTTACAGTGTGATATTTCAGTTCATGTGTATGGGTGTCATGCCATGATACAACAGGATTGCAATACTCTGAGGACAACCACATGGGAATGTACTTGGTTCATGTCTAGAGACTCCTCCTAAACATGCAAGGTACATGTGTGACCATGACGCAGGGCCAGCTAAAGCTAGGAGTAGACTGCTGTGTGAAAACCCTGCTGTGGCTTTCCTTCTCTCTCTCTCTCTCTTTGTGCTTCTCTTGCTCAAGAAAGACAAAGATTAAAAAGCTGGGATCATGACTTTGTGTTGGGAACCTTCAAACACTCCTAGCTGTTTTGAAATGCACAATAAATTATTGTTAACTATAGTCACTCTACTATGCTATAGATCCTTAATCTTCCTATCTCACTAGATTTTTATAACCATTAACCAACCCATCCGTAGTAATCCATTCACTCTTCCCAGTCACTAGTAATCTATAATATACTCTCTCATTTTACAGAATCAACTTTAGAATCATCCTCAATGTCCATAGGCAGATGAAAGGAAAAAGAAAACATGGAATATACATACATATGGTAATAGTAGCCACCAAAAAAAAAAAAAACATGAAGCCCTATTATTTGCAGCAACATGGGTGAGACTGAAGGCTATTATGTTACATTAAAGAAGGTAGAAACAAAAAAGATAAATACTATATGTCGTCATTCATATGTGGAAGCAAAACAAATCTCTTAATCATCTCTTAAAGGCCTACCAACTAATACTATGACAGTGAAAATATCTGAATTTTGGAGGAGAAATTTAAACCATAGCAAAACATAGATTTTAAAAATGTTTAGATATACCAGGTTTTAATTCAAAACAATTATTTCCAGATATTTTCTCGAAGAACACATATTGCAATGATAAAGAATCCAGTTTAAAAATTGTGATGCCCAGAGAAAAACAGCATGAAGAGCAAATGCCTACATCTATGTGCTGGAAATTAAATGAAATAAAAAGAATATGAATGAAAAATAAAAGGGAAAGAAAATAGTTTTACTAAAAAGCTGTGTTTATCTAAATAGATACTCACTTGTGAAAGTACTAGAGTCATATTTCTGTATACACAAAGAATCAGTTAATATCTATGTAAAAGGATTTAGAAAAAAAAAAATGAAAGAACTTCATCCAACAGAGACTCAAGTCAAAATAAATACCTCCAAAAGTAGAAAACCTGTCTTCTATAGGGCAGACAGTAAGGTGCAAGGAAAAAGAAAAGCATTCGTTAATTGTGAGATATGTGGCTATAAAACAGAAATATAAAATGTAACATATAAATTATCAGACTTAGAAGCAGTAAACAATTTTTTTTTAAATCAAAAAAATAAAACGTGGACCATCCTCATAGAGAAATGGTTAAGCGCTGTATGTAGGAAGCCAGATCCTGCATGGTTCATGGCAGTTCAAATCTCTGCCTGATGGATTAGAAAATACACCAGACATGTTTACATGCATGCGCCAAATCCTAAGGGGATGGAAAAATCAAGGAAAGTGGATTGTCATGTGACCATGGAGGAGAGGCTTTTCTATCTCTCAGTTTGTCTCTCTCTGTAGCAGTGGAAAAAAAATATGCATGTTGATTTATTTTACAAAATGTACCAATACAAGCACAGAGGTAGATGAAACAAGTTGTAGGTAGATTACTAACAACGCTATAAAGAATCCACACACCTTATTTAATTTTTACATTTTAATCATTCAAGAACCCAAAAGTGATAAAGATGGGGGGGACCCACAATCAGGCCAGCAGATGCCACAGAGATCAGGGAGCTAGATCCCACAGAGCCAACAGTGCTATTTAATTCCCAGACCTGTTGGCTTGTGAAACACACCCAGCATGTGTGTGCATGTGCCCAAAATTCCAAGAGAAGAATGGAGAAGAGACTATGATGTGGCCATCCCTCTTGGAGAGATGCTTTCTCACATTCCCTTTCTTTCTCTGTGTCTCTGTCCCCTGCACACACCCTGTAGAAAAACAAAGAAGCAAACAAAAACCACAATGACACAATATAAGAAAAAAAATGTATAAAAACAGCAAAGAAAAAAAAAGGACAAAGATCACAGAAACCAGTCACAAGGTACAGGTTTTCTAATTGCTTCCAATTCTATTATTACTTGACCCAAACTCCATCATCTCTCACTAAAATTATTGGGATAGTTTTCTCAGCTGTACTTTTCTTCCTACAGCCTAGTCTCAATATAGCAGAGAAAAAGAGTCTCATAAAAAATAAAGAGGAAAGACATTAGTGGGACAGAGTAAGGGTTTATTATCTATTGATGATAATGTGTACAGTATTCTCAACTGGACTAGTCTGGGGTCATTTCATGCTCAGTAAATTCTCTTTGAAAGCCAATAATGTACAGTGATTGAATGTATAAAACAATAATAAGAAAAATAATTTAAAAATAAACATTTTTTTTAAATGTTAGACTACTTCTCTTCTCTGGTAAGCACACTGAAAAGATGCATATGTCACTCAAAACAAACATCAAATAAACATCATGGTAATGACCTAAAAAGACCTAAGTTAGCTGCCCAGTCCTGATGCCCCTCATCCACCCACACCTAATCTCCTACTCCTTCACTCTATTCCAGCTGCAAAGATGCTTCTGCAGTTCCTTAAATTTTGCATACCAACCCCCCTATTTTAGCAAATGTCCAGTTACAGAAACACCAGTTGCTACTCCTGTACCTGGAAACCCTTTACCCTGGTCTTTTCCCTACCTCCCCGGGCATCTGCACAAATATTACTACTCCATGATAATTTCCTAGCAATGTTGCTTGAAACAGAACTTCAAACCCTCCAAATCTCTATTACCAAATCCTGTTTTATTGTTTCTTTTTAACTGGACACCATCTAAAAGCTGTAAAATTGAATTTTGCTATTCATTGCCTTTCAGTAATGCATCCCAAGAAAGTAGGAAATGGATATACAAAGGAAAATGTATAGAAAAGCAAATTAGTAGGACATACAATTCTCTCAGTCCTAAACGTAAATAACTACAATGGAAAGAATATAGAGGATTTTTATAATTAATAATTTCACATTCACATATATCTTAAATATAAAAATCAATCAAATGAGTTAAGTACACAAATCATTAAGCTGGAAAATACAACAAAATCTACCTAAGATTTTATGATTAATATATAGATAAAGGAATAAAGGAAGTATTTAAACATTTTAGAAACAAATGAAAAGTAGCAGAGTGAACAAATAACTATAAAAAATTGTTATTACTGGGACTAGCAGTTGGGTTAATGGCTGTGTTGCTGGCCTCTCATGTAGTTGACCACAGTTCGAGTCCTGGACCCAATAGCTTAAACTCACACCAGGTGCATGTGCATGCATGTGTGCCCAAGATACTGGGAGGAGAATGAAGGAGAAGGGATTGCGACATGGTTATATCCCCAGCGGGGTGATTTCTCACTTTCTGTCTCTCTGTCTCTCTCTTTCTGGTGAGTGCATGCACCCTATAGCAAAAACCTCTCCAAAAAAAATTGCTATTACTAAATATATATATATATATATAGAGAGAGAGAGAGATATAGATAGATAGATAGATGATAGATAAAGTGACTACATATGTACATAGATATAGAATATTGGAGAAAGAAAAATATAGATACTAAATTAGAATGAGAAAGATATACAAAAAATGAGCAAATAGACATTTTAGAAGACTACATTTTATATTTCTTTGCTCATATTCTTATTTCCTATTCTCAATATAGCAGATAAATTTCTTGACAATATGGAATTAGGATATTTGATTCAAAACTGGTTAAAATCCCAGGCTAGTCACAGTGGCACAGAGAGTAAGGCACTGATGAACTACAATGGCGTCATATGAGGGGCCCTGGGTTTGCATCTTGAGTCACCCTGAACACAACAGGAACACTCGTAATGTCTACAAAGGCTGGATGGGATCAGGGCATGGTGAGAACCTATCCGGGGAATCTGTCTGTCTTCCTTCTCTCATGAAAGAAAGAATTAAACTTTCAAAATCAGATGTGAGTGAAATTCTAAATAGAATATTAACCATAGATAAAATAACAATATTATTGAGTTACTCATTTCAGAATATAATTAAGGTGAGCTTGTTTATAACTTGAAAGGATTGAAGAATTTCTGTATCATTGTAATGTTTTATATGGTAGTGGTAGTTGGTGTTCATTAAATGGCTAATATGCATCTGTTGATTTCAAACATTTTCTTACCTAATCATCATAGAACCTATGTGAGGTAAGAGCCTTCTCAATTTAAGAAAGGATAGAGAGAGACAGCTAATGCTCAGTAGTGATCCAATGCAGTAAATGAAAATAGCATCTAAGTTTGTATGCATTATCTTACTTTTCCATCTAGCAGAAAGATAAAAAGAAAGACTAATGTCTTCCTTTTCACTTTGTGCAATAATATTTATTTATATGAACTTAATAGAAGTAGCAAAAATAAAATTAAGTCTAATTTAATTTGTAATCATAACTACAAAGATATAGCTATCTCTTTTGGGCTCCTTGCATTAGCAAAGTATTTCTCAAAAGACATCCTGTTGATGCCTTCTACAACGTGGCAGGTCTGTCCCAGTCCTTACTTGGGTCATTCTGGTACACACATCTGGTTCTCTAAGCTGGACCATTGTTTCTGGTATCACTCTCTCTATCCTCTTCATAGTCAATTCTCAACTGAACAGATCCAATTATTTATGTGTACATGTGACTCAATTCACTTACATTTCACTACTCAAAATGATATTCCTAAATCATTGCTAATAAAAGGCAACATTGTAACAATGTCCTGAAAGGCCCTTCAGGGTATGCTGTCCCAACAACTTTCCAATCAAGTCTCTTAATGCTTCTCATTCATTTGTTCTCTTCCAGCACACTGAGTTCCCTGCCACCTCATAGCCTTTCCACCTTGTCTAATATGTCCTCCAAAATTCTAGTTTTCATATGCTGTTCTTCCCCTTGCTATGCTTTACCTTCTTTATATCTCCATTCAAATGTTGGTTTTCTGTGGAGTACTCCCAGGACTCCCTATCTCTTATCCTTGCACATGACCTCTAATATCTGCGTAGGTTGCATGTTTTGTTTACAGTCATGGTCAGTAAATCAAATAGTGCCTGGTCCGTAAGTGGAGGTCAATAAATACTTGCTAAATGAATGAGTGATTTTGTGGCCTTTTATTAATTATTTTAAAAGCTTCAGTTACACAGTTTATCCCTTTTTAACACTTTCCAGTAATGACCACTGTGACTTGGTCCTAATTACATATTACCTGGTCCTCACATTGCCTTCTTTATTGTGGAGACCTAAGTTTGCGAGCAGTGACACAAGTCACAGAGGTAACTGATTTCCTGAACACTGGAGAAACCAAGAAAAGGGAAGAGTCCTGGATTCCTCACTGCTTCTTAGAGTAAGAATTTTACTTTTATTTCAGCATCCACAAGATCCCTTCAATGAAGGTGACGTCTTATTAATATATCATGTCTCCCGCAGGTATACAATGATTACTCAAAAAAATGAATATTCTATGAAATATAAAATGCAATATGGATTTCATTTAGATAAACTGAAATTAGATTATTTTGGCTGTTGCTCACAAATATAGTTGAGGTATCCAAGAGATGCCAGCAGTGACAAAGTGAAATTTTATATAAAGAATGCTGGAGGATTTATTGATATTAGTCCTTCCCTTAATTTAGAAATTAAACTATAAATTAATCTTGCTTAATCTAGTTTTCCTTGAGAAAGGGTAAACCATTTATTCACTATTCATTTGCCGATTCCTTCACTGACTGAACAAATAATTGCTGAGCATATACTTAGGCCAGACAGAGAAGTTTCATAAGGTTGAAGCTCACCCTGGCATTTCGGCAAGAAAGATACAAATAACTATTTAATTCCAACTAAATACCAGACAGACTATCAGAGAACTGGGAAAACAAATATGAAGAGGTAGAATGTTAACTGGTTTAACCTTAGCCACAGCTCAATAGCATAGGTCTGTTTAAATTTCCTTTTATAAATGAAAATTAAGAAGAGAAGGTATTTAATTTGCTCAATATCTTGTAGCTCATATTTTGAAAGTGCTCATGGCCTAGTGGTTAAGGGACATGGATCCTATGTGACCAAGGACAGGGTCCAAATCTTGCCTCTGGCAGCTTGAAAATTACCCTGGGCTTGTGTTCCTGCAGCCTCCACATCCCAGCAGGACACGGAAATGGAGGAGATGGAACTGGATGGCGCGCTCTTTCTCTGTCTTCGTTTCTGTGTGGTTAGAGCATGTGCACTCCGTGGGGGAGGAAGACCTCTAATCAAGGCCATGTTGCTCCAGAATTCCTATTCTAAAGAACTAAACTCTACTTCCTTAAACATGAATGACCATAGGGATCAGCATATAGTGTAATGATTACATCTTTGGACTCCCATGTAGTCGACCATGGTTCAGGTCCCAGACCAGGTGGCTTAAAACTGATGCCAGGCACATGTGTGTGTGTGCCCAAGATCCTGAGACGAGAATGGAGGAGAAGGGATTATGGTGTGGCCATCTCCCCGGAGGGTGATTCCTTGTTTTCTATCTCTCTGTCTCTCTGGCAAGCACACATGCCCTATAGCAAAAATCTCTCTTAAAAATAAAAAAAAGGAAAGCAACATGAATGAACTTAAGTTTTACCATCAAAGTCTTCCCAGTTTAACAAGAAAATGAGCTATAATAGAAGTTAGTATACACTCTAATAAGAGTTTGTAAGGAAAGTTATAGAAACTCAGATGAGCAGTAATTTCGACAAGCTGCATTAGCACATGCTTGATGATGCTCCTGCTGGGCAGGCTGAGGCTACATAGGAGGCCTGAGTTCAATTCTTGGCCTTCCCTAAAAATCAGGTGCTATGGGGCACACCTGTAGTCCCAGCTGCTCAGGAAGCTGAGACAGAAGAATTACAACATAGTGAGACTGTCTTAAAATTTCTCAAAAGTAATTCTCCAAATAATGACTGGTAGTTGAGCAAGAAAAGCTAAAATAATGATGAACTAACTGAATTGGAAAGATTAAACAAGAAGTTCTCACTCATTCTAAGACATAAACCAAAACATCCAGTTCCGGATACGTTTATGAGATCATTTCTAAACGCCAGGAGTTATATTTGTCTATTTCTCCATGAAATGGAGATCTTATTACTTTGAGATATAAATGTCTATTTTGGGAACAGATAACTTCATAAACTCTTGAAGACTAGAAAAAAAGTATTTGCATTCATTAGATGAATCCTTTATTCACTGTTAACATGTCTCGTTTTCCTCATTCTAACCACAAGTAGTACCTTTCAGTTCCACATACAGTAAAAGATAATTGGGTACTTGGAAATAACATAACCAGAGATGAGAGCCATGAACATTCCATTGTCAGTCTGTCGCATTAATGAAAGTGCAATCATCTTGCTTATTTTAAATATGCTATGTGAGAAAATGAAAAAAGCAATCCAGCCCCCCTGGTATGCACCATTGTTCTTTTTATTGCCAG
Organism: Tupaia belangeri chinensis; assembly: GCF_000334495.1. Classification (NCBI taxonomy): domain Eukaryota; kingdom Metazoa; phylum Chordata; class Mammalia; order Scandentia; family Tupaiidae; genus Tupaia; species Tupaia belangeri. The sequence goes on from NW_006160178.1 coordinate 43,079, forward strand.
GTTATTCTCTAATGCAAAAATCACAGATGTTGACCAAAATTAAAGTAATAGTTCACTCTCATGAAAGCAGTGGTTTACAGATTGCATTGAAATGTGATAACCACGAACATGGCCATCTGCTTTAAGTCCAGCCATTAGTAATGCTACTATTTTTATTTGAACTAAAGCCTTACATTACATAATAAGTCGGTTAAAAAGTTTTTGTTAAAATATTTTTACATTAAATAAGATTGTACCTCATCCTGTCAACCTTAGTCGTTATTCAAAGTGGTTTCAATTAATCTGAGGATGACTAGAATTTTCTAGGAAGTTTCCATAAATAGTTTAAGTTACTACTCTACAAATAGTCTAAATTGCTACCAAGTGACCTTGCTGGTATTAAAATAAATGTTGATTTAAAAACAAACATGGAAATTTCTGTTCTCATGAGGCTCATAGATAATAGATAAATATACATAGAGTCAAACAAAATAATGTCATGTCGTTAAGAGTGATGCAACATGGGATTAGCAGGTGTTGTAGTTGTTAAGGCACTTGACTCCCACATGGTGGACTGTGGTTTGAGTCCTGGTCCAGGTGGCTTGAAAATCATGCTGGGTGCATGTGGGTGCATGATCAAAATCACAGGAGGAGAATGGAGAAGGGATTGTGGTGTGACCATCCCCATGGTGGGTGATTTCTCAGTTTCCTTCTCACTATCTCTCTCCATGAGTGTACATGTCCGGAGAAAAATACCCTTAAAAAATTAAAAAAGAGTGATGCAATAGAGAATAGAGCAGTGATATGACAGGTGGTGAGAGCTGAGTTGATTTGAATGGGTAGATTTAGGCCACTTTAGTTTTGGAAGTCATGAATTAACACTCTGAGAAGGTCATATTTGAGCTAAGTTTCTTGACTGCATACATAATTTATTTTTTATTAGAATATATTTTAGTTCAGGACCAGCAGATAGTGTAATGGTTATGTCATTGTACTCCCATGTAATAAAGCATGGTTTGAGTCCCAGACCTGGTGGCTTAAAACCAAGGCCAGGCATGTGTACATGTGTGTCAAAAGTCCTGAGAGAAGAATAGAGGAGAATAGATTGTGGTGTGGTCATCCTCCCTCGGGGGGTGATTTCTTGTTTTCTGTCTTTCTGTCTCTCTGTGTCTCTCTGGTGAGTGAACATGCACTATAGTAAAAATCTCTCTTAAAAGAAATTTTTTTTTAAAAAAAGAATATATTTTAGTTTGTGCCATGACAAATGAGGGCCAGACTAATGAATAAAACTAGGCCAAACCAACTGAAAACTCTTAATACCACCACTTTGTTCTGACTATGCTCCTTCACATTGGTCTTTTTCTGAATCTTACGGGGAATACAATTCATCCCATAACATTACTGTGCTATCATCTTATCCTAAGAAATTATTCTGTGGTACCAGGGAGCCTTACCTATGATTACTGAAAGGAAGTAAAAAGACAAAATGGCCTGATTAATCTGCATGGTATACTAATTTTTGATACATTGTATTTCGTAGGTAGAGGCTGATATTTTGGCTTGTGATTTATAGATGTTGAAAAGTAAAACTGAAAAATCGATGACAAAAACTGTGAGATGTATCCCTCTTTTTTGTTGTTGTTGTCTTGTTTGCGAGAAAAAGAGAGAGAGAGAGAGAACTCTCCTAGAAATGGGGTCATGGTCATAGCACGATCCATTCATCTCCATTTTTCCACCCTTTGGGAATTTTGAGCACACACATGCATCCAAGCTGTGATTCAAACAGCAGTGGGTCATGTGGGATGTGGGATGTGGGATCTGGATTCCTTAACCACTGCAATATGGGGCGGATCCTGTTGTATCCCTCTTTGATGTCCAATATAACATACATGTTTGTGGAGGCAACAAAATTGATAAATAATCATACAGCTGTGAAAGCCCATCACGGCCATGTCAGCCAGCCACTTGCCTTCAGCTCAAAAGGCTTAGGTACTGATTAGTCAAATGGCAAGGTCCAAGATTGGTACCAGATTCAATGATGTTGACTTCAGCTCACCAACTCTGATCTGGTTGTGCCCACTATGGCAGATTCTACCACAGCACTCCATATGGGATACCATTTCATGGATGCTGTAAGGTGGAAGGCAAAAGGCAGCTCTCTGGGAGAGCAATTATACCAGACATCTTTCATTGAAGAGTCAGTGACGACTCAACTTTACAACAGACATATATACAACAAACAGACTCTTCATCATCTTTTGGCTGTAGTGCTGCTCCAGTATCAATATTTGTGTATATGCAGAATATTTAATTTTTCTAATTTTATTGCACACAAGATCTCTTCCACCTAACCAATCCATTTTATACCAATCATAGGTTCATGCCTAAGGAAATCATTGATCCTGGAAGCAGCTGGTTTGATACAATAGTGAAATACTTTGCTGAAGAATTAGTTACTACCACACCTAGGAAGACTCACTACCCTGAAAACATGAGGAGTTATCTCAGGAGAGAATTTCAGTATATACATTTAACCTGAAGCCCACATATGGCACCATCTTTGTCATAGTAAACAAAAGATGCAGCTATCAATGTTATAATAATCATTATCTTTAGAGATTTTCTTTTCTTTTTGCACTTTGACTTTGGGCTACGTTAGTTTATAGTTAACATTGACCTAGAGGAATGCTTCCAATAAGAACATGGTAATGGTTCTGCTGAATTTGAAATGGAGTTTGGTCTGTCTGTATGATTTATGGTTGACTGAACAAGCTGAGATGGATGATACTGGTCAGAGAATCTTAATTATTCTTGGTAAAAGAGATTGTTGTTAGGCACTGAAGAAATGGAGAATGGCATCTAAATTTTACAGAATGTCCTGGAGTATCTTCCAGTACCTGCTTGCTCAATAGTCCTGACAGATGAATACTACTGAGGCAATAAAGTCCAGATCATTAGGGACTCTACATCTATAGCAATAAAGATATGAGTTATTCGGGACCAGCAGTTGGCGTAATGGCTATGTCACTGAACTCCCATGTAGTCGACTGCAGTTCAAGTCCTGGACCCGGTGGCTTAAACTCACACAGGGCATGTGTGCGTGCATGCCCAAGATCCCAAGAGGAGAATGGAGAAGAAGGGATTGCGGCATGGCCATCTCCCCTGGGGGGTGATTTCTCACTTTCTGTCTCTCTCTGTCTCTCTGGTGAGCACATGCGCCCTATAGCAAAAACCTCTCAAAAAAAAAAAAAAAAAAAGATATGAGTTATTATACAAGTTAAAAAGCAGTGTTAGGGGGACCAGCAGTTGGCATAATGGCTACGTCGCTGAACTCCCATGTAGTCGGTTTGAGTACCGGACCAGGAGGCTTAAACTCATGCCGGGCACATGTGCACGGGTGCCCAAGATCTAGAGAGGGGAATGGAGGAGAAAGGATTGTGGCGTGGCCATGCCCCCTGGGGGATGATTTCTCATTTTCTGTATCTCTTAGTCTTTTTGGCAAGTGCACGTGCCCTATAGCAAAAACCTCTCCAACAACAACAACAAAAAGAAAAAAAGAAGAAGAGCAGTGCTAGGTGAAGTGCTCGTAGAAAGTCAAAAGAATAAAAGCCAGTGAAAGAACCCAGCAATGATTATCAACTTAAACTCATGAATAATTGCAAAAGTAAAGACAGTAGAAGCTGTCCCGGAGGTTTATTGAACCTTCCTTCATTCCCCAGTTGTTTTATCTGAAGAGCATAGTGCTCACAATTTTGAAGTGGAAGGACGACCTATGACTGCATTGCCCTTGCACCGTGGTGATTTGGTAGCTGACGGGCCTTTCTTGTGTCCTCGTTTTCACAGGTTTTTTTTTCCAGCTGACGAGAAGGCAATAGTGGATGTTGTAGATAAAAGAGGATGTGGTATGTAGGCCTCTTGCACTAATTTAATTTTTCTGTTCCCTGAAATTGCTTTAGCTTGACTGGATCAAAAACTGCCTCACTTTCTGCTCTCTGGTACCTGATGACCAATGTGGGGTAGTAACAGAAAAATAAAGGGAGGGAGGTGAGTGAGGTTGGGACATTTATTGCCTGTGCCCTTTTTGAAGGAAGGCTGTATTCTGGAGGTGGGCTTTTTGGCAGGTAACAAGTGATAGAAGGTGGCTCTCTGTGTTCCGCTAACACTTCTTTCCCTCCTCCACTTGCTCCTTCAGACCTCAGGTGGTTAAAGTCCTACACTGTTAATAGTTTCAGTAAGCTACTCTGTTTACATCATCATAAATTGGCCATTTCTTAATTATTTATTTTTATTTTTTTTTGGAGACTTTTTTTTTTTTTTTGCTGTAGGGTATGTGTGCTCGAGAGAGAGACAGAGAGACAGAAAGTGAGAAGTCACCCCCCAGGGGGGATGGCCACACCACAATCACTTCTCCATTCTTCTCTCAGGATCTTGGGCATGCACACACATGTGCCCAACATGAGTTTTAAGCCACCAGGTCCGGGAAGTGAACCGTGGTCGACTACTTGGGAGTCCAGTGACATAGCCATTATACTAACTGCTGGTCCCAATTATTTCTAAAATTAACAAATTTTTTGTTTAATATGACTAACTCAAATATTAAGAACAAAATATGAGGGACCAGTAGATGGGATAATAGCTACATTGCTGGACTCCCATAGGGTCAACCACAGTTTGAGTCCTGGCCCCTATAGCTTAAAACTCATGCCAGGTGGGAGCCTGTGTGCCCGAAATCCTGAGAGGAGACTGGAGAAGAAAGTATTGTGGTGTGGTCACCCCCTGAGGGAGTGATTTCTCTCACTTTGTGTCTCTCTGTCTCCTGCGAGCACACATGCCTTATAGCAAAAATGTATCTCTCTAAAGTAAAATAAAATTAAAATAGAAAAGAATAAAATATGATATGATATATTTTTAAAAGAATTACTTTATTTAACTTTATTTACTTATTTTTTATTTTGACCAGAGAGGGGCAGAAAGAGAGAGAGAGAGAGAGAGAAAGAGAAAGAGAGCAAGCTGCCAGGTCTGGGACTTGAACCGCAGTCAGCCATGTGGTAGTCCAGCGCCCTTAACCACCATGCCACCTGCTGGACCCCTAAAATATGATATTAATAAGATTATATCAAAAATAAGTGGTTATATAGAAATATATCCACATGGTCAACTAGTGCCTTACATAACCTCAAAACAATTGACAATTTTCTCTCATTGGCATAAACTATTTTACTTGGAATCTAAAATAATTACTGCATATTGATGGACAGAATGGTTATAAAAGGACAATGTACGTACAAGAGAACCAGGCAGGGAAAAAAAGTGCCGTTTTGGGGAAAGAAACTTAGCCACTAATGGCATGTTGCCAACCACAAAGCAGATGTTTAACTATAACTGTCAACGAAACATGAACAGAAAAAGAAATAGCATCATGTTATGAAAGTTTTAGTTTAGAAAGTACAAAATCAGAACCCTCGCATAAACAGCAAGATGGAAAAACAAAGGTGTAGTGGAATCAGTCGTCACTATTTGTGTGATGTTTTCTAAAGGCTAGATGATTCCCTTTTTAACTCAAAGTCTATTATGATAAGAGCAAGTTCAAAGTCTGAATTTGATGGTTCACAAGATTTTTGGAAAGTTTAGAATCAAACTTCTGGCAAGCACTGAGCGCAGAGTTCACTGAAGTGGCTAGACTGTATTAACATTTGGAACAAATGTGGATTTTTAATGGAAATGGAATCCAGGAAGCAGTGTACCAGTTTGTAGAGCTTAACAAAAATCACTGATCTAAAAAGACTTGCCTATGAAAATAGCCATTTGCCAGAAAATTAGTATCTTTCACCAGTTTATTCAATAATATGGATAAAATAATCTTTCTCTTATATAAAAAATGTCAGTCCAAAAGTCTCTATGCTCAATTTACACATCATTTCATGAGGAAAATTATCATCTCTTTTCCCCTTGGCTACATAAATGCACATATTTTGCTTCTGTGGATGTCGAATAGTAACTACTAAATGGTCATTCCTTTAAAGGCAAAATTTTATATATTTTTATAATCATGCCAAATTTGCAACAGCAGTTTTATAACTATATAAACTCAGTTATTTGTTGTATTGGTATAATGGTCCTTGCTTCTTTAGCATGTTTTCAACATTTTTTGAGCATTTCCAAAATGAAATAATAATAAAATTAATTTAAGTGTGGAAATTTGTATCCAAAGGCAAAAGCTATATTTTATGTGATAACTTTGGATACTGGAAAAATGAAAGCTTCAGTATACTTTAGTGATTATAACACGCTACAGATTCACAGGTATGATTGCATACTGTTGTTTCTAGCAATAATCAGTACTATACTTACAGTATGGTCCCTAACAGATGGTGGAACAGATAATGCTATCCTCCTATGGCTAAACATTAGATTTTTTTTTAAGTGTAAGAGTGGATTTTCAAAAGAAAAAACAAACTGGCAAGCCTCTCTTCATACATAAACATTTATCTGAGTTTAAATTATCTAGTTAAAATGGGAGTGTAGATTTTTTGTAAAATACTGTTAGCAGTTTTAATGTTTATGTAGCTGTATACTTGACATCTTATGGGGATTTTTCCATTCTATTTAAAAATCTCATTAACGGTGAGAAAAAAGAAACTATAAACCTGGTATTATTTCAATCAACATGTCAAGTTTTTATGTGGGTTATTTAGAGCAGGTATAGAATATATGTGTGTGTGTATGTGTATGCGTGTGTATGTATATATGTATGTATGTATATGAGGTTTTTGCCATAGGTACATGTGCTCACTGTAAAGAGAGACAGAATAAGAGTGGGGCAGGTGAGGCACATTCCAGGGAAGCAGCATTTAAGGCAAAACTAAAATAATCAGCATACAGTAATATATTTTTTTTTTTTGAGAGGTTTTCGCTATAGGGCGCGTGCGCTCGCCAGACAGACAGAGAGAGACATAGAGACAGAAAGCGAGAAATCCCCCCCCAGGGGGGATGGTCACGCCGCAATCCCTTCTCCTCCATTCTCCTCTCGGGATCTTGGGCACGCACGCACACGCGCCCGGCGTGAGATTTAAGCCACCGGGTCCGAGACGCGAACCGCGGTCGACTACGTGGGAGTCCAGCGACATAGCCATTACGCTAACTGCTGGTTCCCAGCATACAGTAATATATTTTTTTTTTTTTTTGGAGAGGTTTTTGCCATAGGTACATGTGCTCACTGTAAAGAGAGACAGAATAAGAGTGGGGCAGGTGAGGCACATTCCAGGGAAGCAGCATTTAAGGCAAAACTAAAATAATCAGCATACAGTAATATATTAAATACAGCAATTTTTATAAAGTAAAAATCAGTACAAAACTCTATAATGAACAAAATATTAATATTTTAAGTAAAGATAATATCTGTGACTTTACTTCTTTGACACAATTTTTTTTCATCTGCTATTTCACTTATCACTTGAGGTGGGCAATCTCTAGAATAGTCCTTTATGATCTGCACATTCTTCACATCCTTTTTAATCCCTTCCTCTGGATTATGGGCTGGTTCTAATGACTTAATTACAACCCATAGGATATGGCAAAGATGATAGAATATCCCTAATGTGATTAAGTTATAGGCAATTGTGACTATAGTCATATTAGCAGACTACAAAAATTACTGCTTTCTGGGACCAGCAGTTAGAATAATGGCTGTGTCGCTGAACACTCATGTAGTCAACTGAGGTTCAAGTCCCGGACCCGGTGGCTTAAACTCACGCTGGGGGTGTGTGCGTGCGTGTCCAAGATCCCGAGAGGAGGGTGTAGGAGAAGGGACTGCGCGTGGCCATCCCACCTAGGGGGTGATTTCTTGTTTTCTATCTCTTTGTCTCTGTCTTTCTGGCGAGTGCACATGCCCTATAGCAAAAACTTCTCTGGAAAGAAAAAAAGAAAAAAAGCTGGAAAAAAATATTGCTTTCTGTGCATGAACATTTTTTTTTTTTGGAAGTCTATTTTAAATTTTTTTCATGAGTAGTAAGACAGACAGTAACTCAGAGTCCTGATATTGCTGTCTACCCTCAGTCTTAGCCAGCTGGGATCCTGGGCTCACGCATGCCCAGTGCACTCTGGGAGGTCCCTCTGATGCCAACGAGCACATGTGGGTTAGTCTCACAGAGTATCAAGTTTTCACTCCAGCCTTTGAAGCTTGATATTTTAGAAGCTCATGAGCCAAGAATTTGAGCGCAGTCTCCAACCAACAATGAAGAAGGAACTGAAGAAGTGGGTCCCACAGTCCTTGAGGACTGAATTTGCTAATAGCCACATGAGCTCAGAGTAGATCCTTTCTTAGTTGAGTGTTCAAATGAAGCTAGCTGAGATTTTGATTGCTACTCTGTAAGAGTTTCAAGAAGAGGACTAAATAAGGCCAAGTCCAAATTACTGACCTACAGAAACTGAGATGATTAACATAATTAACATGATGAACACATGTCTTCCTAAGCACTAAGTTTATGTTCATTTGTTAGGCAAGAATATGTAACTAATACTTTAATACAGATTTAATACCATATCTAATTAGCAATCAGTCTGCGCTTACCAAAAATAGGCATTCAATAATGGGTAATTATTTATGAAGTTATTATACCCATATCATGAAACATTTTCTTCTATTGAAAATAGAAATAATAGGTTTGAATAAAAATACATTTTTTAGGCATCTTCAGCTAATTTTTAGTACGTACTCTAATTATTTTGCATTGCCTTCTGTAGCTTCAATAGAGAACTCTTTACTCTTCCATTGAGCCTGGACAGCTGTAATTTTTGTTATTAAATGTCTTACAGGGTAACACTATGACTGTAATGTTTTCCAAGTCCTCACAGAAACATCAGGAAGGTAATGTGAGCCAGGTCTGGTTTCCAATACTAATCTTAAGGTGATGTGATTAGAGTCTCCCTCCTCCCTGGTTATTGATCTCACTCTTGCCAATGCTCTCTGCACCAGAAATAGCATAATACCTATTGGCCATTTCCCTGTCACTTTGGCTGTCTTCTTCTGCTAGTTAAGCCATTCACACATGAATCATATTAATCATCTAAATTCCACTGATATTATCTGTCAGATGCCACAGAATTTTCACTAGCTCAAAACTTAGATGAACTGGCAACCAGCCCAGCATACAAAAAATATCAGGGCCTCCATTCCCATCATAGTCTAAATCCAGAAAACTTTTTTATGTATTTTTTCATGGGGGTAGGGTCTTGTTTTTAAATCAATTTAACCACTGTTATAATTTTACTACAAGATCAAAAGTGCTCACAAAAGTATCCAAAAGATGCTTGAAAAGAATTTTTACAATTTTTAAGGTGTACTTCCTGGTCCCTTAACAACATGGTGACTATCTGATTGTAAGAACTAAGTCAAAGAAGACAAGAACAATTTTACTTGTAAAACTTGTATTCTCGATTCACTATATTCTCTTTATTATTGGGGTTATCTAGCTCCTCTGACAGCACATACCATGGTACATTCCTCTTTGGCAGTTTCACATCATCAAATGAGGGAATTCAGAGGGATTCGTGCTAATAGCCAAGGGCAAGTTGAATGTCCCATCTTTGTCTTAATCTATATTTTGTAGACAGTATTGCAGGAAGTTGGAGAAATGGTCATGTCAAGTCTCCCTGGTAGCATTTGGAAAATAGACTAGAGAAAAAGAGCCAAGACAAACAAAATTAAATGTAATTATGACAGTGAAATGTTGAAAAAAAAGTGTTCCCCATCATCTGCAACTTTTTTCCAATTAAAATGACTAGTTAGGACTGCTCACATGACCTGATGGTTGAGGAAGGTGAATCCCATATGGTCAAATATGTTGTCTGAGTCCAAGACTTGGAAACTTGAAAATATATTGGGTGTATGTGTGCTCAAGGTCCCAACAGGATGTTAAAATGGAGGTGAAGGGATTGTGGTGTGATCATGCCCTATTAGGGAGATAGAGTTTTTCCCTCACCCTCCCACTTTCTCTGTTTCTATCTGGTGAGCCTATACACTCTCTAGCAACAACAACAAAATTATAAGTTGAACCAAAAATATCAATATATAGAAGTGAATCTTCAAAAAGTTTATTGAAAATGTGTATTAGGAAAACTTTTTGAAATATTCTTATATTTATTGTATTTCATATTGCTAGGTTAAGGAGGAAACTATAAAAAAATTAAAAATACTCTTTCAATACTGATAATATTATAAAGTTTGTAGTCATATTTATTATATTTATGTTGCCCATAGTTTGATTACCTTTGCCAAAACACTTTAGTCAACAAGTACAGATGATGTAATGGTTATGTCCCTGGACTCCCCCAGAGTTGACTGTGGTTCGACTTCCAGACCCGGTGGCTTAAAAACCACACCAGACACAAGTGCCTGCATGCCTAAAATCCCCAAAAAGAGAATAGAGGAGAAGGAATTGTGGTGTAGCCATCTCTCAGGGGAGTGATTTCTTACTTTCTGTCTCTCTGTCTCTCTGGAAAGCACATGTACCCTATAGCAAAAATCTCTATAAAAAATAAAGAAAGAAAAAGAAAGAAAGGAAGAGGAGAAAGAAAAAGAAAGAGAGAATGAGACATAAAGAAAGAAAGAAAAGTTCTGGAAGCAGGGAAGTACAAGATCAAGGTGTTAGCAGATACCAGTACCTGATAAGGTCCAGCTTTGTCATAGATGGTAATTTCATTATGGCCACACATGGTAGAAAGGGAAAGGAAGAGCCATTCTGTGTTATGCCAGTTAAGGTGTCGGGATCCCACCTGGATGACTGTGGTTCGAGTCCTGGATCTGGCAACTTAAAAAAACATTCTGGGCATGTGTGCGTGCATGCCAGAATTCCCAAAAAAGGAAGAAATGAAGGAGAAGGAATTGCAGTGATTGTAGTGTGACTGTTCCCCATGAGTGGTGCTTTCTCACTTTCTTTTTATAGTTCTTAGGAGTGCAGGGATCCTCTGGTGAATTGATATAAAACAAAACAAAACAAACAAAACAAAACAAAACAAAAAGCAAGAAAGGGAGGCTCTAGGTCCTCTTTTTTATTAAGTATTATTTATTCATTCCATGAGTTAGTGAAAAAAATACAAAGAGATATACAGCAACCCCTATAGGATCTTAATACTGCAATCCACCCCAGAATCAGACAACCCAGATTAGAGGCACCACCTGTTTAGAATACTCAGGCTGATCAGATGTGAGCCATCAACCTTGCTGTGTGGATCACCCTTGCAGAGCATTATGTTTTATTTTTGCACCAAAGTCTGCTCCCTGAGCCCCCTTTTACAAGATCACTAACCATATTCATTGGAGGTGGCAACCCTAAGGAACCACCTCCTATTACCATCACATTGGGTGTTAGGGTTTTAACATATGACCTTTATAGGTCCACAAACATTCAGGCTGTAGCATAACCTATACTAACATCTAGGGCTTTAGTCTAGAGCAATAAAAAATTCTGGAACCTAATACAGGGGTTATCCAAACATGAATGGAAACTAGATACGATATTTACACATACATGAGATTACACATTCTAAACCATACTGACAGTGAAACATTATGAAATATTTTTTCTTGCACATTTAACAGTTCAAACTAATTCACATGTACTAAATTCATCATGGCAACAACTCCATAAGGCAAGTAGGATGGTATTCTCACTTTTCTGATGAAAAAAATTAAAGCATCAGGAGGATAAGTCACACTACCAAAGTCACTAAACTAAAATTCAAAAAAGTCAAACTACTGAACATGCATTCTTAAACATGGCTTTATGTTACCTTCTCCAAAAACTTGGTAGGCGGGTCAGTGATTCCCCAGTAAGAATCAGATACTAGAGACAGTAATCATATTTTTATTATACATAAACTATAGATTTACACACATACAGAAAATTATCTTATGAAGGATTAGCAGGAACACTGTATCAACTGATCAGAAAAACACTATTTTATTAAGAACTTTCCAAATAAAAAAAAAATACAGTTAGTAGTCATCTTACAAAATAAAGGAGGAAAGGATGCAAAAAGACTGGTGAACAAAGACATCAGTTCTCCAGACATTAATAATTTTCCTATCTGTATTAATTTTAAAACTCTATTTCTAAAGTGGTGTGATATTGTTATGAGACATTTTGTATGGTCTGTGTTACTTAACTTTTTAAAAGATTTTTCTATTTCTTACAATCTGTATCTTAGCCAAGATATTTTTTAGAATTTTTATATCTAAATTAGCATGAAAAAGGTTTTACAAAATTAAGTATAATTTTTTATATACTCTTAGAAGAATATTTTCATACTTACATACATTTAGTTCAGATACCACAAAGGAAATTAATGAATTATGAAAGCTGGTGAAATAAGAATTGGATGTGCCTTTAATAAAGAAATAGTAGTGAAAACAATGTTTTTTATCCTCTCTCTACCAAATTGGTTACCATTTTAACTGTGACTCTTATCAGATTTTGATTTATCTCTTTATCCATTCTTGTACCTAATGGAGAACAAATCACTTATTACTCATGAAAGACACTAACTACCTAGTGTTGCAGAAAAAGAGAATATTACAATTTACATTTAAATGAGATTTGAAATGTTAATGAACAGATCTAGTATTCTAATTATCTCTACAAATACGTTAAATTAAGGTGAACTTTTGTAGATGGATCGTTCCTTGTGTCTTAATCTACAGTGCCCTATAGAGTTGCTCGAGAGCATATTAAGCACAGAGTACACATATTAGATACACTTATTGTTATAGTGTAAATTAGACAGTCAAATAGCTATGATTGCTGTTAATAAACATATCATTTTCCTATGACAAATAATCATAAATTACATATTTTTTAATTACCAAATTGTTATATGACAATAGTGTTGAATTATGAATTTATTCATTTATTTTTTTGGGGAAAAGGGAGCCAAGACTGGCTAAATATATAGGCATTTTTGATAAAATATTTTTATATGAAAACACTAGTATTTCTTTCTTACCTTCACACCATTCTTTCTGTAACACATGAATGTGTCTGTAAGTGTTAAGTAACACTAAAATGAATAATGTGATACAGGATTTTTAAAATTTATCTACTGTGCTTTGGGCTACTTATGAACTTTTGTTCAATGTCAAACCTTCTACTTAATTAAATGTAGTGACTCTGAAGCAAACAGGGTGAAAACTCATCTTTTCCTCTACCCCTGTTTACATATTGCACTGTAGAAGAAGAGGCTGTGTTCTCCCTCCTTTACACAATTTGATGAAGCATCCCAGATATCAGCACGAGTCCAGGATATAAGAGCCCATGTAAGGACTGGAGGAGATAGGCCATCAGTACTGAAGAGGAGTAAACAATACTTTTTTATAGAAATCATATACGTAATGGAACCCACACACAACACATAGGTGACCACATAGTGATGGTGGCAGACACAAGAGCTTAAGCCATCACGTTGTCACCCTTATTGCGAGCTTTACATGAGCTAGGGGAGTACAGGCAGTATATTAAAGATGATGCAACAGTGCCCAGCACTGTACAATTCCACTTTCCAGTGTTTTGTCTCATATGGAGGCTTAGGGATAGCTTCTTTATGAAAAGAGAAAACAGGCACCATTAGTGCTAGATTTGTATTTTAAATTAGTGCAAAGAAGGAATAGGCAGATGATCTACAAGCATAAATCTGCTCCTGATGTTGCAAATTTTCATCCAAAGCATGATGATGCCCTTACTCAGCTGTGGCCACTATCACAAATAACATAAACTGGGGCATTTGAACAATAGAGATTTACTTCTCACAGTTTGGGAAGCTGGGAGTATGAGATCAGGGTGACATCATGGTTTGGTCCTTGCTGAGATTCCATTGAGCGGTCCATTCTCTTGTGGCATTCTTATGAGATAGAGACAGAGACAAAGAGAATCAGAGAAATTAGTCACACTCTCTGGTCTCTAGTTATGAAGGTTCTAATCCCATTATGAGCATCCTACCCTCATGATCCCATATAAACCTAACTACTTCACAGGTATCCACTTCCAAATGCAATTATTTTGGGGATTAACATGTAACATATAACTTTGGCAGGCGGACAGACAACCGTAACTAAACCACCAACCTCCCACCATTCCCTAAAATTCAAAAGTCACACATCTTACGGGACCAACAGTGAGTGTAATGGCTATGTCGCTGAACTCCCACGTAGTTGACCACGGTTTGAGTCCCAGACCCAGTGGCTTAAACTCATGCCAGGTGCGTGTGTGTGAGTACCCAAGATCCCAAGAGCCAGAATAAAGGAGAATGAATTGCGGCCTGGCCATCCGCCCTGGGGGGTGATTTCTTGCTTCCTGTCTCTCTGTCTCTCTCTGTCTTTCTGGCAAGCACACAAGCCCTATAGCAAAAAAAGAAAAACAAATAAAGAAAACCTCTCCTACAACAACAAAAAAAGAAGTCACACATCTTAACCCGTATCTGCCACAATTATGGCAATTTCAGGTATTTATCTTATATGCTGTATCATCACTTTATTTATTATAAAGTAAATACACACACACACACACACACACACACACATATGACTATTGGAAAGATGTTTCTTAGGTTAGTAGTAAGGAAAAGACCAAACAAGAATGTAATATTTTGCCCCAACTCTATCTTTAGTATGAGCATATTCTAAAAACAGGGCAAAACACACCCAAACGAGTTAACTTTCCAATATTTACACTCAATTTATCATTATATTTCAATTAATAAATAAATAAAAATCTCACACAAATTATATTGTAGAAACAGTAGATGGCATGAAGGTTAAGATGGGTGATCTCACATGTCCCACTATGCAGTTTGGTCCTGGACCTGGCAGTTTGAAAAACACTCTGCGCAGAACCCTCTCTTTCTCTATCTGTCTCTAGCAAGCATGCACAGCCTATAGCAAACTTTTAAAATTCAGCCAAAGGCAATTTCATTTCCTACTCCTTGCATGCTGAGACACTGGGATTTATTGAGAGAAAAGCCATGTTTAGCAATAGTTAATGGACTTGAATAAGGTTTGTCACAGGAAGATCTGCTAACGAGTTAAGACAAAGCTTGATTTTTCACACTAAGAAACTTAAAGAACAGAGAATGACAAAACATACATACACACACACACATATATAACATATATATATATACATATATCAGAGAGAGAGAGAGAGAGAGAGACTCCTAATTAGAAAGGTATAAGAAGTTATTATGATCACTATCTTACTTCTATTTTCTTCTGGTCTCAGTTAAGCCATGATACCTAACTTCTGTATTAGATTGAAGTTATTAAGTTATTATAATAAATCCCTCCCTGGATAGCCCTGTTCATCTTAGTCATAGAGTCCTAAGATTGAACAACAAGACTCAACAGAGCATACTCATAGAACTTTCATAAAGGCAAAGGATGCAGATTGAGAAAAAGTATAGATAAGTAGTGACTACAGAGACTCCCAGAACTATGCCCCAGGATGTGCTAATCCAGACTGTAACCACCAACAGATGTACAAGAACTCTTAGCTTCCCAGAAGCTAAAGTAAAATGTTCAAGTGGTATCTTTTTAGACTCTCCAGTACAAAACTGAGCCCTGTTCTGTAAACCTTGACACAAGTTATCAATCAATACATACCTAAATAAGATAAAGAAATGACTCTGGGTGTCACCAGGATAATTTAAAACCTTAATTTGAAAACTCGTCTCATTCTTACTTGGTTAACAGAAACTACCAGTTTTTCAGACATGAGCTGGAAATAATCACAGAGTTTATCTAGTCCAGCTATATGATAGCTTGATCTTATACACAATCTAACACAAATGGTTGAATAAAATATGTGGAATATATGAGTATTTGTTATTACCTTGTTCCCCAAATATTTCATGTTTATGTCAAACAATATTTTGATGCAGTTAAAGTTTTGAAAATGTGTATAATCATGGGAATGGAACAGCAACTCTTAAATTACTGCAGATACATGCCAGAATTGAATAGTTAAGTACAGAGATGTCAAGAGGGATCATTGTTGAAGAAAGAGACTACTAATGACAGGAAAGCTTTGGAACTCACATTTTGCTTAATGTAGATTCAGAAAATTTACATGTAGAAATACTTACAAATACTCTACTAACTCTTTCACAAATAAATTTATTTGAAAGAGTTAGTAGAGGTCCATAGAGTTCTCTTTCTGTCAGCTCAATGAGCTTAGAAGTAGGCACATGTACAGCCACAAACGATATGAAAAAAATGCTCAACATCCTTCACCATAAGAGAGATGCAAATCAAAACTACAATACAACCTAACCCTAGTCAGAATAGAGAAGATTAAAAAAACAAGAAATGATAAGTGCTGGTGGGGATGTGGTTAAAGGGAAGCATTCTTATATCATTGGTGGGAATGCAAATTGGTACAACCACTGTGGAGAACAATATGGAGACTCCTCAAAGACCTTCAAATAGAGCTATCATATAATCCAGGAATTCCTCTTATTGGATATCCACCCAAAGAACAGGAGAATGCTCAGGTGCAAAAGAGCTTGGACAACTGTATTTATTGCGGCATTATTCACGATTGCTAAGATATGGAACCCACCCAAATGTCCACAAACAGATGAATGGATTGAAAAAAGGTGGCACATATACTCCATGGAATACTATTCAGCAACCAAAAAACAAAAACCAACAAAACCAAACAAACAAACAAAACAACAACAAAACCAAGACCCTGACATTTGATATAAAGGGGAGCAACAGGGAAGATTTATTGCTGAGCAAAGTAAGTCAGGCTTGAAACAGAGACATTGTATGTCTCCACTTAACATATACAGACTCTCTATATTCTATGGTAGGGACTGAAAGACTGGAGAACATAAAAACATTGAAAATTGCTGTGGACACTGGGGACAAAGTGGAAGGAGAGTGGGAGAGGGAAAAGTTCCAGAAGGGAAATATGGGAAAAATGGAGAAATAAGTCATTTATGGGACACAGATATGGTTTGTTGCCTGTTCATGATATCGTGCATAGTATTCTCAACTTGCCTGGTGTGTTACATAAATCATGCTGGGTAAAGTCTCTTTACAATCTAAATGATGTATAGAGACTGAATGTATAAATAATAATAATAATAATAATAATAATAATAATAATGAAAGTAGGCACATTTCCGAAGCTCTGAAGACATCTAATACTCAGATCTTGATTTCTAACATTATTCCCCATTATTAGAGGAAACCAGTTCTCATTGAAAAATGGCTCATTTTAAGTCTGGCACAGTTTCTATGCTCACGGAGCCTGGAGCATCTCTCGCAGTGCTAGAGAGGAAGACTTTAAAACATGAACACACACACACATACACACACACACACACACACACACACAAATGATGTATTATGTCAGAGAGCCAAAATACTTAACTGAGAGAACTCTCAAAGGCAAAATCTGGAACAATTTGAACATAAAAATGGATCATTATAATTTATAATAATGAAAATAGATTATATTATACATATAAAATATGTTGTATTATAAATTTATATTATTCCTTCATTTGGGGGAGCTAGCATTGATTTTCTATAATTTTTGCCTAATGAGGAGTGTTTACCTATTAGGAAATACCAGAAACTTGGGCCAGCCCCATAGTACAGTGGTTAAGCCTTGTGTGTAGAGAGCCGGATTCGTCATGGCCAATCAAGGTTTAAATCTTGCCCCAGTGGCTTGAGAAACATGTTATATACGTGTGTGTGTGTGGCCAAATTTCTGAGCAATGAAGAAATGGAGGGAAAAATGTTGAAGCATGACTATACCCTACTGGAGGCTGAGCTTGCTCTCTCTCTCTGGCAAGTGCATACACACTCTCCATTAGGAAGTGAAGAAAGGAAGAAGAAAGGAAGGAAGGAAGGAAGGAAGGAAGGAAGGAAGGAAGGAAGGAAGGAAGGAGGGAGGGAGGGAAGGAAGGAGGGAAGGAAGGAAGGAAGGGTCAAAATCCCAACCCAAAGTGTTCTTATGGCCTCCACTGAATAGACTCTGTTTTTTCCCTTTTTAATTATTTCCTCCTCCTTAAAAATCTTACCTAACTTTATGATAGTTATAATAGTTACTTCTTGCCAAGGGAAGGCTAAAAGCATCACCCAAGCCCTGTGTTTTCTAAATCGAATGTTAGAGTATGACCACAGCCTAGAGGTTGATGAGACACACTGTTTTCCTCTTTCTTTAGTTCCATTAATTTACATTCTCTCTCTCTTTCTCTCTCATCTACAAAGTAAAACAAAGCTTTCAGAACATTTATTCAAAATTAGGGAAACCAATGAGGTTATGGCTATATCTGTGTTTGTTTGTGTTTCCTTTTTTTCCCCCACTACATTTATAGCTTTTTTTTTTTAATAAAACTTTCATTTCATTGTCCATAATAGAACAAATAAATGTGAAGGAGTTAGGCTATGTCTCAGTTACAATAGGCTTGTGTAATCCAAGACACTGTTACAGGGATCATTGCAATATTAAAATTTAGATAGAATGGTAATGAAAAAGATGCATTGGACATACACAAGCAACTAATATCATTCATTTTAAAGTTATTTTTTATGGCAAAACATAGTTCAGCTATAATGCACTTGAGTATGCATAAAAAGACAACGAAAAAAGGTATTGGGCAACGCTTCTGTCAAGGCAAAAGTGGTGCATTGTATATATATTTGATTGCACAGCTACATTTTCAAAAGTATTTTCAATATAAAATCTCATTGACTTCAATTAGAATTTGCAATCCAAGTACACCATATGGCTTTGCTTAAAAGCAGTGAGACTATTAAATTTAATTACTTTTATATGCGTCTCGCATGGTAAAGGTGCTTGTTAAAGGAGCAGCACTATACGAGAATTATTTCTGGTAAAAATTGAAAACTAAGAAGATGGCTACCGTCTGGTGGTTACTAATTGACAGTCAATTCCACAAGAATAGTAATTTTCAGTAATACTAAAAAATAGCATGCAGAGAACAATGTCACTTTGCTAATTTTATTGCTGCTTTATATAGCAATATTTAAATAGAATGTGAATTAACACTAGTGCTCTGAAAGCCAAGTATTTGTTCTGCCTAGAGGACTTATCTTCTCATTTTCCCATGATTTTGTATATATGTATAAACCTGGATATACAAATGTATATATTATCCTATATAAATAATATAGGAGACAATATTAAGAATAATGCAATTTTTTCCTTCATCTTGTTTCATTAATACTGGTAATTCAATTTTTTGAGTCAGGCATACAATATAATGGACAGAAATCGGTTGCCTTTCACTGTGCTAGAACAGTTCGACCTTCTTTAGGGAGTATTAGTCTATGGCAAATTGTACAGCAGACATCATTTTCAAATGTAATCTTATACTAGCTCCAGGTAATTTTCCCATGTGGTGTTTGAACTTTATCCACTAATTGCCACATCATTCAAATTTATTTTTAAAAGAAGCTGTAAATGCAATATGAAATAAATTCTTCAAATTTTAAAAGATGAAAAAAATGACAGTAAGTGATTTTTAAGAAAAAAATAGCAGGTTGAATATGTCTCAGGGGCTGTCTATGTGTTTTTTTTTTTCTTTTTAAAGCATACTTGCATTATATCAGCAAACATCTATAAGTTAATCCAAAAATCTGCCTCTTTTAGAAAAGTGATTAAAGTCATAAGTAGCAAAAATCCTAAGTAATGAAAACTCCGGTAACTTTTTCTTAAAAAAAAAAAATAAATTACAAACAATGAACAAAACAGGTCAGTAAAAAAAATATATGCATCATAAAAACTTACAAAAAGTTGACAAGACTTCATCAGAAAATGCACACAATATGTAAAAGTAATATACCTTCTTTATCTTAATAATAAACCATTTTTTTCTGGTCTAGACTTTCTTTAAAACATGGATATTCCTAGCCAAAAGTTGTTGACTAAATAAATATGATTATATCTAATATAGGATATCATTAAAACATGCCATAAGTGTTTATAAAAATTATTTTATTATTATTATTATTTTTTGAATTTGCTGTAGGTCATGTGCACTTACCAGAGAGAGACAGAAAAAGAGAAAGGGAACAGAGAAAACAAGCCATTAAGTCTGGGACTCTAATTACAGTTGACTACAGGGGACTCCAGCACCTTAATCACCAAGCCACATGCTGGCCCTGCAATAAGTATTCTTAAAACTCAAGCCCAGGCTCTGTGGTATAGTTGGTTGTGTACTGAACTGCCCTGCTAAAAGCCACGTGACTAGGTGCAGGTTTACATCCCCAGACTAGTGGACATGAAACATACTAGGTGCATGTGTACGTGTGCCCAAGATCCTAACTAGCTGGAAGGCTGGGAGAAGGGGGTGGGTGGTGTAGCCAGATCCTGTAAAAGGTCCTTCTTTCCTCACATCCATATGTGCTCTATCTGAATAAAATAACTAAACTTTAAAAAATATATTTTAAATATCACCATAAGTTTAATTGTTGGAAAATCACAAAAGGTACATTTCACCTACCAAAGCAGGTATTTCATGAAGTATTATACATGTGATGATGATTGTAGAAACTGATAAATTCAATGGAACAGAGACCTACTGTTTTGTACAAGCAAAAGAAGAGCCTTCTTCTTGATTCCAAACCCACGGGAAAAAAAAGAAAGTGAGTTCTTCCACCTTCAGGTCAGGCTTAGTTTAGTTTTAAGATGAGAGGCAGAAAGACAGTAGGATTTTTTGTTTTCGATTCTTGTTTTTTGTTTGTCTGTTTGTGGTTTGTAATTTTGTCTTTTTGATTTTTTGTTTGTTTGTTTCGCTTTTTTACTGATGCAAGTGATCCTGGGGCTCTGAAAAATAAATGTTTAAAGGGTACAGGAACAGCCACATCTGTCATCTGTCTAACGTAGTTGCTGGGTTCTACATTTTCTTCCTGTGTGAATCTAGCTGAATACTAGAGGAATCTGCCTCATGATACTCGTAATGGAACCACGGGCCTATGCAAGTTTCAATACCTTGTCCACAAATGGAAGGAGAGCGGGAGAGGAGAAGAGTGTAGGAGAGAAAATTTGGGGACAAAAATTGAAAGGTAAGTAAATTGTGGGACACAGATATGGTTTATTACATGTTGATGATGACGTGTGTAGTATTCTTAACTGGACTCTGAGCGTATGTCATGCTGGGCAAAGTCTCTTTACAATCTAAATGATGTATAGTGATTTAATGAATAATAATAATAATAATAATAGAAAAAAAAAAGAAATAGCTATTCTTCCTCCAAGTTGGTACTTTCTCCATAGAGCCAAAAAGCAGCCTGAGCTGCCATGATTATTAGGAGAGCTTTTTCAAAATTATTGTCAGAAGAGCAAAAAGGGTTATTTACAATAAGGAAATACATACAAGCAACCATGTCTCTGTAGGGGCTCCCGCTTAATATATTAGAAAATAAATCTACATAAAATTGCTGATCATTAGAGGGGCTCCAATAGTGTGAAGAAAAATTAAATATAAAAAAATCCTGAAGGATAAAAAGATTTTGAGATGGTAGCATGTATTTTAAATAAATAAAATTAATACTCTCAAAATGACTGACAGTATTACCTCATATAAAACTGAGACTAATCAGGCTGTTATGAAAAAGAACAAGATAAATTATATTTGTTAAAAACTGAAATCTATGGTAGAAAAAGAAATACAAAAGGAAAATTAAATGGAGAATTGGACATTTAAATAATAATTTTTGAACCAAGAAAATCAAAGTGGCACATTTTTAAATGTTAGTAGTGTCAGTCAAGTATTATTATAGTATTTTTGAAAATTACTCAGAAAATAGTTTTCTCCAGTAAGGAAAATAGCTTGTAATCATCAATACAATGGAGTGGGAATAAAACTAAGTACTGCATAATGAATGTATATAATCTTGTTTTTTTTAAATTACTTTTTAAATTTATATCTAATTACCGTACATCTTTACAGTGTATGATATCATTTTTCCAAGCTTGAATACAGTGTATATTAGGTAAGTCAAAGACGTTACTACAAACATTATCCTCAGCAGAAAACTTTTCTTTTTTTCTTTTTTGGAAAGGTTTTTGCTGTAGGGTGCATGTTCTCACCAGACAGACAGAGAGAGACAGAGAAACAGAAAGTGAGAAATTACCTCCCAAGGGGAATGGCCACGCCACAATCCTTTCTCTTCCGTTCTCCTCTTGGGATCTTGGGCACACACGCACACGACCCGGCATGAGTTTTAAGCCACCAGGTCTGGGACGCGAACCACGGTCGACTACATGGGAGTCCAGTGACATAGCCATTATGCTAACTGCTGGTCCCAGCAGCAGATAACTTTTCATTTTGAGGTCTATAAAATGTGTTTGGGTTTTCCTTGATCCCATCTCTCCCACCCCCTACTGTCTACTCCTGATTACCCACCTCCATATGGTCTCTAGTATCTAAGCCCTCCCTGCTATTGCACCTTCCACTCTTTTGGTTTCTGTTATAGAGCCCCAACATCTGGTATATATTGAGTGGGAACATACTTTTATTTATAATCAGACTTGGTTTATGTAGTATTAAATGTTCTATATTGGAACACTTTGCATCAAATGTCAGTTCCATTTTTTTTTATGGCTGAGTAGTATTCCATAGAGTACATGTGCTACATTTTTTCACTCTACTCATCTGTTTGTTCTTGGACATTTGGGTTGAGTCCTTGTCATGACTTGAATTGCAAATCCCAAACCCTTAAGATGTTCAGAGTTTATTTTCCTTGTCATTAGGTAACCATCTATTTATATATCCACAAAATATTGAGCCCCACACATAGTCTAGGA
Source organism: Tupaia belangeri chinensis (assembly GCF_000334495.1). Lineage (NCBI taxonomy): Eukaryota > Metazoa > Chordata > Mammalia > Scandentia > Tupaiidae > Tupaia > Tupaia belangeri. The sequence continues at coordinate 65,896 of NW_006160178.1, forward strand.
CAGCCATAGATAGGTTGTTCTGATGAACTATGAATGATATGATAGAAAGACTTCATTGAGAGGAAACTCAAGGTTGTCACATTTTTGACTACACATGTCTAGGAATTATGGAGTTTCTTTTAAAAAGTGCATTTGTCTTTCAATATCAATGCTCTTAGATGTATAAACATGTCTGTTGTTTTCCTTCTTTGCCAGAAAAAAAAAATTGAATTAGATAAGAGAATTTTCAAACACCTAGAAAAAATATCAAAATTTTAATAATTTTCCTCCTTTTGCCATCTTTCTTAAAGTTCCACAAATTCATTCTTTATCTTAGTGATTAGTAAAATGAATTAAGTCCCAATGAAAGTTTATGTATATTTTTCCTATTTGTAGAAACTTGATCACTAAGTAGCTTTGTCATTTTGCTCACTTTTAAAATAAGATAACTAACCATTTGTTTTCTCTTTTTGAACACATATAGATCCCTGTTTAAATAAACCCAAGTTCATTGGAAACCCCCTGATGTGCCAAGATATGTTAGAGATTAGCACCATATTTTTGGTTTTGAGTTGAGGGTTTGTGCTTTGGGATTTTTATCGTTATATAGCAACCCAGGTTGTTCAAAGTATTCTGTGACATCAGTCTTAGAATGACTTTTATATCTTTGGCAAGGTGAATAGATTGAACAGCAGAATTAATTGTCTTATCATTAAACCATTTGCCAGCCAGGCGTAGATTTTCCCCCTGATTTTTTCAAGATATTAAACTCAATCTCATTATGTTATAAATCTATTTCAAGGTATGCTGTATTCAATATTATATACTCCCAATTATTTGACATGTGATTCCTTGTCATTTTCTAAAATTGTACTATATTTTCTTCTCTTGAAAGTTCTTGAATTCCACTTCTTCCTATTATGTTACATCCTAAAATTTAATGCAATATGTCTTACTAAATATAATATCTTCAATAATATGATAGATACTGCAATAACTCAATCACATTAAAGAAGAATCAGGAAGGCATGGCATTATTTTGGAATCAAAGAATGACTTGGTAAAGTATGTATCCAGAAACAGACATGTTGAATCATTTGACTAAAACTTAGATACTACAAAAACTTGCATGAAAGAATCTTAAGAATATAGAGGGTTATTTATTGTGGCTAAACTCTTTTCTCAAGTTCATATAACTAATACAATAAATAACTAAGTAGGAATATTTAATTTGCACTTATAAATTGCTCAATAAATTATCTTTGATATCAAAATATTTTAAAGTATTGCTAATTTTACAACTATCCCGCCTATATTAGTGTAGTTTTAATATTCATATATTGCACAATCATATACACACTTATATATAAAGAAATATGGACCATGAGAACTTAACGATATTGAGGGAACAGCAGTTAGTGCAATGGCTATGTTGCTGGACTCCCATGTAATTGACCCAGTGGTTTAAACTCACGCTGGGTGCGTGTGCATGCGTGCCCAAGATCCCAAGAGGAGAATGGTGGGGAAGGGATTGCAGTGTGGCCATCCCCCCTAGGGGGTGATTTCTTGCTTTTTGTCTCTCTGTCTCTGTCTTTCTGGTGAGCACACATGCCCTATAGCAAAACCTTTCAAAAAAAAAAAAAAGAAGAAGAGCGCATGATATTGATACATTTTTTTTCCTGTGAAATATTGATGGTCCCCTCTAGGATCTGAGTATATATCTCTGTGTATCATATTTGCAGACTTACATTGGAATGGTTACTGTTCTTGTCTTCCAACAATGATTTGCTAGGCCTAGGACATGCATTTTCTAATTAATTGCTCTTGTTCATTCAACAAACCTTCATAATCCCTTTTTTGCAAGTGTGACAGATATTAGCATACTATACAAATTATGTAAAGCAAGAGATATAATAGCTAAGTTAATTTTTGAAAGTCAAACAGCAAAATTTCACCCCAAATTTCTCTAAGCATAGCAAAATTATTTGGTAGAATTTCTAACTGCATCATTATCATTTTTTGTTTAAATTTATTTATTTATATTTATTCACTGTACATCATTACAGCATACAAAATGAGATTTTCCTTCCAGAATACACTGTATATCCATCATTATCTTGTATGAATATAAACATATTTATCCTACATAGTATATTATCAGTTTCAAAATTATGTTTGCATTTTTTATTATTTAAATAATGTCAAAATCACTAATTTTCTCAAACATTGTCACAAGGCAGACATTAAATATTGGCTATGTGTTCTACATCAGTAAAAGGGTTTTAAAGAGCCAGAACTACTGTTGGGAAGACTTCTACATTAGAAAAGATGTGAAATTTACAGAAGAGAGAACAGATTCAAGGTATGTCTACTAAAGTTTAAATTTTACTATCAAATGAGCCCTATGCCGAGGAAGTGGTAAAATCATATGTAGAGGAATAGTGCAAACATGTACATGTGGTTTGGCTGGGTGGAGCAATGTAGTCGACTGAGCTTCCAAAGATGTGATCTCAACAGAAATTGCCTCCTTTAGTACATAATACTTGACAGCAATAGTTCTCAATGCACACTGTGGTATGTGATAATGAACCTCAAATGTATATCCATAACTTAATACCTGGACACTGTAAATTTTACCTCATATCAAAAAGGTTTTAGTGACTAAATTGAGGTTGTGATATGAGGAGATTATCCTGGACTATCTTGGTGGATTTTATAATTAATTACAAATGTCCTTAAAAGAGAACAGAAAAATGGAGACAATACACACAGAAGAGGTAAAGGTAACACAAGCAGAGATTAGAGTGCTCATGGCCATAAACGAAGGAATGCCAGCAGCCTCCAGGACTATAAGAGGCAAGGAATGTATTTTCTCTGGAGGGAGCATAGTCTTGCTGATACCTTGATTTTGAACATCTGTCTCCAAGAATGATGAGAAAATGGATTTGTTTTGTTTGAAGGCACCAAACAAGTTATGACACCAAGGTTGTCATGATTTGCTAAAACAGATGCCAAGAATTACCACTTGTCATCGTGTTCTGTAGATGCTGTTTGATGATGGAGAAGATGATATCTTCCCGTAGTGTAGAATATAGTCAGGGAGGAGAAGTAGGCATTGGGAATAGTCTCGTTATGTAGTAAAAGGAAATTATGTGATGGAGAACATGATATCTATCTTCCCGTAGTGTAGAATATAGTCAGGGAGGAGAAGTAGGCATTGGGAATAGTCTCGTTATGTAGTAAAAGGAAATTATGTTAATATACTGATTGGGGATGTGTAAATACAGACAAATTTTTTTGACTATAATTTAATAAAGCAATAATTTCTTAATACAGTTTAATTATGCATTGGCGCAGTCTCTACATGAGCGTAGGCAGGTCCCAATATGGGGTGTTCTGAATTATGCAACCTCTAAACGCAGGTTGAATAATAAAGTTGGTCATTGTAGTATGCTAAATGATGTCTCAACTCAAAAGACATGTCTATATTCTAATCCCTGTAAATTGTAACATCACATAATATGACAGAATGACTACTACCTTATATGACAAAAAAATAAAAATTGATTAGCTTACATTTTTTGACAGGAGGCACTTATCCTTGGTTATATGGTGGGGCCCTAAGTGCAGTCACATGTATCCTTATAAAAGGGAGGCAAAGGGATTTGGAGACAAACACACGGGGAAAGGCTATGTGAAGTTAAAGGCAGGATTTGAATACAATCCTGATACAACCACAACTCAGTAAATGCTGTTCCAACAACTATCAAAATCTGAAAGAGCCAAAGAAGAGACTCTCCTCCAGAATCCTCAGATGGAGTATAATAACCCTTCCAGGTTTTGTATTTTAGTCCTCTAGGCTATGTGTGAGGATATTTTTGTTGATTTAAACATTTGTGATAGCAGCTACAGAAAAATATTACAGTTATAGATAAGAAAACTTAACAGTTTAATCATGTAAGTGGAATATTGGATACATACAATGATAAAAGAGGAGCCAGAGCAAGTAATTATTCAATGTAGATTATAAACATTTATCTTTAGGTTGATCTCATAGTGCAGCAATGAAGCACTGTACATGGAGAACCAGATCCTGTATGGTTTACCATGGTTTGAATCCCACCCCTGGCAGCTTGAAAAACACATCAGACTTGTATGTCTGTATGCACTCAAATCCAAATAGGCTGGAGAAATGGATGTAAAAAAATTGCAATGTGACCACATCTCTTTGTGAATGCTATCTCTCTCTCTGCATCTCTTTCTCCCTGTCAAACATGCATGTGTATTCTGGCAGAAAAAAAAAATCACCATCATCATCATCATCATCATTTTGATCAATGACTTTATTACAAAACTATCTTATGATATTTTGTAGTGTATCAATACTATGTAAAATTACGTATTTTGTATATAGTAGGGAAATTTATTTAAATGTAATAACATAAAGAAAATAAAAACTACATAATATTTCCAGATGTTGTTGTCAGAACAAGCACATTTGACGTGAAAAGCCCATGTGGAATTGAGAAGTATTAAGAAAGAGTTCATATGTTAAAGCCCATGTCCTGAAAATAGTGAAGAACTCTCTGGTCTTCTAAGTAAAGCCATCTGAAAACAGACTGTGTGCTTTCTTTTTTTTCCATGATATATATTTTCATTTTCTTAAAGACAAATTTCTATCTTTCATTTTAGTAGACATTGACTAGAAAGTAAAAATAAAGAAAACACATTTAAGGGCATCTTCCACCATTAGATAAATATACATTTTACATTAACATTAACTCAGATAAAGATATGATATATCCAAGTGATAAACCAGTACTTCTACATGTCGTGTGATAGTTCCAAGGAATAAAATTTTTTTATGATTTTTTAGACATGTTCTTTGTGATTTTTCACAAAACAGCATCTTAGAGACACATGGAATGCATCATAAACTCTTCAACGTTAAGATTATGACTATAATTTCTTTAACTTATATGTAAAATACCAGATGTTTTTGTATTAATATGCATGTCATTACAATTAAGTCAAAGCCTAAGAAACCTAAGTCACAAAGTTAATCCCAAAATATTTTGCATGTAGGGAATTTAACTACAAATTCAAAACACAAATCTTTATAGCTTATAAAGCTCTTGCATTATTTGTTTCTGAATATATCACATAAGCAGCATCTCCTTTCATTTGCTCAAGAATAGATCATTTAAATCGAAGAGACCCCTTGCACAAAGCTGGAATTATCAAAATAAACCAATAATAATTTTATTTTAACCAAAGAAAATATGCACTTTGGATGAAAAGCTCTGGAAACATGACTGGCAATGGATTTATCCTCTTTGCATTTTATGTTTCTAGCATTAGAAACATTATTTTTGGTTAACAGTTTTCCATCTCTAGCTAGAATACAGTCATATATTATATGATCAGAATACAATTATGTCCTAATACACGAGCTTTACCCATAACTGTAGTAAATGCTGGGTTTAAAGATTCATTAATACTAATTTCAACAAAGATTTCAATTCTTGCTGTGAAGTATATTTTATGTCAGAGCAACACAAGAACATGAAAACCTAACACAAATGCAACATGACTTTCTTCATGAAAACCTAACACAAATGCAACATGACTTTCTTAGATGCTTTGTTGTATTATAAGAAAAAGCTAAATGACTTTATGTGAAGGATGTCCTTTATATTGAATAGTAGATATGAATAAAAACATGTTTGAATGGAAATCTTTCTTTTTCATGATCAGCTGCTATCAAACATCTATAATGATAAGTGAAGTAAAGTAACTTATGCAAACATTGACAAGCCGTATTTGCAGAATATATGTAGAAAACATTTTCATTTTCATACTTGAATTCTGTAAAATAATTTTCACAACCACAGTCTTAAGCAATTTTGCAATAATTCCCATAAAGAGCTATCTATATTTTAATATATACATACATATTTGTGTGTGGGTGCATGCACATACATAAATATACTAAAATTTTTAAACATTTTCTTTATTCAAAAATAAAAACAGCACTTTTTTAATATGGTAATTTTTTATTGCATTTACTTTTCAATAAAATAAATACTTGCTACATAGAAAACAGCACTTTTCACACACTACATACATTTTTAATGAAATTGTGTCCTTTTGATATTTAGCATAGATGTATTTAACTTACTAAATCATAGAGCATCTAAAAATACAAAACATTATTTATTTTGATTATGAGGTCAAAAACACCCTGTGTATGAGCAGATGTTTGCCACATTATGCTAAGTGATTAAAAGGTATTTGTATAGCCAAATTTCACACCCGACTGCAAAAATGAACAAAATTGTTAAGATTTATCACACTTAAAAATTGTCCACTGGTACCAATAATCTTCATGAAACAAAGTTATTCAAACACATTGCATTCCTCCCTCACAGAACACAAACAGATTATTAAAAATTAATGGTTAGCAGTGATTAAACACTAAATATTTGTTTATATTTCTAAGAAATTAGAAATGTGTTTAAATGAAACTTCACCTACTACAAACATTTTAGTGCAGAAGAGAGTCTAAGGACATAACATATCACTCGATATTAGTTTCAGGTTCCTCAATGAAATATGTCTCTATCACATGTACATTTCATTGGTTTAGATATACTTGCTTACTTTTTAAGAATTTAATAAAATTTCAACATTATCTTGTCTTCAAGGAAAAAAGTAAGCAGCAATTATATTTCAGTGAATAAAACAAAGTATACTTATATTAAATTTAAAAGTGTGTTGTGACCAGCAGTTGGCATAATGGCTAAGTCGCTGGACTCCCATGTAGTCGACTGTAGTTCGAGTCCCAGACCCAGTGGCTTAAACTCACCCAGGGAACATGTGCATGCACACCCAGGATCCTGAGAAGAGAATGGAGGAGAAGGGATTGTGGTGTGGCCATCCCCTCTGGGGGGTGATTTCTTGCTTTCTGTCTCTCTGTCTTTCTGGCAAGCACTCGTGCCCTATAGCAAAAACCTCTCCAAAAAGAAAAACATTTAAAAATGTATGTATTTTATGTGTTTTATATTACAAGAAAAATTCGTATACTAGGAATGTTCCATAAGTGCAATACAATTTAAATGAAGTAATTTCATGTGATTAGTCAAATTGCAGGCTAAAAATACTACAATTTAGACCTAAATAATATTTTGATGTCTACATATTTTAGAACATTAGTACTTTGCCTTAGAGATTTGCTACTGTTTTTACAAGGTACAAGGTATAAATGTAGAATTTCTGTATGTTTTCAAAGTAGTTTCAAGACACACACACATATGTACATGTGTCAATGTATATTTGTACAAATATATAAACATAAACATCATTTAGTCATATTAATACTTACGCTGTCATAACTTTTATTCATTTATATGTTATCCAAAACCAAAAATCAGTATCTATTGATTGTTTCCTTAATGTTGGACACTATTGCGAGCACCATATACAATTTCTGTGTAAGTTTAATAGACAGAATAATTTATGTTGACGTGTATATTTGTGTGTGTTTTCATTTGGCATTTTTTAACTTCTTGGATGTGTAGATTTATAATCAAATTTGGAAAGCTGTCATCCTTTATTTCTGCAGATATTTATTCTGCTCCTTTCCTGCTCTCCCCTTCCTTTGTACTCTCATTACATCAATGTTGGTATGTGTCCATGCTGTCTCATTTTCCCTAGTGATTCTATTTTTTTCTTTTTGTTTCTTCTACGTTGTTTGGATTTTACAATCTTTACAGATATATCTTTGTCATTGGTTATTTCCCCTGTCAGTGCCAATAAATTACTGCAGTTTTCATTTTAGTTATTATGCTTTTTGAAAGTTACTATTTGATGAGGCATGTCATTATTTCTCTCTAATTCTTTAAGGATGGTTTCCTTGGGAACCAGCAGTTAGCGTAATGGCTATGTCGCTGGACTCCCACGGAGTCGACCACGGTTCGTGTCCCGGACCTGGTGGCTTAAAACTCACGCCGGGCGCGTGTGCGTGCGTGCCCAAGATCCCGAGAGGAGAATGGAGGAGAAGGGATTGCGGCGTGACCATCCCCCCTGGGGGGTGATTTCTCACTTTCTGTCTCTATGTCTCTCTCTGTCTGTCTGGCGAGCGCATGCGCCCTGCAGTGAAAATCTCTCCAAAAAAAAAAAAAAGGATGGTTTCCTTTAGCTATGTGAACAAGCTTTGTAAAAAGAAAAAATAAATTGCCAGAGGGTGTGTGCACTCTCCGGAAAGAGACGAAGAGAAGGAAGGAGAGGGCAAGTGAGATAGCACCTTTCTCATAGTTAATGGTGATACCACAATTCTTTTCCACCATTTCCTGAACATAGTTTTAATAGTTACTTTTTATTTTAAATGACAAGAGGGGGAATGGAGAGCAGTAGATCTGTATTTTTGACAAGGTCTCACCATGTCATGATCCAGCCCCATAGTCAGGTAGGCTCACAGCCACGTGCTAGCATGCTCATCCTGTTTAGGTTGAACTGCATACAAGACTCAGGTCTCCCCGTGGCCTCATCATCATGCAGGGGACTCTCCTGCTGGCACCACCACATATGAATCAGCAGTTGCTTTAGGTGTTTGTTAACTCCATCATCTGCAGCGTTTTGCACGTAACTTTTGAGTCTAATGTCCCCTTCCAATATGTTGAACACGTTATCTTTTCTGCATGCATTCTAAGTTTTCGTTAAAAGTTGTTGTTTTCTATATTATACTATAACAATTGGAAATATACTTCTTTCTTCTTCTGGTGCTTATTTTTCTTATTTACATGTTTATTTGCATAGTATCTTAGTTCTACTAAAATACAACAGCTAGTAAAATCTGGTTCATCCGAGTGACATAGTTCATAGCAAACCATATTGCAGTGCTGGAAGCTGTAACTGACCACAGGTTCATGTCACACTGGGTCAGCCTAACATATGCCATGTGCAGGCATATGTGCCTAAGATCCTAACGAGTTAGTGGGCTGAGAAAAGGGAATTGTGTGATCAGCCTGTTGAGGCTGTCTCTTTTGTCTCTCTTCCCCCACTTCTCATGTATATGCACATGCTATCATGAATAAAATAACTGAAAAAAAAAGGAATGAGAATAGATGCTAAGATTTTTTTTTCTGATTTATGTGGAGAGAGTATGGGGAAGAGGACGAGTATAGGGAGGGTTATTAGGGAGAAAAAAATAGAGAGATAAGACATTTGTGGGATACAGAAATGGTTTATTACTTGTTGATGATGATGTGTATAGTATTCTCAACTGGACTGGTCTGAGGTGTATTTAAACATTCAGAAAAGAATTTAAAAAGGTTTCTGCCATAGGGCATGTGCACTTGCCAGAGAGATAAAGAGATAAAGGGAACAATAATCCCCTGAGGGATGGCTGTACCTCAATGTCTTCTCCTTCTGTAATTTTGGGCATGCATGCACACACTTTTGGCGTGATTTTTAGGCCACCTAGTCCAGGACTTGAACAGCAGTCGACCATGTGCCAGTCTAGCACCTTAGTTGTCATATCACCTACTGACCCCTATAGCAAGATTTAATGGTCCTGCATTTGGAAAGCCTTGATATTTACTTTTCTTTTTTTTCTTTTTTTTTTTTGGAAAGGTTTTTGCTATAGGGCACGTGAGCTCACTAGAAAGACAGAGAGAGACAGAGAGAAAGAAAATGAGAAATCA